>NC_046159.1:74771597-75071597 GCF_011064425.1 Rattus rattus
ATCCGACTCCTCGGGAAGATACACTCGATTCTATTCACACTCAGGACTTCATGAGCCAGAGCTTCTGGGGCCTGAATTTTTTTTTTCTTTCTGTGTGTGTGTGTGTGTGTGTGTGTGTGTGTGTGTGTGGGGATGTTTTGGGTACCACATTATGATTATGTGTGGTACCCAAAGAAGTCAGAAGAAGGCTGTCTCCCCTAGAGCTGGAGGCAGACAGTTATGAGCCACCACCCAGGTGCTGAGAACCAAATTCAAGTCCTTTGGAAGAGCAGCAAATGGTTTTAACCACTGAGCCATATCTCCAGCCCCAGGCATAAAAGTGTTTTTTAAAAGGCGTTAACTTTATTGTTGTTTGTTTGTTGGCAGTACTAGATATTGAAACTAGAGCTTCACCCATGGTGAGCAGGTGCCCATCCCTCGGTCAGAAACATTTTGGTGAACAGACTGCTGGGACCCCCCTGGATCCCTTGCTGCTGAGGCCCCTAGCCCTGAAGCTTCCTGCTTATCCTCATTCTTTTCCCTTCTGAAAAATGGGGTCTAATTTGTGCACAGTGAAATGAATCTTACTGTTTAAATTTCACTGTACAGTTCCATGAGCTTTGAAAAATGCATAGTCATTTAGCTGCCATGCAATATAGAGAAAGAGAAGGCATTTGACTTCCAAAAGACAACTTTTTTTTTTTTTTTTTTTTTTTTATTTTTTTTTTTTGTTTGTTTTTTTTGGAGCTGAGGACCGAACCCAGGGCCTTGCTCTTGCCAGGCAAGCGCTCTACCACTGAGCTAAATCCCCAGCCCAAAAGACAACTTTTTAAATTTTATTTTTCTTAGATATTTTATGTATTTACATTTCAAATGTTATTCCCCTTCCCCCCTCTCCCATACCCTCTCCTACCCCCCCTGCTTTTATGAGGATGTTCCCATTCCCACCCACCCACTCCAATCTCAATGCCCTGGTATTACCCTACATTGTGGAAATGAGCCTTACAGGACCAAGGGCTGTTCCTCCTATTGATGCTGGACAATGCCGTCTTCTGCCACACATGTGGCTGGAGTCATGGGTCCCTCCATGTATATTCATCGTTCCGTGGTTTAGTTCATGGGAACTCTGGTGGGGGCTGGTTGGTTGATATTGTTGTTCTTCCTATGGTGTTGCAAACCCCTTCAGCTCCTTCAGTCTTTTCTTTAACTCTTCCATTGAATTCCCCTTGTTCAGTCCAATAGTTAGCTTCAACCATCCTCATCTGTATCAGTAGGGCTCTGACAGAGCCTCTCAGGAGACACCCATATCTGGCTCCTGTCAGCATGCACTTCTTAGCATCAGCAATACTGACTGGGTTTGCTGTCAGCATATGAGATGGATCCCAGGTGGGGCAGTCTCTGGATGGCTTTTTCTTCAGTCCCTGCTCCACTCTTTGTCCCTACATTTCCTCCTATGAGTATTTTGTTCTCCCTTCTAAGAAGGAATGAAGCATCTACATTTTGGTCTTCCTTCTTCTTGGGCTTCATATGGTCTGTGAATTGTTTCTTGGGTATTCAGAGGTTTGGGGCTAATATCCACTTATCAATGAGTGCATACCATTTGTGCTCTTTCGTGACTGGGTTACCTCACTCAGGATATTTTCTAGTTCCATTCATTTGTCTAAAATTTCATGAAGTCATTGTTTTTAATAGCTGAGTAGTACTCCATAGTGTAGATGTACCACATTTGCTGCATCCATTCCTCTGTTGAAGGACATCTGGGTTCTTTCCAGCTTCTGGCTATT
This sequence comes from Rattus rattus, assembly GCF_011064425.1. NCBI lineage: Eukaryota > Metazoa > Chordata > Mammalia > Rodentia > Muridae > Rattus > Rattus rattus. The sequence goes on from NC_046159.1 coordinate 74,773,361, forward strand.
ATAAATAAGGCTGCTATGAACATAGTAGAGCATGTGTCATATGTTGGAGCATCTTTTGGGAATATGCCCACCAAAAGACAACTTTAACCCAGCCCACTCTCAGGCTTTGGCACATTGTGACGTCCATCTTGCTGCCTTTGCCCTCTTCAGCATGAACACACATTAGAAATGGACCTGCACCTTGTGGTCTTCTGAGTCAGCTTCTTCCGTGCTGCCTGGTATGTTTGTATTTCATCCACATTGTGTGTTGCCCCTCCCGGCACAGCACTGGCAGTGCTGAGGTGGGGAAAGCTGAGCACTCAGAGAGATCAGAGCCTAGGGATGGAGATGGCCCTTGGGCCCATTTCTGTGGGCCTTTAGATATGTAAGTTTGCCTCGCTGCTCCCCAGCCCGAAACTCCATTCTTACTGAAGTATCCAATGGGATTAGGAAGAGCATTTTGAAGTCAGGCAGATTGTCTGAAGCCGGCTCAACCACTTAGCATCTCAAAAGCCTTGTGTTGACCATGATAGAGTAAGGAACCGCTTGTCTGCTGGATGAAAGAATACTATGTAACAAATAACCAACCGAAGTCTTCCTGCCTTCTGTCTTAGTAGCCCCCTTACATGACTGCTGTCATTGTCTGGTATCTCCTGTGGTGGACCTCTCTAAGGTTTATCCTGTTCCATGGCTGTCCTTAAAAGTCAGTCCTTTATGCTTGTGCATACGGTGTAGACATCAGAGGTGGTAAGACCTGAGTATCTGCTGGGTGACATGCTATGCTGGGTGCTTATGCTATGAAGACCATTAGCAGAGCAGATAAATACCAGGAAGCCCCACAGATATCTGCTGGCTTGAAGCTCATAAGTGCAATTTAGAGAACTCCCTGAACTTTCTCCCTTCCCCTTCTTTAATGACATATAAAGGAATCAATCAGTTCTTCTCATTCCCCAAACACACACCTAGTCAGAGGCTTTAGAAGAAGTCTTCTGAACTAAAGAACCTTGGTCCTTTTAGCAGAGGACCCCTTTCCTTCCCACCAGGAGTCATCTCTGACCCTCAGATCTGAGAAGGGAAATGGGTTGGGATCTGGGTAGCCACACAGAGCTGTTACTCAAAATGAATGTGTTCTTTTCCCCAAAGTAGACCGAGGAGTGTATGGTGACTCCTGTTGGTAATCCCAGCATTCAAGTGGCCAAGATAGGAGCACTAACTGTGAATTCACAGCCAACGTGGTGTCCAGTCTGGGCTGCAGCATGAGACCCTGAATAAAAATCTAAACAAACAAAAGCAGGACTGTTAGGACTCACAATATTGACTTTTATTAATATAATTATCTGTTTGCTGGTTGTTTTCCCTATCAGGAGACTCAGGACACACAGTAATTGCTTAATTTTTCCTTTTTTTAGGCATATGCATGTATTTGTACAGGTGTGTGTGTGTGTGTGTGTGTGTGTGTGTGTGTGTGTGATTTGCACGTGTAGTACGTGCATGCCATAGTGCTTATGTGAAGGTCAGAAGATAACTTTTCAAAGTCAGTTCACTCCTTCCTGTGCTGTGTACCGTCGGCTACCTGACCTTTGTACTTGTGGCCCATCGCTCAGTAGGATTGAGCACGCACACCACCACATCCAGCATTGTACGTGGATTCCAGGGATGGAGCTCAAGCTGTCATGTGCTTACATGGCAAGTACTTTTACCCACTGCACCATTTCCCAATAAGTATTTGACTGTTGAATAAAAAGGGTTTGTGGTTAAAAGACCTGGCATTTGACATTTCTGAGAGGAAAGAGCAGAGAAACTAGCACCTGTGCATTGTATGTGATTCGTTTGGGATCGTAAGTCTTTTTCTTCAGCCTCCTCCTTCAGCTTACAGTGGCTCTTGTAGGTCTTGCCCGTTGTAGTCAAGGAAACATGCAGAACAGTCAAGTTTCCAGTCTCACAGCTCGTTGCTGGTGGAGCTGGATTCGAACTCAGGTCTGACATCCAAGCCTGTCCTCTTTCTACCCACAAACAAGTAAGCACCTTAAGAATAGAACTCCCTACAATTTAGATTTCAAAATAAAAATGAAAAAAAAAAAAAAAGATTCAGAAACTTGAGCAGGAGTTGCGTAGGTTGGATCATAGAGTTAACAGTGCTAATTAAGAATTTACCCAACTGTTGGCTTCCTTCTTCCATCAGGCTTTTTGGTCTTGTGTTATCCTAAATTGGTTTGAGAACATTTCCATAATCCAATTTAAATGTGTGTTTTGGTTTTGTTTCCCTTTAGACACAATGCAATAAAACCCTCTGTTCTCAGAGAGGCTAGATAGGCTTTGGAAATAGAGTCCTGGGTTTCAGTGTTACAGGGCTGGGGGAGGGTCTTAGCAGCGTCCCATCACTCTGATACTCCAGTTTTCCTTTGTAGATGGGGAAATGTTAGCATCTTAGGGGCTGTCACCCAGATCAAAGGAGCAGATGGTAGAACATGGCATGTGACAGGGCTAGCCTAGGGAGAAATGTGTGTCCACTCGTCAGTGAAGATCTGCACAGAGGGACAGGCACCCGGAACAGTCTGGAAAGGAGGGCAGCTTGCAGGCCGGCAGAAGCACACACCAAGGTGAGCAAGAAGGACACGCCCTCTCTCCGTTCTGCCAAAGCCGGCTCAGGCTGAGAAAGCAGCTCCCTTGGGTGACCCTTCGTGTGCTTAGGGCCTGTAGTCACACGGCTGTGCGGTGCCAGGAAATCAATATTGTACACAGGGTCGAAGAAGACTTGTGTTAGACAAGAGAGTTGGTAAAAGATAGGTGGCCACACTCTCTCTGATTATTTTTAGGATTTACGTGTGTGTGTGTGTGTGTGTGTGTGTGTGTGTATACATGTATGTATGCATCTGTGTATCTGTGTGTGTGTGTGTGTGTGTGTGTGTGTGTGTGTGTGTGTATGCCTGAGTGGGTGTGCACCAGATAAATGCATGTGCCAGAGGAAGCCAGAAGAGGACGTCAGAGGCCCTCACTAGTTAGAGATTGTCAACCACCTGGTGCGGGTGCTGGAGCCCAAACCTACAGTCCGGCTCAAGAGCAGTCAGTGCTCTTAACCAGTGAACTAACTCTCTAGCCCCACACTCTCCCTCTTTTTCTCCTACTCCTCCCTTCAGTCGGGGACCACTTGCCACCACCAGGCTACACAGTGTGGAGTCAGGAGTGTGGCGAGGAGACGGGCAGCGGACTCACACTGACCTTGGCTAGAGCTTGGCTCCCTGCCTAAGTGTGAAACTAAATGATCAAATTCACTAAATCTTAGTTTCTTCACCGTAAGAGAAAAACAGAAATAATACCCAGCTTCAATGAAGGCTATGTTTGTTGGTAAGTTTGCAGTTTTTCCTGTGTAGTAAACATTCAACAGTGGGTGCAAGGGCTGCTATTCTCCTGTGTCTTCCTCCAGCCTGTTGGAAGGCCTTGATGGGCAGTAGAACCCAGGGGGTTGGGACCAGGGCAGCGGAGACCCAGGCGGCTTCCTGTGCCAGGGAACCTGAGGTGCCATGCTCAGAGTCAGCAACGTCACCCAGCAGAGGCTTCTGGGGCTGCTCGCGAGCAAGGACATTCCCTGTGGAGGTATGGGAAATGCCAGTGTCACAAGAGCACCTACCTGAGACTCAGAGCTCAGTGTGCCGTGGCAATGCACCACAGTTTTCATGAGTCTTGGCTCTGTCACACCTGGGCTCCCTGATATCGCCATATCTTGATTATCTCAGCATGGAGGCTGATATCAAGTCAGCTTTCTCCAGTTTTGGAGGTGTGCATAAACACCTCGCTAATGAGTCTGAAGTCCACCCAAAGCTTTTGTACGTGTTTTTAGTTTGTAGATGGAAAACCAATGGATTTCTCTTGCTCTCGTCCCCAACCCCTCCCTTCTCCCTCTTGCAGGGTAGAATCCACTCCTCTTCCATGTACCATCCATTCTGCTGTCCTCTCTCCCCCCCCCCGCCCCCAATCCTCCCTCATGACCATTTTTCCTCTCACAGTCACCTTTCTGTTTCGTTTCATGACTTAGGCCAACTTAGACACACACGGGCATTCACACACACACACACACACACACACACACACACACACACACACACACACACATTAAAAGTCCAAGATCCAAGCTGAGGAGATGTCTCAGTCTGTTAAGTGATTGCTCACTGTACAGCCATTAGTATGGAAGTTTCTAAAAAACTAAAAATAAAACCACCATGTGACCCACTAACCACTCCTGGGCACACACTCGACGGAATCCGTCTTACCATGAGATACCACACATCCTTGTTTGTCACTGACCTACTCACCACAGCTGGGAGTGGAGCCGGCCTAACTGACCATCCACAGAGGAAGAGCTAGAGAAAACGTGCCCATGGATGTAATGGAACTTTGCGTTTTAATTAAAATGAAACGATGACATTTGCAACTTTTGTGGTTTTTGTGCCTGATTTATGAAGTGAAGTTAGTAAATGCACCTTCTCGGCGAGAGGTTTAGGGGGCTTTGTTTGTTTTTACTGTGAACTTGAATCTAGGTTTTACACGTCCATACAGTGAGGGGCAATGGGCAGGGGGAGGTGTGGGATGTGGAACAGTCAGGGGGCAGACAGGGATGGGTGAAAAGGCTGGACTTTTAAAAAGGACTAAAGAATAAAACAAACAAGCAAACAAATAAACTGTTTTTAGGTTCCAAAAACAAAAAACAAAAAACAAAACAAGCTCATACAGTTGAATAAACACCACCACAGTCGAGGTCCCAAAGCTCCTCACATGCCTTTGTGGCCGTCCTTTCTGACCTGAGACCATGCAATTGTGTTTGCTTTTATAATGTTCCACTTTCAAAATGGTATGGACATGGGATTGTACCACACGTTGTCTTTTGAGTTTCGTTCTTTTATTTCCATAATGCATTTCATGATTCAAATGTTCCTTATCGCAACTAGGCAAGTGGTCCTGAGCTTGGCCTGGTAGATCAGCAGCACTCCTTCCTGTACCATCAGCAGTCAGCGTGAGAGCTAACGAAACGTAACCAACTGTATCCGGTCTGCGGGACAGTTCAAGTTTGATCCCCCAGTACCCACTGGGTGGATGAAGAGAACACCTCCTGAGAATTGTTCTTTAATCTCCATAAGTAATCCATGGGTACACACACACACACACACACACACACACACACAGACCGCTTACATACACTACACACACATACACACAGACAAACATATACACATGCATGCATGCACACACTGTGCACTCCACTCACACAGACCTGTGGCTCACACCTTTAATCCCAGTTAGCGGTGGAGGCAGGAGGATCAGGAGTTAGTTTCTAGGCCGGTCTGGGTTATGTGAGACCTTGTCTCAAACAAACAAACAAACAAACAAACAAATAAATGTAAGCTTTTATAGAAAAACAAAAGGTGGGGCTGGGGTGGAAAGAGTTAAGAACACCGACTGCTCTTCCAGAAGACCTGGGTTCAGTTGCCAGCAACTACACATGGCAGCTCACAACCGTCTGTAACTCCAGTTCCCTTGCACATGGCAGCTCACAACCGTCTGTAACTCCAGTTCCAGGGACACCCTCATCAGACATATGCTCAGGCAAAACACCAATCAACGCTCACAAAATAAAAATAAAAACTTAAGAAGGAAGGAAGGAAGAAGGAAGGAAAGATAAAGAGCCAAGAATATCCAGGAAAGTTTTAAGACTATCAGGAATTACTCTAAATCTTTGTTTATCAAGTTCATGTTTATCAAGTTATTATTAAGATACCATGTTAGTACAATAAACCAGAGAACCAAAAAATAATATTCTAACATTTCAGAAACTTTACATTTGACAGGGTAGTGCTATATAACAGTGGGACAGGATTCAGCACGTGTGCTGGAGACAGTTGGGGTCCACTCAGAACATTGGGATTTTCTGCTTGGATCCTGATTCAATAACATTGAATATTCAATAACACTGAATCCCCAATCCATGTCATAGAAAATAAATTCCAGATGAGTTAAAATCTAGTAGTGGAAAAGCAGACTTTAGAAGATTTGTGTGCGCACAGTTTGCATGCGTGCACATGTTTGTGTGTGTGTGATGTGTGTTTTCATGTTTACATACACACGTGTATGCACATATGTTTGTGTGTGTGTGTTTGTGTGTGTGTGTGTGTGTGTGTGTGTGTGTGTGTTTCCTGTGGGCACCCCTCTGTGTGCATGCGAGCATTCATGTGGTACCCAGACGTCTTCCTCTGACCCTCTCTGCCTGATTTTTTTTGACATAGTCTCACTGAATCTGGAGCTTTTCTGACCCAGCTATCCTCAGGCAACTGCCTCTTTAGCAATTGAATTATAGGTTTCACTGCCATGTCCATGCAATACATGCATGTGAGTTCAAGTTTCAGGGGATGCGTCAGCCCCTTTACAGCAATAGTTATAGGCAGCGGTGAGCTGTCTGATATGGATCTGGGAACTGAGCAAAGGTCCTGCAAGTTCTTTTTTTACATTCTTTTTTTATTGGATATTTTTTATTTAGATTTTAAATGTTATTCCCTTTCCAGGTTTCCCCTCCAGAAACCCGCTATCCCATCCCTCCTCCCCCTGCTTCTATGAGAATGTTCCAGCCCCCAACCCACCCCTCCCTCTCACCTCCCCGCCCTGGTTTCCCCTACACTGGGGCATTGAACCTTGACAGGACCAAGGGCCTCTCCTCCCATTGATGCCCAACAAGGCCATCCTCTGCTACATATGTGGCTGGAGCCTTAGATCTCATCCCTGTATAGTCTTGGGATGTTGGTTTAGTCCCTGGGAGCTCTGGGGAGTCTAGTTGGCTGATATTGTTGTTCTTATGGGGTTGCAAACCCCTTCAGCTCCTTCAGTCCTTTCTCTAACTCCTCCATTGGGGACCCCATTCTCAGTTCAATGTTTAGCTGTCGAGCATCTGCCTCTGTATTTGTCAGGTTCTGGCAGAGCCTCTCAGGAGACAGCTATATCAGGCTCCTGTCACCATGCACTTCTTGGCATCTGCAGTATTGTCTGGGTTTGGTGTCTCTGTATATGGGATGGATCCCCCAGGTGGGGCAGTCTCTGGATGGCCTTTTTTCTTCAGTCTCTGCTCCACACTTTACCTCCGTATTTCCTTCTGTGACTATTTTTGTTTCTCCTTCTAAGAAGATCTGAAGCATCCACATTTTGGTCTTCCTTCTTTTTGAGCTTCATGTGGTTTGTGAATTGTATCTTGGGTATTCCGAGCTTTTGGGCTAATAAATACTTATCAGTGAGCTCATACCATGTGGGTTCTTTTGTAACTGGGTTACCTCACTTATGATATTTTCTAGTTCCATCCATTTGCCTATGAATTTTATGAAGTCATTGTTTTTAATAGCTATGTAGTATTCCATTATGTAAATGTACCACATTTTCTGTATCCATTTCTCTGTTGAAGGACATCTGGGTTGTTTCCAGCTTCTTGTTATTATAAATAAGACTTCTATGAACATAGTGGAGCATATGTCCTTCTTATATGTTGGAGCATCTTTTGGGTATATGCCCAGGAGTGGTAGCTGGGTTCTCAGGTAGTACTATGTCCAATTTTCTGAAGAACTTCCAGACTGATTTCCAGAGTGGCTGTACCAGCTTGCAATCCCACCAACAATGGGAGGAGTGTTCCTCTTTCTCCACATCCTCACCAGCATCCGCTGTCACCTGAGTTTTTATGTTAGCCATTCTGACTGGTGTGAGGTGGAATCTCAGGGTTGTTTTTGATTTGCATTTCTCTGATGAATAAGGATGTTAAACATTTCTTTAGTTGCTTCTCGGCCATTCAATATTCCTCAGTTGAGAATTCTTTGTTTAGCTCTGTACCCCATTTTTAATAGGGTTATTTGGCTCTCTGGAATCTAACTTCTTGAGTTCTTTGTATGTATTGGATATTAGCCCTCTATCAGATGTAGTATTGGTAAAGATCTTTTCCCAATCTGTTGGTTACCGTTTTGTCCTATTGATAGTGTCCATTGCCTTAAGAAGCTTTGTAATTTTATGAGGTCCCATTTGTCAATTCTTGATCTTAGAGCATAAGCCATTGGTGTTTTGTTCAGGAATTTTTCCCTGTGCCCATGTGTTTGAGTCTCTTCCCCACCTCTTCTTCTATTAGTTTCAGTGTATCTGGTTTGATGTGGAGGTCCTTGATCCACTTGGACTTGAGCTTTGTACAAAGGGATAAGAATGAATCGATTTGCGTTCTTTTACATGCTGACCTCCAGTTGAACCAGCACCATTTATTGAAAATACTGTCTTTTTTCCACTGGATGGTTTTAGCTCCTTTGTCAAGTTATACAAATTCTTAACTGTCAAGTCAACTCCCTAGCCCCCATGTCTAGCTTTTTACATGGTCTTTTTACAAGGCCCTCGTCTTGTATAACAAGCATTTTACCAACTGGGTCAACTGTCCAGCCTCAAAAGTTTAAAACTTTTATAAGAAAAGATGGATCAAGTCTTCTTAAAAATATTTCAAAGCAAGTTGTCAAAGAGCAGAGTCTTTGTCCATATAAAATGCCCGACTTGGGGACAACAAAATACATTGCAGACCAAGTTACTAGAGCTGATGTTAGGTAAGGCATTTGCAGTGCACATGTCAAGGAAAGACCTATACTCATAATTAAAAGTCACTAGAATGGTAACTTTATAGAGGGCCATGAGCAGGCCATCTAGGCAGCAGCTCCCTTGGGTGACAGTCTTTTTTTTTTTTTCTTTTCTTTTCTTTTTTTCGGAGCTGGGGACAGAACCCAGGGCTTTGTGCTTGCTAGGCAAGTGCACTACCACTGCGCTAAATCCCCAACCCCCGGGTGACAGTCTTAAATAGTTGATAAACATGTATTAGAGAAAATGTTAACAAGGATACCATTGCACACTCATCAAACTGGCAAAAACTTTGGTCAGATGTTATTATTCTGACAAGAATAGGGAGCATTAGAAAACTCACACTTGCAGGAAGAGGTAGAAATTTGTACTAAACTGCCAAATGGTTTCCCATTGCATAGTGGAAGATGCTGTGCATGGTCGGTTTCACAATGTCCACATCTGTTAAGGTGTGGAGATGAAATGCCTCATGTGGTGAGGGCTCAGTCCTCAGCTTGTGCATCTGATCATTGAGAGGCAAAGGGTTGTGAAGGCTCTGACTAATTGACGAGCTAATCCAATGATGATTCATAACTCATTGGCATCATTGGGAGGCGATGGGATCTTTTATGGAGGAACCTTGTTGGAATAGGTAGGTCAGTCCCTGAGATTCCTCCCTTGTTCCGGAATTCTTTCTGGCTCCCTCAACTTCCTGAATGCCACCAGGTAAAGGATTCTGACTTTGAGACCAGCCTAGACTATACAGCTAGACCCTGTCTCAAAAATCTAAGGGTTTCTAGGGCTGCAGCCAGGGCTCAGCTGTTAAAAGAACTTACTGCTCTTGCAGAAGACCAGGGTCTAGTTCCCAACACCCACACAGGGACTTACAGCTATCCCTAACTCTCGTTCAACAGATCAGACTCCTCCTCCTAACACCCACTGGTGCCAGTCACACAGGTGATACAGTGCACACATATGAATTGATACAAGTAAAATAAAAATATGCAAATCCTTAAAGAATAAAACCAAAAGCTAATAAATAGAAGACCTATGTCACATCCTTTCCTCCAAGATTCATGGACCATAAGGGAAGTGGGAGGGGGACTGTAAGAGATTGGGAGGATTGTGTCCTCTGGACACACCTAGACAACTTCACTGATGAACTCAAAGCAGCTGTGTTCTCCTGTGAAAGGCTGGCGTAAAGGTCAAGCCGGTCAACATTCCAGCATGGAGTGGGGAGGGACTCAGGAGCCCCAACCCCTAGCTGAAGAGCTACTGACAGTTCGTGCTCTTAGGAGAGGGAGGTTTGGTCCCTGGTAGATAGACTGAGCTTCAGTGAATGACCCCAAACCCAGGAGTATATGGACAGCACAAAATTGGGTGAGTTATTAAAAACAAAAGCACATGAAGTCAGAAAGGAGTAGGGACAAGCAGGTGGATTCTTTCATTATAAAATATGGCCTGTGTGCACAGAAAAGTCCATAGAAGCTGAGCGTGGTGGCACAAATCTGTAATCCAGGTGTTTAGAAGTAGAGGCAGGAAGAGCAGGGGATCAAGGCCAGCCAGGGCTACACAAGACTTACATAAAAAGAAGGATCTTTAAAAAGAGAGTCGGGGCTGAGGATTTAGCTCAGTGTGCAGAGAGATCAAATAATGTCCATGAATCCCTGAGTTCATCCCAGCACCACCTAAACAGTCATGGGGCAGGCCAGTCCAGTACTCAGGAGGTCATCCTTAGCTAGAGTGAATCTGAGGTTGGTCTTGGCTACATAGGACCCTGTCTCCAAAAACCAAACACAATGAGAATATGGAGAAGCTTTCTGAGGGAAGAGTGAGCAGGTTGCACTGAAGCGGCATTTTTCTGGGAGCCATCTTAAAGGATTATGGGTTTCTGTCAAGGAAAAGAAAACACCCCTGGGGTTGATTGGTGGCACTAAAGATTGGTGGCAGCAGAAAGAACTGAGGATGACTGACCACTTACCTGGCTTATCAGGAAAGAGCTCAGAGACAGGCAACTGTGAGGCTGGGGATCCAGCCGTGTGGAATTGTTGGAAGATGGCCTTCTAAGAGATATTTGGCCTTTGGTCCTGGACAGACATGATGTCTGGGGCTGAATGTAGCTTATCAGTAGAGCCCGTGGCTGGCAGCTGCAAGGCCCTGGGTTTGTCCCTGGCATTCTCCCCACTTAAATCTCCTCAGAACAATCCATTTGGCTTAAATAGACACAAATGCCAAACGCCTCTCATTACTTCTAGAGAGCCAGCCGTGTTGATCCCAGTCTCTCTTCCCAGGGGAGGTGAAATGCTAAGTGCCCTTGAGTTTGCAGACATTCAAATGTAAATGTGCCTGTAGAGGAACCTTCTGTGGTCCAACAGGTCTCAGACAGGGAGGGTTTTACAAGTTCAAATCTGGGGGGACTGTCTGATGGAGTCCAGGCCTCCCTGGCTAGGTACCTCTTGAGTTTTTCAACCTCTGACCACTAAGAGGGTGTTGCGGCTCACTGGAGTTCACAGAGGTAGCACTCAGTAGGCCGCTGGATCCGTCTTCCACTGTTTATGTGCTGCCTCTGAACAAGGGCCGGATGCCAGCCTGACAGACATGGATAATAACTGGCATCTGTGCCCAGGAGCAGCATGTTTGTTTCCCCAGAATTGCAGGCATTGGGCTGAGACCTTGCTGATCCAGCGTGGTGCTGTCTGGTGTACACCTCATTGCTGACACCTCATGGTCTCAGGTGCCCCCTGGAAGATGCTGACTTTGATGTCTCCACGGTCTAAAACCTCATGCTGTGGATACATATTTACTGCCCTCTCCCTTCCATGCCAGGAATAGGGACATAGCTACAAATAAAGTAGACACGAGCCCGGGCTCTGGAATGCCCATCTTCTGAGAGAGACAGACCTTAGAGAGACTGTCCAAGTCTTGGATAAGAATGAAGCAGAGAAACCAACAGATTGGGAAAAGATCTTTACCAATCCTACAACAGATAGAGGCCTTATATCCAAAATATACAAAGAACTCAAGAAGTTAGACCGCAGGGAAACAAATAACCCTATTAAAAAATGGGGTTCAGAGCTAAACAAAGAATTCACAGCTGAGGAATGCCGAATGGCTGAGAAACACCTAAAGAAATGTTCAACATCTTTATTCATAAGGGAAATGCAAATCAAAACAACCCTGAGATTTCACCTCACACCAGTGAGAATGGCCAAGATCAAAAACTCAGGTGACAGCAAATGCTGGCGAGGATGTGGAGAAAGAGGAACACTCCTCCATTGTTGGTGGGGTTGCAGACTGGTACAACCATTCTGGAAATCAGTCTGGAGGATCCTCAGAAAATTGGACATTGAACTGCCTGAGGATCCAGCTATACCTCTCTTGGGCATATACCCAAAAGATGCCCCAACATATAAAAAAGACACGTGCTCCACTATGTTCATTGCAGCCTTATTTATAATAGCCAGAAGCTGGAAAGAACCCAGATGCCCTTCAACAGAGGAATGGATACAGAAAATGTGGTACATCTACACAATGGAATATTACTCAGCTATCAAAAACAAACTTTTATGAAATTCAGAGGCAAATGGTTGAACTGGAAAATATCATCCTGAGTGAGCTAACCTAATCACAGAAAGACATACATGGTATGCACTCATTGATAAGTGGCTATTAGCCCAAATGCTTGAATTACCCTAGAGGCCTAGAACAAATGAAACTCAAGACAGATGATCAAAATGTGAATGCTTCACTCCTTCTTTAAAAGGGGAACAAGAATATCCTTGGCAGGGAAGAGAGAGGCAAAGATTAAAACAGAGACTGAAGGAACACCCATTCAGAGCCTGCCCCACATGTGGCCCATACATATACAGCCACCCAATTAGACAAGATGGATGAAGCAAAGAAGTGCAGACCGACAGGAGCCGGATGTAGATCGCTCCTGAGAGACACAGCCAGAATACAGCAAATACAGAGGCGAATGCCAGCAGCAAACCACTGAACTGAGAATAGGACCCCCGTTGAAGGAATCAGAGAAAGGACTGGAAGAGCTTAAAGGAGCTCGAGACCCCATATGTACAACAATGCCAAGCAACCAGAGCTTCCAGGGACTAAGCCACTACCTAAAGACGATACATGGACTGACCCTGGACTCTGACCTCATAGGTAGCAATGAATATCCTAGTAAGAGCACCAGTGGAAGGGGAAGCCCTGGGTCCTGCTAAGACTGAACCCCCCAGTGAACTAGACTGTTGGGGGGAGGGCGGCAATGGGGGGGGGTGGGGAGGGGAACACCCATAAGGAAGGGGGGGGGGGGATGTTTGCCCGGAAACCGGGAAAGGGAATAACACTCGAAATGTATATAAGAAATATTCAAGTTAATAAAAAAAAAAAAAAGAATGAAGCAGAGAAATTCAGGGAGCTGTAATGGTGTAGGCAGGTCAGGGAAAGGAACCTGACGTCAGGGATGGTGACAGGGCTATGAAAGGCTTCAGCTAGGAAGGAAGTACTCTCTGATTCCCAAGAATGCTTGGGAGGGGGACAGGCCAAGAGAGGGAAAAAGTAGTTGGGGAGACCTCCTCCATTGGGTCATCTGTACCTGAACCTGGGGCCCCTTGGGCAGGCCACACACTTCTTAGCCCACCTTCCTTTTAAAAATCACATTTATTTACTTATTTAGTATGTGGCGTCAGTGGGCATGTGGGCATGTGTCGTGGTATATGTGTAGAAGTCAGGGGAAAAGTGGCAAGAGTCAGTTTTCTCTTTCCAACCCTTGTTTCCCTGGGATCAAACTCAGGTCATTAGGCCTGGAGCTTCTCTCTTGCCCTGTTTTGTGTTCTAAGACAGGGTCTTGCTAGGTAGCTCTGACTGGCTTGAGACACACTATGTAAACCAAGCTGACCTCCAACTTGTAGTCATCTTCCTGTCTTTGTCTCTTAAGTACTAGAATTACGTTACCCACTATGACCTGCAACAGCACCATGCCCTGTATCATTACCATGCTCAGCACCATCACCACCATGCTCAGCACCATCACCACCATGCTCAGCACCATCACCACCATGCTCAGCACCACCACCATGCTCAGCACCATCACCATGCTCAGCATCATCACCACCATGCTCAGCATCATCACCACCATGCTCAGCATCATCGCCACCATGCTCAGCATCATCGCCACCATGCTCAGCACCATCACCACCATGCTCAGCATCATCACCACCATGCTCAGCACCATCACCATGCTCAGCATCATCACCACCATGCTCAGCATCACCACCATGCTCAGCATCATCACCATGCTCAGCACCATCACCACCATGCTCAGCATCACCACCATGCTCAGCACCATCACCACCATGCTCAGCATCACCACCATGCTCAGCACCTCAGCTCATCATCACCACCATGCTCAGCACCATCACCACCATGCTCAGCATCACCACCATGCTCAACACCATCACCACCATGCTCAGCATCATCACCATGCTCAGCATCACCACCATGCTCAGCATTACCACCATGCTCAGCATCATCACCACACCCCAGCATCATCACTATGTCCAGCAACACCACCACACCCAGCATTGTCTTCTTCTTAAATTCTCTCACTCCCATTGCTATCCTTACTCTTCTTCTCCCTTCCAGCCTACTTTTGTCCCCTTTTCTTGCTTACCTGGCTTCTTGTGCCTCTCATTTCAGCCAATAGTGACAGGAAATTAGGCTTGGAAGAGGCCAGTCTATCTGAATCCAGCCCCTACTTTACTCCCCTTCCTCAATGATTATGAGACCCTGGGCAAGCAATGGACAGCCTGTCTGAGCATTGGGGCCCTGTATGTATGAGGTGGGGTTCTTTGGCCAGAGAAGTCTAAGATGTATAATAAGACTTGTACAGTACTTGAAACAGACATTTGTGTACACACACACACACACACACACACACACCTTTATCCTGTGTCAGAGAACTGACCTGGTTCTATTATTTTCCATAGACATTGGTGTCCTGTCCCACTCCCCTCATCCCCACTTGGTTAATTGCATCTCTTCTCTATGTGACTCTAAATGCCTAATGGGTATTAACTTTGGATATTCTCAGCATGGTATCTTGTCTAACAAGGATGGATCCCCAAATTCTGTCTGAGGTTGCCAGGTCCTTTAAGATCTGAGACCGTGTAGCTCTTGTATCCAGTCAGTTTGCTCTGAGGTGACAGTTGCAAATGGCTTTGTCATTTGAGCAAAAGTATGAAGCCCTTCTAAGTCTGACATTCTGTTTGTTCATTTTAAAAAAAGCTATTAGGTTGTGTGTGGTGGTGTGACCTTGAATCCCAGAACTCAGGAGGCATTAGCAGCCAGAACTCTGAGTTTGAGGCCATTTTGGTCTGTATAGGACAATCAGAGCTACAAAGCGAGACCCTATCTCAAAAATGTAAATCTATATTGGGCTGGTGAAATGGCTCAGGGTGTTAAGGTGCTTGCTGCCATGCCTGATGACTTGAGTTCAATCCCCTGACTCACATTGTGGAAGAAAATTACTGACTCCCATGAGTTGTCCTCTGACTTCCATATGTGTGCCATAGTGCCCATTTGAATACACACATGAATGAATAAATTTTAAAACATCCACTCCCCAGTGCTCAGGAGGCTGAGCTAAGCAGGTCTTCAGGTTGAGGTCTTCCTGGGCCACCTCCTCTCCCTCAAGAAGTGTACTCAGCCCTCAGGGCATTTATAGTTCACTGGTGAGATGGCTGTCAATCAAAGGCACCAAGTAAAAGAACACCCTGATAACATGTACACGATGCTGAGAAAGTTCGTGGGGGAGTGTTGAGCTAGTCTGGGAAGTCAGAGGGGTGTTCAGGGGATCAGGTGGGAGTTGGGATCTGATGGATGAGCAGTTATTAATAAGAAAGACGGAGAGGCAAGGTTCTGGAAGAAAGCCTCATTGACTAAGGTATCGAGAACAGGGGCAGGTACAGCTTCCCCCTGCAGATGAATCTCGGATGCAGGTCTGAGAATTAATTACTCACTAACCCCAGTGAGAGCTAAAATACAATTAGCCAACTGGTGTGATATTTACTTGCATCTTAAGAGCGTTGAGAAGTGAAGGCAGCGCAGAGGGTATGCTGATGGGAGGAGAGGTGACCTGATTAGATTTGTGATTATGAAAGCTTTTGCTGGCTGCAAGATGCTGAGGTCAAATCCAGCGATTATGGGCTCCCAGGAGCTGCTGATAGGGATCAACATCAGGAGAGGAAGTCTCCTCCCATCTTGACCTCCATAACTCCCAGTCAACCTTCCATGCTGCCCAAGCCGAGATAGAAGGAAGTGCATGGGTGACTCTCTCAGGAGAAGGTGTTTCTAAGAATGATGTAGTGGTGAACAGGAAAACTTCAGGGGATTCATTTCCCTGACTTGAAGAATGCTCCCCTGGAACTGTACGATTTCCTTCAAGCAGGATGGGTGAAAATCATGTCTCTCTTTTTCCTCTGTCTCGTCTCTGCAGGCTCATATTTGGCACCCTTTATCCTGCATATTATTCATACAAGGCTGTGAAGTCCAAGGACATTAAAGAATATGTAAGTGAAGCCTCTCGAGGAGGGCGGGGGTGGCTGAGTGTGAATGGTGGAGGGACATATCTCTTAGTTTGGGTCTGTGGCAGGAGGGAAACTATCGCCCTTCTTATGTGACTTCACAGAAGTCCTGTCCCCATCCAAAACTGTCCCCTGTCTAGACCCTAAGTACTGAGGTGAGGAAAGCCAAGAAGTATGAGAGAAAATGAACCTGGGACTAGGAGCTGGGCACCGTGGGTGACTTCACCTCTCGCAGCCCAGTTTCTTCACCTGGGAACCGAAGATCGAAGATCACCTCCCGGCCTTGAGAGAAGGTGCATGGGTTTGAGAAGCCAGCTGACTTGGGTTATTTCCTGGATTGCTTTGCTGGTTCTGACCCCCTTCCAGTCTGTCTTCCAACACCAGTTTAAGTCAGGTTGATGTATAAGCTCTTTGAGGATGGAGGTGTTCATAATCATCTCTCCACGGCACTTGGCAGAGAGCTGAACTTGGCAATGGGGTCAGGAAGACTCACTGGTTGGAGGATTTCGAAAATTACTGTTGGGTGATTTGGGGTGCCACCAGCAGCATTTCTAGTGATCCCAAGGTTCCTCCTATTAAACCTCCCCACTGACCAAGGAGAATGTCCTTCCCTTTGTAGGGCACTAGCCCAGGTCAAAGTGCGAAGGGTGTGGGTTTGGTCATAATGGGACTGAGTTGCCAAGTCCTAGCTCTGAAATTTTATTGGTGTAATTTATATGCTAGGCAAGTGGCTTAAACCTCCAAGAGCCTTGGGTCATCTTCTGAACACCAGAGTGGTGACAGTCCCTATTCCTCTTCCTGAGAAGATTTTGCTTGCCAGGTTAGGGGTAGGGAGGACACACTCTTTAGAGAATTGCAACTATTAATGTTAATGCTCCAGCATTATCCCTGGTTATCCTGGGGTATAGGTAAAAAATAAATAACCCAAGGGCTGGAGAGGTGGCACGATGGCTAAGGGTCCTTGCTGATCTTACAGAGGATCAAGGTTCAGATCCCAGCACCCATTTTAGAGGTACCTGTAATAGCAACCACCTCTAACTCCAGGTCCACCACCCTCTCCTGACCTCCTCAGACACCTGCATACACAAAAACACTCTAACACACATACATATCACGCAATGTGCCCACGTGAGCACATGCACCCCGAAAAAGAAAAGTAAGATCTTTTAAAAGTATGAATTAATTAATTCAGAGCTAGCTTGAAAGTCATGATTTTTATGGATTTCCCAAGAAGTATTTATGAAGAACACCTCCAGGTCAACTGCAACCAAAGCCCAGCCCCCTTTCTCCCGGTTTCCCAGGACTAGTCACTTCAGCTGCTCTTAGCGGAGGACTCAGAGTGGGTAACTCCTGGAAGCCCATCCCTGGTATGTGTCAGGACAGCTCTGTGCACATGCTATAAATAGCCGAGAAGTTGCAAACACTGAGGCTCCTGGTTCTCAACTGACACAGTGCAGGCTAAAGCAAGGGGCGGCTTCTTCTTCTAGCACTCTCCCTCCCGACCCCTCCCCACCTGTGGTACTCAGCAGCTGTGCCTGGAGCGAGGCCTTCCTGAGGTCTCCGTAATTCCAGGCCGAGCTGCAGAGCAGGGGCTGAGCATGCTCCCAGCCAGCTGGGGGAGAGCAAACCCTGGTAAATTGTTATGTGCTGACGAAACTCACAGGAGCCTGGTGTTCGGCCAGAATGGCAATTCATTAATTTAGAGTGAGACCTAACTGACAAGTAGAACAGCTGTTTGTCTTGGCTGGGGTGTGCACACTTCCCCATGGGGGAGCTAGGGAGTTAAGATTAGAAAGTTTCTAGGTAAAAATGGCTTTGGGAGACAGGAGCTGAGTAGTACCAAGGGAGACTTGCCTCCTTCCTCTGTCCTCACATGTTGTGCATGCACACACATTCTCTCTCTCTCTCTCTCTCTCTCTCTCTCTCTCTCTCACACACACACACACACACACACACACACACACACACACACATTCCCCCTCTTACATACACACTCTCTCATACACACAAACACACTCCCCACCCCACCCCCACACACACACATGTACTCGAACGCTGTCACGTATGTTCAATGGCCGGGTACTCTCAAAGCACCCACTCTAGCATACTCAGTGCGGCATCACATGTGCACTCGCACTGTTTACATGTTCCCTTCTTGTGGTCTGTTTGATTTTATTTCTGATGCCGAGGTGAAATGCTCTGACTGGGGACTGGAGAGATGGTTCAGTGATTAAATGTACTTGCTGTTTTTCCAGAGGACCTGGGTTCAGGCTCTAGCACCTAGGTTGAGCGCCTCGAAATACCTGTTACTCCAGTTCTAAGGCATCTGATACTCTTTTCTGTTCTCTGAAAGCACCTGAACACACATTGACACATTGTTACACACACACAGTGAGAGAGAGAGAGAGAGAGAGAGAGAGAGAGAGAGAGAGAGAGAGAGAGAGAGACAGGAGACAGGAATTAAAAAAATAAAAATAAATCTTAAAATTTTAAAAAAGAAATCACTTTGACCAAAATCAACTTTGGGGAGGAAAGAATTTGGCTTATACTTCTAGATGCCTATCATCACCGAGAGAAGCAAGGGCAGAAACTCAAGCAGGATCTTAAAGGCAGGCCGCTTGCTAGTCATGCAGCAGTGCCTCTAACAAGGACATTTACTCACAGCCAAGGAAGAGAGCAGAGCATGGAGAATGCTGTTTGATGGCTCACTTGGGCACATGATCACTAGCTTCCTCGTACAGTCCAGTACCACCTGCCCAGGGATTGGTACTGCCCAGAGTGGGCTGGGCCCTCCTATATTAATTAACGATCAAGACAGCCTCTCATGGGCATGGCCACAAGTTGATTTGATCTAGGGAATTACTTTTCTTTTTCTTTTTTCTTTCTTTTTTGTTCTTCTCTCATGTATTACATCCTTCCTGCGGTTTCCCCTCCCCCAGCTTCCCCTACCTCTCTTCACTCTAAGATCCACCCCCTTCCACCTCCCCTCAGAAAAGACCAGGCCTCCAAGGGGCATCAACCAAACACTGCATAACAAGCTAAGACTCGGCACGGTCCATCATGTCAAGGTTGGACAAGGCAACCCAGCGGGAGGAAAGAGTTTCACAAGTAGACAGAAGAGTCAGGAACAGCCCCTGCTCCCACTGTTAGGATTCCCACTAAAACACAAAGCCGCTCATCCATGACATGGAGGACCTGGGTCAGATCCACACAGGGTTCCTGCGCTCTTAAATCCCATGAGTCCCAGGCAGTTGATCTGTGGATTGTGTATGTCCCTGCCCTGTCTGGTTCCTCCCATCCTTCCTCCTGCTCCTCCGCAGGTCTCCCTGAGCTCCGCCTGATGGCTGGCTGTGGGGTTCTGCATCTGCTCCCATCAGTTGCTGGATGAACTCTCTCATCTCTTTGATGTTGGTTTTGCTAGGCTCTGGGCCCAGCACACCCTGCAGGCAGGACAAGCTCCAGGTCGAGGGTTCTGTGGCCGGGTTGGTGTCCCAATGCCTCCACCTGAGGCCTTACCTGGTTACGGAAGATGGCCCCTGTCCCTCAGTGCTAGGAGTCTGCAAGGATTACTCTTGGAGATTACATGGAGTTTCCATGGACCTTGCCACCGAAATGTCCCCCAAATCCAGTCACTTCTCTCAAAACGTTCTGCCTCCCCAACACCTGATCCCTCCTGTTCCCAACCCCATACAACCTCAGTGCACCCCTGAGATCTATTTCGATCTCTCGAATTTCTTGGTGAAGATTCTCTTCCATATGATTCTCAGCCGAGGCCCCTCATGACCCCACTGCACAGGAGACAATGGGACTTCCCTGGGACTCCAGCCTCTCCTTCCCTACCCAACTCCATTGATTCTCACGCCCAGTTGGTGACTGTGCCCTTCATCCTTAGGGCCATTGTCATCTCCCAGCCCAGTCCTTCTCTACAGCCACTCCCTGAGATCTGCTTCAGATCGTTTTCTCTGAGATGAGTCAATGGTCTCTCGAACTAGCTTTTTCAAGCATTTATTTACTATTTTTTAAATTGGTTATACCTGAGATTATATTTATTATCTATAATTTATAAAATATGTACAAAAACATAAGTTATTGAACGATGCTATTTTATTTTATTTTTATTTTATGGGTATAGTAGTTTTGCCTGCATTTCCATAAGTGCACCATGTGCTTGCAGTGCCCTCAGTGGCCAGAAAAGGGCATCCAGTCCCCCGGGACTGGAGTTACAGATGGTTGTGAGCCACCATGTAGTTGCTGGGAATTGAACCCAGGTCCTCTGGAAGAACAGCCAGTGCTCTCAATGGATGAGCCATCTCTTTAGCCTCAGATAAAATTTGAAGACTGTAGCAATAACTCCACATGATTACTAATATTTGTAATGCCGAGTAAGTCCCTGCAGCTACACTCTCATTTTTATATCCTCTTGTTATTATTTTAAATTTCATCCAAGTCTCGAATTATCTTATTGTCACTGTAACAAGTTACCATGAGCTTCCCAGCATAAAACAACATACATTATTGGATTCTAATGCTGGAGTCACAGGCAGGGCTGTCTCTGGAGGAGAGTCCGCCTAGTTTGTGGCTCCTAGTGACAGCTGCTCACCAGCACAGACCCCTTCCTCGTTCTTTGGAGCGGGTTTTGCATCTCTGAGCAGTCTTCCACAGACACATGCAGTTACAGCTGCCGCCCTGCCCATCCCAGTGTCCTTAATAACTCTGCTAATTCCTATTGGCTGTGTGGTGGTCACCATCCTCTGGGAGCCGCTAATACTGAGGGAGACCCTTTCTCACGACTGAAGCTGTTGCAATTAATCTCTTCACTAATATTAAATGGAGTCTTTGGCAGGAATAAGTGAAAGCTCAGGTGTGCCTCCCAGGGAAAAAATTGTTCACATCCTTCTAGAAACAATACTACTACCGAGAGGTTTTCTCTGGCCATGAAGATACCCAATGAACCGGGATAATTTGAAACTATGGCATCCATAGGACACCCTGTCTTTTCCAAGTTTTCCTAATTCTTAACCTTTCGTTTATAGACATATTGAAGTCCCTGTTTGAAAATCTTACTTTGGTTCTTTGCAGTTCAAGTTCCAGCCAAGAGCTTTGTTATTTTTGTGAAAGATTCTTGCTCTGTAGTTCAGGCTGACCTCAACCTCATGATCCTCCTGCCTCAGAATCTTGGGCACTAGGATTCTGGCCAAGACTTTGAAGACAGTTAAAAGTGTCCATTTTAGGAGTTTTCTTCTTCTTGGCCTCCTATCTTCTCGGAGGCTCTCCCCTCTTGAACTTACAGCCAGTCTGTCAGGTTCAAGCTCTTCAGGGTTTTGACCTCAGACATAGCAAGCCTGGACTAAATCTGTGATTCCTCCAAGGCTTGTGCTTGGAGTCTTGTTCTGATTGTAGAGCAGCCTGTTTGCTCTCAGCATCAAGGTGTGGTGGAGCAGAACTGCTGCTGAGTTAGAGAAGTATGACAGGTGCAGGTGGCACTGCCTGGGGCCACCTCAGTGTCCACTGCCTTGGCGCTGGGCAGCCATGACCCTGTCCACCAACTCTGCCTTCCTCTCCACAGGTCAAATGGATGATGTACTGGATCATATTTGCCCTCTTCACCACAGCAGAGACGTTCACAGACATCTTCCTTTGCTGGTAAGTGCGCCAGGGACTGGGGTACTTCAAAGGGCAGCTTTACCTGGAGGTGGAGAACAGTGGGAAAGGACCTCAACCTTTCCTCAGATCACAGGAGCAGGACCAATGCTGGGATGTTAATTGGAGTGTTTTTGGTAAATTGTTCCACAACGTTATTCAAGTCTTTGATGCGATCCCTAAGAGCCCGTGTTGTATAAGGCGCTCAGGAAGTAGCTTAGATTACAAGCAGAGTTCCTCCACAGATGGAGTTGGTAAAGTATCCACGTGTCAAAGAAGGAAAGAAATGGTATAGAGGAGAGCGCCTGCATGGCTCAGAGCACTCCTGTGTGTGCCAAGCCTGTGGCTCAGGAGTAGAGCAGCGCTGTATGCATGAGGTCCTGGGCACGGCCCGGCACTGCAAGACAAACGAAGCGTGCAGTTAAAATACCACGTTTCCTCCTGACCCATGCGCTCTTCCCATAAACACTGTTCACACTTGTACGTCCTCTAAAACATTTGTGGCTGTCAGGCATGGTGGAACACACTTTTAATGGCAGCACTCTTGAGGCAAAGGCAGGAGGATCTGAGTTCGAAGCCATCCTGGCTTCCAGAACAGGCAGGACTACATAGGCAGACCCTGTCTCAAAAAACCAAAACTAAAAACAAAATTGTTGGTATGTTAATACACACACGGTTAGAGACATTTTTATTTTTAAAATGTATTGTTCTGTGCGTAGGTATGCATGCGTGTGCTGCCTGTGATGTGTATGTGGTACGTGTGAGCACGTGTGCCGTGGCAGAGAATAGCTCTGTGGGGTCAGCTCTCTCCTTCCGTCTTATGTGTGCTCTGGGCATCAGCTCAGGTCGACAGCCTTTGTGCAGTAAGCACTTTTACCCACTGAGCCACCTCCCGTGTTCTTCCTTTTTTATGGTAACTTTTTTTTGAGAGATCTCGATGTACCCTAGACTGGTCTTTACCACTCAAACCCTCTCACTCTGGTTCCTAAGAGCCGGAATTACAGGTGTGTGGTGCTTATAGTTTTCATTTTCTCCTTTTAAGAATAATATTGGCATACCAGTTCTGTTTGCTTTTTGGATTCATTTTAGAAATACTTTCGTCTGAGCATAAATGAAGCTACTTGTTTTCCAGTGGTCACACAGTATTTCGTGGTCTAGATGAAGCGTAACTTATTTAGTTAGTGTCCTTTTTTAAAAAGGTTTAAAGATCTGTTTTATTTCTAACTGAGGGTAAGTCTCTGGGGAGAGGGTATGGACGTATGAGGAGGGTTCTGAGGAGGCCAGAAGTGGACATCAGATCCCGAGGCGGTCAAGAGTGGCCTAGCAAGGGTGCGGGAAACCACATCTGGGTCCTCTGAAGAGCAGTTTGCACTCTTAACTCCTGAGCTATCCCATCAGTTCAAATAATGTCCTGTGGGTGGACATTAAGATCTTTGGCTTTTTTACCTATAAACAATACACTTGCTAGACACACATCTTTTTTTTTTTTTTTTTTTAACTTGAGTATTTCTTATTTACATTTCGAGTGTTATTCCCTTTCCTGGTTTCCGGGCAAACATCCCCCCCCCCCCCTTCCTTATGGGTGTTCCCCCCACCCTCCCCCCCATTGCCGCCTCCCCCCAACAGTCTAGTTCACTGGGGGTTCAGTCTTAGCAGGACCCAGGGCTTCCCCTTCCACTGGTGCTCTTACTAGGATATTCATTGCTACCTATGAGGTCAGAGTCCAGGGTCAGTCCATGTATAGTCTTTAGGTAGTGGCTTAGTCCCTGGAAGCTCTGGTTGCTTGGCATTGTTGTACATATGGGGTCTCGAGCCCCTTCAAGCTCTTCCAGTTCTTTCTCTGATTCCTTCAACGGGGTCCTATTCTCAGTTCAGTGGTTTGCTGCTGGCATTCGCCTCTGTATTTGCTGTATTCTGGCTGTAGACACACATCTTTAATCTCAACCCTTGGGAGGTAGAGGCAAGATCAAGAGTTTGAGACCAGCCCAGGCTACATGAAATTTTGTCTTAATTCTCTACTCCCAAATGAAATTAGTACATCTGTTTTTAGCAATGGTGCAATTAAAAACATTATCGATATACAGCTTTCTCTCAAAGACGGTGAATAACAGTACATAGTCTCCTGTTCATATTTAAGGGAGTTAACAGACGTTTTCATTTATCCTAAAAGGGCCAGTTTGAACTTATATACCTCACCCCCACAGTGTCATAGGCCCAAAGTCAGACCTGGACAGTGTATCTTTGAATTACGTTTTAGATCGTTGGCCTTAGTTCTTTTAGAACATAGCTGCCCAGTATTTCTTCTGAAGGAGCCATGTCCCAGCCATAGCTGGAATCTGGGTTGATGGCTCGATGTGCTTGCTCCCTGCTGTCTTGTTTCATACTGTGACACAGGATGGACTGGGCCTCTGTGAGTAGACACAGACCCTGCTATGCCATCCCTTACCTTCCTCAGAACAGACGCTGTCACAAGGAACCCTGTGTGCAGCTTACACAAGAAGCCTCTGTGTCACCTGTAGAGATGAGAGTGTGGGTCCCGGGCCAGCAAAGAGTGGGAAGTCCATTAAAAGTGTCTCCTAGTCCTTGAGTCATCCAGTCATGGGTTCTTAAGGCTCCCTCTGTCTACCGCTGTGTTCTGTCCTGCTGTCCTTGCTCCTTCTCATGATTACCAGGGAACTATAGTGTTAGTCTCAGGAGCTCTTTCCTGACATATTGACATGTGAACCTTGCTACTTTTGCTGAGTGGAAATCCTGTCTAATGGTGACTGCTCCTGTCTAGTTGCTGGACTACCCACTGACCATGGTAGTTTTCGTTTCCTACCTAGTAAGTACTCAACCACTATTTTTTTTTTTTTTTGTGAGCGAATATTTTTTTTTCAGTTTTTTTTTTGAGACAGGGTCTCAGCCCTGGCTGTCCTTGAACTCACTCTGTAGACCATGATGGCCTTGAACTCACAGAAATCCACCTGCCTCTGCCTCCCAAGTGCTGGGATTAAAGGCACTACTGCCACACCTAGCCCTGTCGATTTGATTTTTATTTGGTAAGGTATATAAGTTCGCTTTTGCTAACATGATAAATCATCACAGCTCGCGCCCCTCAAAGGCACACATGGTTCTTTTTCTGCTATTTCTACACGCTAGGAGCTGGGGCGGGGTGAACCGAGTTCTCTGCTCAGACCCGCACAAGTCCAGGGTCACGGTGGGGGGCAGCCGGGGCTCAGTTCGAAGGCTATGAGGAGACTCCAAGTCTCTCAGGTTGTTGCCTGCATTTTATTTGTGGCGGTTGTGGGACCACGGCTCTGTTTCTTTTTTTTTTTTTTTTTTTTTTTTCGGAGCTGGGGACCGAACCCAGGGCCTTGTGCTCGCTAGGCAAGCGCTCTATCCCTGAGCTAAATCCCCAACCCCATGGCTCTGTTTTCTTAACATGCACCCCTCCCTTCT
The DNA here is from genome assembly GCF_011064425.1 of Rattus rattus. Taxonomy (NCBI): domain Eukaryota; kingdom Metazoa; phylum Chordata; class Mammalia; order Rodentia; family Muridae; genus Rattus; species Rattus rattus. Next base: position 74,798,611 of record NC_046159.1, read on the forward strand.
TCAAGCTCACAGTGGCATCTTGATCCTTTTCAGCCTTCAGATTCTGTCTTCTACTTCCAACAGAAGATCTGTGTTTATAACATGAATTTAGATAGGCCCACCCCAATAATCCAGATAATCTCCCCATCTTAAAGTCTGCTTTGAACAACCTTCGTTATATCTCTTTGCCATGCAAGGTACATATTAGGGGACAAAACACCAGGAGGAGAAGGTCATGGGCAAAACCTTGTCTATAGTGGGAATGTATTTGGCACCTGTATGTCTGGAGTATTGGTAAAGGGTGGGTAGAACCCCCACCTTCCCTGTTTGTCAAGTGGAGGCCTTGCCTGTCCCCTCCTTTGGCCCTCTTAGTTGGTGGCATCTAGGAATTTATGGGTGGGAAGTGAGGACAGTCTCTTGCTGTCCTGGAGGCCTCAGCTCTGCAGAGAAGGGATCTCTAGGTTTCTTTCTCGGTGTCTCTGTCTCTCTGTCTCTGTCTCTGTCTCTCTCTCTCTCTCTGGGTGTGTGTGTGTGTGTGTGTGTTCTGTCTTGGTGGAGGTAGAAGCTAAGTAGTCACAGAGTAGGTAGGATGAAGATGTGAAGATTTGCTCAGCTCCTTGTAGAGGTGATTTCGTCGCAGCCTTTTAAAAAGTGGTTTATACACATGGCGAAATAAAATTGAAACTGCACGCTGAAAATTAAGTACAGGGACTGTGGGTGTGGTTCATTGGCAGAGCATTTGCCAAGCATTTGTGCCATCCTGGGTTCAGTTCCAACACCACCAAAGAAAAACTGGGAGGGGGAGGGGGAGGGAGGGAGGAGGAAGGGAGAGAGGGAGGAGGAAGTGAGGGAGGAAAGAAGCAGAAGAGAGGAGAGGAGAGAAAAAATCTATCTGTGGAATGGGGGTACAGCCTCAGTGGAAGAATGCACACTTAGTTTGTGTGACACTCTAGATTCAACCACTAGCAACCCTCCCTCAAAATAACGAGTCTTTCCTCTCCTCCAGATTAAACATTGTCTACTTACGGTTATCACTATGAAAAGTCAGCCATGTTTTCTTCTAGAAACACTGTACAGCTGATTGCATGTATTTGGATGGTTTTGTCCTATGTCCAGTGCTCTCATGGAAGCCAGGCATCTCTCCAGAGATCATGGAGATCACAGTTACCCATGTCCTTTGAGGCCTTGCTTACACTTTAGAGGCGATTGAGGAAGTGGGGGCATTTCTCTTCAGATACATACTAGGGGTCATGGTTCTCCAAAGGCGTCTTAGCATGCAGCCCTTTCTATCCCTGGGCTGGTGGCTAGGATGTCAGGATGCTGGAAGCAGACGATTAGTTAGCCGAGATTGTGTTAGCGAAGCCAGCGGATCTGAGTGGCTCAGCGTGAAGGATCCTGTGAGACATGGCTAGGGCCCCATTCTGCATGTGGTCGGTTATTCTGGAGGCATCAGCAGCACAGGCTTTTTGTTTCTTTGGTTGGTTGTTGGTTGGTTGGCTTTTATATATAAAGAGCCAGATAGGAAATATTTTGAACTCTGAGACTCGAATACTCTTTATTATAGCTACTCAGCTGCGCCATGGTAACACAAAAGCAGCACAGATAATACCTAAATAAGTGGGCAGCCAGATTCTAATAAATCTTTACTCATAAAAACAGGTGGCCGGCTTCGGCCCACGAACCATGGGTTAGGAGGTCTTGAATCTATTCTAGCAAACAGCAGAGACTTGACTCCCTTTAGAATGACTCATAAATGGGAAGAGAAGAAAGTTCTGAGGAGGGAGCAGAGAGCACTTCAGAGAGTACCCCAAGGGCCTCCCACTGAAGCTGAGGGACTCCAGACACTGCCAGTTGCCCTCGCTCTGCTGACTGAGCCATGCTGTAGACCTTCTTTGTTTCAAATTTCCCTCTCCTGTGACCTAGATATGACTTGGCACTAGTTCTTAGTACTTCGTTAGTAGTACTTCATGTTGTGCTCTAGAGATCGGTTAGTATAAACTGGACCACCATAAGTCTGTCCCTCTCTGTATAGAATGAAGAAAGTGGGGGCGTCTCTACAGAGCTCTTACCATGAGTGTTTATAGAGCCCGCAGTGTGCAGAGTCTGTCCAAGCACTGTGTGCAGCCTTCGAGAAGGACACCCAGTCAGGGTATTTCCCAACCCACAGAGGTGCAGGTGCTGATACCCCCATCTCATTTTTTTGTCCCTGCCTGAAGTGGGTGGCCTTTGCCTCTTGACCCCTTCTCTGAGATTGACTCTCACATTCCTTTAATGTAGTGTGTATGCCCATCTCCCTCCACACACATTATCAGTCTCTGCCTTTCATTTCTTCACCAAGGCCTTTCCTTTATCCTTCCACTCATTCATGCTTTCAAGTGTAGGACCTCAAGAACAGCTCCTGGCCTCTTCTCTGTGATAGCCCGGGGGAAGCCAGCTTCTCAGGGAGCCCTCTCCGGTGGCTGGGAGAATCCATTCTATTCTCACTAGAAATTTCCTCCCCTCTAAAACTTAAGGCTCACTCAGTCTGAGGCCCTTTCCTCACTGATTCCCATCAGAGGATAATTGTTGAATGCTCCTTAGAGTTTTGTTTTTAACATGTGATGGGTGGGGTAATACCAAAGACATAGCAAGGAAAACTCAGGAAAGGGTGAGCAGCAAGAATAAATTGGGTGTGCACTAATACCCTTGTGCCCACTAGGACTGTGTGCACACTTCCACTGTAGCATGTGGCCTTGCTACAGGCTCACCCATTTATCTCAGCTCTCTCCTCAGGGCAAGGACTTGTCTAGCCTATTGTCCTAGTTGGCTTTGTCAACTTGACACAGTTTAAGAGTCATCTGAGAGGAAAGCATAGATTGAGGAATTGCCTAGATCATTCGGGGGCATGTAGGCATGTCAGTGGGGCTTCTGGTGATGGGGCTTAACTGCTGTAGGACAGCTTGGCCCAGTGTGGCAACACACCTTTTGGCAGATGGTCCTGGGCCGTATAAGAGAGGTAGCTGAACATGAACCCGTGAGGGAACAAGTCAGCAAGGAGCAGTCTTCCAGGTTTCCACTTCAAGTTCCTGTCCTGACTTCCTTCAGTGACAAAGTACGAGTGTAGGGCAAATGATCCCTTCCCTCCAGTAAGCTGCTTTGATCAGAAAAGGACTGAACTAAAAACATCTGTCCTGCTCTGCATATGCCTTTCAGCCTGCACCTTTACAGTAGAATTTTCTCAGTGGAACAAACACATGAATGCACATGGATGAATGAACGAATGGATCAATCAATCAACCAGTCAGCAAAAAAAATACCTCAGGAAATAAAAAGGGCAGAGCAAAACAGGAAGAGCACTGTTTGTAAAGTCTTGAGATTCCAATTTTATATCAAGAGGACACTCAAGAAGGTCAAGCAGGAGCTTCCTTCTCAGTGACCGTGGAGATGAAACTGAGCTCTAAAATCAGGGAACTTTACAGGCAGAGCTCAGTCGAGAAGGATGTGTGGGCTGGGAGTAAGGAAATGGAACCAGGACTGGGTTAGTCCTGGAACAACGGGGAGGGCTGGATTTCCATTCATGCACACCATGTGTAGAGGTAGATAGGGACTGTTCATTCTTCTTAGCCATAAAACAGCTTGTTTCTTTCTGTAAACATCCTGTCCTTGAGCAGTGGGCTTATCTCTGGAGGTTTTGCACTCCCACACCAGCATCCCATGCCTCTTCAGTGTCCTGGACATGTGATGAGGATGGGTTGCCATGGGCTAGGAGGACACATGGGAGACTGGGAGGGCAGAAGAACCCACAGGCACCATTGTCTTCTAAGGACACTTTAAAAGCCCAGGGACTTGCCTTTTGTTTCACTCTCTCTCATCTAATTTATTTTCACAGACTTCTTGATGATCTCATTCTAATTGACTTTAAAAGCACCCTGGTTTTGAGCCTAAGATTTTGGGGGACACTGAGGAGTTGGAGAAGAACATATACTAGTCAATCATTCATTTTTAATTTTAATATATATTTAAGAATATGTATGTATGAGAGTATGTGTTCCAGAATGGCCTAAACTTTCTATGTAACTGAGGATGACCTTGAACTTATCTTTCCTGCCTCCACCTCCTGATGGCTGGGTTGACAGGTGTACAGTACCAGGCCCACTTTATTCTGTGCTGGGATGAAGGAACTCATGCATGGAACTCTACCAACCAAGTTGCATCCCTAGTCCTTAATTTTGTTTGGAGACAAGGTTTTGGTGGACAGCCCAGGATGGCCTCAAACTCATGATCCTTCTGCACCAGTATTGTGAGTGCTAGGACTTATAGGCAATTGTCACCAGGCCCACTACACTACCCATGACTATCCCATGCCTTTCAAGGGGTAACAGGTTAAGGGCTGAAGCCCTGAAAGTACATCAGCCTCTTAGCCTTAGGCTGAAGTCCTCAGAAGAGTTAAAAGGGCTGTAATGGCTTCCTTTTTAGTGCTCTGGATTCTGATGCCATCTTTCTCCGCCCCCAATTCCCCCCAAAAAAGCTCATTCTGCATTAGCTCTTCTACAACCCATTGATTTCCCTATGTTTGGGTATCATCAAAGCAGGCCCGAAGCCCATAGTGGTCGTACTCATCTTTAATCCCAATCCTCAGAAGGTGGAGGAAGGCAGATCTCTGTGAGTTTGGAGCCAGCCTAATCTACATAATGAGACCTTGTGTCAAAGAAAGGAAGGAAGGAAGAAGAAAGAGGAAGAGAGGCAAAGAAAAAGAAAAAGACAAACCAGACCCCATCACCAGGATAGACATGATTGCATAATAGTGACCTCCCCTACAGTCTAGAGCTACTTGGTATCAGGTTGGGGACGGTGCTCAAAAGGCAGAGCTTCTGGCCACACCAAACACTGTCACCTGAAATATCACTAAACTATGCTCTGTTGGTCTGACAAGCAAAGGCCTAAGGAATGAACCAAAAGGTCAGGGGAGAAGAAACTTTTTTGTTATTGCTTTTAAAGATATTGTTGTAAGTATATTTGTGTGTGAGTATATGCATGTGTACATTTATTATAGGCATATGTAGGTCCAAGGAGGCCAGAAGAGGGTGTCAGAGTCCCCAGAGATGGAGGTGTAAGCAACTGTGGTCTTCCAGCATCAGTGCTGGGAGTCAAACTCTGGCCCTCTAGGCAGCAAGAGCCTTCTTTTCAGCCTTCTTGCAGAAGCTTTTAAAACTTGCACTGGTGTGGGTGGGTGGATTATGCTAGGAAGATTCTAAAGAACGAGTGATCTATAGCAAATGGTTCAGAGAATCAAGGTAGGCTGGGCAGTCCAGAGGGGCCCCTGGGAGAGTCAAATAAGCACATACATTTCCTAAGTGCTAATCCTGTAGTCTGAGACAGAGGCTCTTAGTTGGCTGTGCAGTGAGAATGTGATTACGCAGATCCAAATGACGGTTTCCTGCTATCTACAAAGTGCACACAGATAATCCACTCCTGAGTACCCAGACCATAGCCTCATTTGCATGCATCCGAAAAGAAGCATATGCAGGGCAGTTTGCTGGAAGCTTGGCTTTTGATGGGCGGAGGTTGTCATCAATCCCTTTAACCGGGAGATACTTAGACGTCTATAGGAAGCCATGAAAGAGGCTGAAGCTTTCCATGTTCTGGTATGAGATGGTCCCCAATGTATACTGTTGATTCTGTGCAGTTTAGGGAAAGCAAGGTGTAGGGGATATATCGAACGGAGAACGCCACCAACAGGCAATTCAGGGAATCACAGGTAGGGACCCACCGGACTAACTAGGCCTAACCCCTAGGAACAGACTAAGAGTCTAGAGGGCCCGGGTCAGAGGGAAACACTGTTGTACACTTTCAGATCTTTTAGCATTCCTTAACTATGCACATGCATGCCCTACTTTTTAAAAACATCTTTTACACAGTAACTAGAAGAACCCCAGTGTGATGGCTGTCCTTGGAACTATCTGTGTATCTTAGGCTGGTTTCTGAGCTTGCTGGAGTCAGTCGCTTTCCCCTTGGACTGGCAAATAATTTGTTTTCAAAACAAAAGTTTCTCCATTATTAATGAGCACTGTGTCGCACTCTGGGGGTGGGGGTGGGGTAGGGGTGGATCAATCACGCCTCTCCTCTTTTAGCAGCAGTCTTTTGTGACTGTGAAAGATGAAACAACTTTGCTCAGGAAGAACTCCCAGTTACTGGAGAACATTCAGGAACCCCAGTTACTGGAGAACATTCAGGAAGAGCCTGCCAGAGCCAGAAAGCAGAGGGGCTTTGGTGAGGTGCACTGCTGGCTAGGGAAGGGGGGCTGTATGAGTTTGAAGGGGCTCTGAAATGACTTGCTAGGGGTTGCTTTTAATTGTGGCTCCCTTTATCTGGGAAGAATGCCTGTGAAAGACTTACTTTTTGGTCTCTCAGACTAGGATAAGAGACCTTCTTATCTATCGCCTCTTATTTTAAGTAAGGATGCCTGGGATTTGTTTTAAGAAGATGTGGTCAGACTTGAGAACCTGAAAGTGGGTGACGGAGGGAGATGTCTCTCTAGATCACAGATCCCTAGTAACAGAAAGTGCAGCACCACACAAGGCCACTAGGGGAGGTACCAGACCTTTCCCTTACTCACCAGCCCTCTCTCATTTCTAGGGTCGGGAGGGTGCTAGAGAGATGGCTCAGCAATTCAGATGCTTGCTCCTCTTGCAGAGGACTAGAATTAGGTTCCCAGCATTCATGTTGGAGGGCTCACAAGCTCCCATAACTGTAGCTTCAGAGGGATCTGACGCCCTCTTCTGGCCACCATAGTTACTGCACTCACATACAGAAACCTACATGCAGACATACATACACACAATTTAAAAGTAAAATATTAGAAAAAAAGCAAGAAAGTTCAGGAGGACCCTTGCTTGTGCTGGGAAATTCTTTCTTGGCTAGATCTAGGAATTGGGCCTCCCTGGTGAGGACACTTCCTCCAGGGTCAACAAAGTCTCACGATGCTGTAATGCAATTGTCGGGGTTATTCATAGCACCATCTAGAGACTCGGGAGGTGGGGCTGAAATCTGGTCAAACTCTGCTTAGCACACCATGGCCCCACTGATCTGCATCCATTTGAGGGGCTTGAATTTTCCTTTTTTTTTTTTAAAGACTTGATGAAGAGTAGCAGAGACCCACTAGGACCCTTGTCTCAGGTTGATATTATTTTATCAGTCAATCTCTAGCTGATTCGAGGACATCGGAGACTATCTCCCCTCCCTTCCCTTCCCCTCCCCTTCCCCCCTCTCTCCTCCTCTCCTCATACCTCTATCCTCTTTCTCTGTTTCTGAAGGTGTGTATGTGTGTATTTGTGTGTGTGTTTGTGTGTGTTGTGTGTGTGTGTGTGTTGTGTGTGTCTGTGTGTGTGTGTGTTGTGTGTGTGTGTTTGTGTGTTTGTGTGTGTGTGTGTGTGTGTGTGTATGTGTGTTTGTGTGTGTGTTTGTGTGTGTGTGTGTGTGTGTGTGTGTGTGTGTGTGTGTGTGTGTGTGTGTGTGTGTGTGTGTGTGTGTGTGTGTGTGTGTGTGTTTGTGTTTGTGTGTGTGTGTGTGTGTGTGTGTGTGTGTGTGTGTGTTTTGTGTTTTTGTGTGTGTGTGTGTGTGTGTGTGTGTGTGTGTGTGTGTGTGTGTGTGTGTGTGTGTGTGTGTGTGTGTGTGTGTGTGTGTGTGTGTGTGTGTGTGTGTGTGTGTGTGTGTGTGTTGTGTGTGTGTGTGTGTGTGTGTTTTTGTGTGTGTGTGTGTGTGTGTGTGTGTGTTGTGTGTGTATGTGTGTGTGTGTGTGTGTGTTTGTGTGTGTATGTGTGTTTGTGTGTGTTTGTGTTTGTGTGTGTTGTGTGTGTGTGTGTGCGTGTGTGTGTCTGAAGGTACACATCCATGTATTTATATACCAGAAAACAGCATCAGATGTGGTTCCTGAGGCACATCTACTTTTTTTCTTTTGGGACAGGGTCTCAATGGCCTGTGACTTGAGTAGGGTAAACGGGCTGACCTGTATCCCGGGGACCCACCTGTCTCTGCCCCTCCACTGCCAGGATTTCATGTGCGTGCTGCACCGTCTGGCTTTTTCTTTCTCTGTGGCATCTGTGGATCACACTCAGCTTGTCACCCTTGCAAAGCAAGCGTTTTACCCGACCTCACCACCTCTTTAGCCCGAGATGCCAGAATTGTCTTTTTCTGGAAGCTCCAAGATTGCAGGGAGTCTTTGCCACTCCCCCAACTCCCGCCTTATATAAGATGGCCCAGATAGGTGCATCCGGGCCAGTGTTTGTGGGACAGATGAATGAATGGGCCTAAGGGTGTGTAGGAGTCCAGCATGTGCTATCCCACACTCCTCTTTCTTTTGGCACACACAAAAGAGATTGAGATCTCTGTGCCTGCCATTGAGTAGAGGAAGCAGGATTCTCCTCCTTGGTAGGAGTTGATCTCCTCCTCTCCCTGCCTTTATTGACACAAGAAAGAGTGGTGCTTAGTCATTGTGGAAACCCTGCTAGCTTCACCCTGCTGTAATTCCCCTGGCCTCTGTGTCTCCTGGCTGTAAATAGTGAAGGATGAATGATTAGTGCCCAGACACAAACCTGATCTTCTGAGCCCACAAGCTGCAGCCGGATCAACCTGCTGACCCCTGTTAGCATAGCCTTACAGAAACTGGCAGCTGCTGCCAGGCAAGGCCAGGGTGTAACTGCTGGAGTGAGCCTGCTTTTCTTGAGAAACGGAATCAAAACAAAACACGAGTTGGCTATGACGGAGAGGTCTTGGGTGTGTAGATGTGCATGTGTGTGCACATGCCTTCCTCAGGTGGAGGATGAGGAATCTGGGAACATGTCGTATGTGTATGCGATGGGAGGCGCCCACACCAGCCCGTCTTTTTTTTTTTACGGGCTTTAAACAGTGCTGCTGAGAACCTAATGGAAGCATATTTTCTTATATTTCCAGGTTTCCATTCTATTATGAACTAAAAATAGCGTTTGTAGCCTGGCTGCTGTCTCCCTATACAAAAGGATCCAGCCTCCTGTACAGGAAGTTTGTTCATCCCACACTGTCCTCAAAAGAAAAGGTAATTGATGCAGCTTCTAGCGAGGGAAAAATCAAAGTCCTGTGTAGAAAGGATTGTTTTGTTGCAGGAGACCCCTTGTGGTTCTTTTTTACTTCAACAGGTAAGTTGTTTCCTTTAATAGTGAGATAGATAGATAGATAGATAGATAGATAGATAGATAGATAGATAGAAAGAATCTTCTGTAGTGAGAATTCTGTAATTTTAGTTTCTTAAAAAAATAAAACACAAAAACACAGAAGTAGGTCTGGAGCGATGGCTTAGTGGTTAAGAGCACTGACTGCTCTTCCAGAGGTCCTGAGTTCAAATCCCAGCAACCATAACCATCTGTAATGGGATCCAATGCCATTCTGGTGTGTTTGAACAGCTACAGTGTACTCATAAAAATTAAACAAACAAACAAACATCAACATTATTTGAATGTGTTTCCGTTCTAATCCCAGGTTTGGGATATGGGGCTGCTCAGACTGCCTGTAGCATTTGGCTTGGGCTCTAGCAGAGGCGTGGTTTTGTCAGCACAGATTGTGCCTTTGGAATCCTGGGAAGTTTGCAGAGGGTCCAAGAGGTGGGGTTGGCAGCTGTTGGGCATTTGGGGATTGTTTGGTGTTTGTTAGTAGTCCTGCTCAAAGAAGAAACAAAAGAAATAAGACTGGAGATCTCTATTTGTCTCTCCACTTTCTCTTTCTTTCTCTCCTATCCAGCAGTAGGGGGTGAAACTGGAGTGGGGGGTGGGATTAAGGGTGGGAAAAAGAAAAACCCACAAAGTAGCAAAGAACAGCTACAATCTCATTCTCTCTCCTCTCTTCCCCCTCTCCTTCTCCTCTCTCCCTCTCTCCCCTTCCTCTCCTCCCCTCATTTATCCTGTATGGTTGCATGCATGCCATATGTGAAGATCAGAGGACAACTTCAGGGAGAGCAACGGTTCTCTCCTTCCATGTATACATGTATATCATAAGAACTGAACTCAGGTTCTAAGGCTTGACACATGCCTTTATCTACTGGGCTCTCTCTCTCTCTCTCTGAGATGGGATCTTGTTCTGTAGCCCAGGCTATCCCTGAATAGCTCAGGTTGACCTCCAACTCATCCCTATCCTCCTGCCTCAGCCTCCCATGTACTAGGGTTAAGGCTTACATCTCTGCACTCAACTTCAATGCCTTTTTAAAAACTCCCTGGTTATAGTGCCCTAAATTCTAGCACTCAGGAGGCAGAGGCAGGTGGATTCCTGTGAGTTCCAGGCCAGACAAGGCTAAACAGGGAGACCCTATCTCAGCACACCCCAAAACTTATTTCTGTAAGCTTCTATTTGTTTTCATTTCACTTTCATTATTATAATTGCATGTATGCATGAAGTACAGCACGATTTCATTCATATAACGTGTGCTGATTAAAACACTATTAGTACACAGTACTTGTGCATATTTATGAGGAACAATGTGATATTTCAGCATTTGTACAATATGTGCTGATCAAATCAGGGCCATTAGCAGGTCTCGACTCCCTTATTACTTTGTCTCTGAAACTTTCAAGTCCTTCCTCTCTCTCTCTCTCTCTCTCTCTCTCTCTCTCTCTCTCTCCCATGCCCCTCCCCCATTGTGAGCTCCAGTCATCCTGCAGTGCCTCAGAACACTAGTGCTCATTTCTTCTGTCTGTAGCACTCCTATGTTCTATGTCCCCGCTCCCTTTCCTCTTGAACTCTGCATCTAGACTGACTATTTTAACATCCACATAGGAAAGAAAACATGGTATCTGTACTTATCTCACGTTACCCAGAATGCTCCATTTTGATCCATTTTGCTTAGAAAGGTTATCATTCTGTCTTATTTTGAGTCATATGAGTAATTTTCCATTATCATTTGCTCATCCACTGATGGGCATCTGGATTAGTTCCATGTCTTAGTGTCATGAGTAGTACAGCAATATCTGATTTGTTCAAAATCTGCAGTTTTCTCAATACATGCAGGGAAAAGCATCTGATAGAATCCAGTCTTCCTTGGGCTGGAGACACGGCTCAGCAGTTAAGAGCACTTCTTGCTCTTGCAGAGGACCCGGGTTCTTCCCGTCTGTCACTCAAGCAGTAGCTTATAATCATCTGTAATTCCAGCTCCAGAGAACCCTACATCCTTTTCTGACCTCTGCAGGCACCACACACACATACATAAATAGTGTTTACACATACAGGCAGACAAAACACTCAGACACCTGAACAGAAAATAAATCTAAAAATAAAATATTTTTAAAAGAACTCAATATTCATGACAACGTTCAAGGCACATGCATCAACATGACAAAAATCATGTGTGACAAGCCACTGCCGGGGAGAAGCTTTTGGCTTTGCTTTTATGTCTCAGGGAAGACCAGTGTGTCCGCCCTCGCTGCTCTTACTCTGCACAGCATTGGAGAGTCTGTCCATGGCAGTCAGGCCAGAGAAAGAGCAGTCATGCACACAACAGGAAGAGAGGAAGCCATGCCACTCCTGTGTACACATGATCTGATCCTATGTGGAGGAAAACCCAAGGGTTCCACAAAAAGACTATTAAAACTGACAGATGAGTGCAGCAGTCAAAAGAGTAAAAGAAATCAAGGTATAAAATCAGTACCTTTGAGGCTGGAGGGATGGCTCCATCGGTAAACTGTCTGCTGTGCTGTGTGAGGGCCTGAGTTCTGACCGTGAACACACATGGAAAAGCAGTCTTGGCAGTGGGTGTCTGTAACCCCAGCGTGGAGACAGGAGGAACAGTTCCAGGTCCCCTGGAACTCCCTGCACAGATAATCCAGCCACACCAGCGAGTTAAAGTTCAGTGAAGACTCCGTCTTAAAAAGAAAGAAAGTGGAGAAAGAGACATGGCTCCCACATTCATGTCGTGCACACTTACATGCAAAAACATGTGAATACACACACACACACACACACACACACACAGAGTCATTAGTAACATTTCTTCTTTATTGTGGTCCTAAAGATTGAGCCCAGGCCTCATGAATGCTAGGCAAATGTTCTACCACTGACCTATGCCCCAGCCCATAGATCAGTCGATTCTTAATACACCAATGACAATGTTGTTGACAAGGAAATAGGAAAATAATCTTTTGTTTTATTTTTAAAAAAAGTATATTTAGCCAGGCAGTGGTGGTGCACGCCTTTAATCCCAGCACTTGGGAGGCAGAGGCAGGCAGATTTCTGAGTTCTGCCAGCCTGGTCTATAGAGTGAGTTCCAGGGCAGCCAGGGCTACATAGAGGAGCTGTGTCTCTGGAAAAAAAGTGTATATTTGCACATGACTAGATATAGTGGCTGGTCAACGTGGCTCATATATATATATGAAGCTAAGGCAAAACCATTATAAGTTTGAGCCACAAAATAAGATCCTGTCTCAAAAAAAGTGGTAAAATTATATAAAAATGCTATTTATTGTTGATAAAACTTTTAACAAACTGAAAAAAAAGAGAAAAATATTAGTAATTTACCTCCCCAAAGACTACATACCTCCAGCTCCACTCCTCAGAAGGAAGAAGCAGGTGGATTGCTTGACACAAGTCGAAGGCCAACGAGAATGGTCTTAAATAGTGAGTCTCAGGCCGTCCAGGAACATCCAGGCCTTTATCTCAAAAATAAATTAATTAACTATCAAAACAACCTTTTTTTAAAAAAATCACACTTAGCCCCTGTCATTCTGCAGAGAGGGTCTCTACATGTACTATTTACCACTTTATAGAGAGTCTTTCAATGGGTTGTCAAATTTAAGCTGGGAACAGTGGTACACATACATGCAGTCCCAGACTTTTGTAAGAACAAGAGAGGAAAATTTACAGAGCCCAGGACTTCAAGACCAGTGCACCTGGCATAAGAGAAGCTGGTCTTGGACTGAAGAAGAGTTGGCTCAATGATTCAGAGCACTGACTGCTCTCCCAGAGGTCCTGAGTTCAATTCCCAGCAACCACACTGTGGCTCACAGCCATCTGTATTGGGATCTGATGCCCTCTTCTGGTGTGCATGAGGACAGAGCACTCAGATATATAAAATAAATAAAAGAAAAGCCCATCTCAGAGACAGATAAACAAAAACTTAACATAGAGGGCTGGGGAGGCAGCTCAGCTAGTGGAATGCTTGCCTAGCGGGCACGAAGCCCAGGGTTTAATATCCAGTACTGTCTAAAACCAGGCATGGTGGCACATACCTGCAATCCCAGTGCTTAGAAGGTGGAAGCAGAAGTTCAAAGGTCATCCCAAGCTACATGGTGTCTTCCAGGCCAGCTTGAGTTACTTGAAATCCTGTCTCTAAGTAAATAAATACATTCTTAATAGAAATAAAATATTTGCATTCAAGAAGATGGTTCAGGGGCTGGAGAGATGGCTCAGAGGCTAAGAGCACTGACTGCTCTTCCAAAGATCATGAGTTCAAATCCCAGCAACCACATGGTGGCTCACAACCACCTGTAATGAAATCTGATGCCCTCTTCTGGTGTGTCTGAAGACAGTGATGGTGTACTCACATAAAATAAATTAATAAATATTAAAAAAAAGAAGATGGTTCAGTGTTGTGCAAGCATGAGGACTGTGTTCGTGTAGACAGGCAAGGTGGAGTGTCGGGAGGGCTGGAAGACACAGACAGATGCCAGGGGCTCAACATCAGCTAGTCTAGCCAAAATGGTGAACTCCGGGTTCAGCGAGAGACCTTGTCTCAAAAACTAAGGTAGAAGGCCAGTTAAATGGTGCATAGGATACAAATGCTTGCCACCAAACTTGACAATCTGAGTTTGAGCCCCGGAACCCAGATGGGAGAGAAAGAGAACCAACTCTTGCAGGTGGTACTCAAGCACCATGACCTATACACCCATGCACACACACATACGACATTTACACACACACACCACACACACACCACTAAATAACTGTCAATTTACAATATTTTCTTTAATAGACAGCAATAGAGGGAGACACCCAATGCACATGCGTGCGTGCACACACCCCACATGCTACATAAATGAATAGGAATAAACCTCCTAGCGAAGAGTTATTTGTATTCTGAGATCATAAACATTGCCTGCAATCCATATCTTGCATGACCTAATGTCCCACAGTGACAGAACGGTTTCCTTCTACTAAATATTGAGATCATTCCGATGTTCTTCTTGTTATAGGTAATTCTGCACTGAGCACTACCACACGTAGGGTTCATTCAGATCCTTCTTTGGTCTTTCTGAATTCCCAACAGTTGGATTACTGTGCTAAATGATTCTAACACTGTATAATTCATTAATTACATTGTTTTCTAACCTAATTGTGTAGTAAAATTCTTTAAGATAAAATAGGTACTTGTTACATTTTGAATGTGAGCTCCCTGGCTCCTAGTCTCTTGGGTTTGAGGAGCTTGCGGTGCTGTGTTGGGAGCTGTGAAATCTTTTAGACATGGTGCCTAAGGGGCAAATGTGGGTTGTGGGGCAGGAATCAGGTTTATATCTGCCTGCTCCTGGTCCTCGTACACTGAGACCTCTGTGTCCTGGTGGTGCCATGTGAGAAACAGCACCACATGTTCCTGCCACTATGACTTTGAGCAGCTCCCTCCACTGTATCTTGCTCTTGATAGTGGACTATACCACAGCATCTCAAAACACCAAGGGGGGAAACCCTCTCCTTCCTGGAGTTTGTCAGCAATTCTCTCACAGCACAGAGAAATTAACAATCACAGAGTCCTGCAGTTAGCTCCCACTGGTATACTAATGTCTGCGCTTTCTGAAGTTCAATGCTATGGACTTCCTGTATGGGAAGGCTCTGGGGAAGAGAGCAATTGGGCAGCTGTGGTCAGCCCTGAACAGCCCCTTGGGAACCAAGCCCACAGCATCCCCCATCTCAGAAAGGTGGGATTAGAGCTCTAGATACCTCTCACTTGGTTACCAAATCCCTTCTCATCTCCTTCTCCCCAAGTGTTGTCTTCCTTGAAGCTGTATCCTGTCCATTGGAGAGAAAGTGGTGTCTCTTAAGACCTGCCAAGAATCACTCCCTTAGTCTGCTGGATCACAGAGCCCGGGCCCTCCTGGGGAGGCTGTGAGGAGGGATAGCAGCTGGGGCTGCCTGAGCCCCCCCAACCCTCTGACCTCCAACCTCAGAGCAAAGGAAACTCACTATGGAGCAGAGCTTCAAACAAGACCGATGCCACATACCTTACTGAACTGTAAAATGAACCACTGTGGCTACCATACACACACTTTCCCAGAACAATGAAAGATACAAAACAAAGAAATAAACAGAACACGGTAGAGTGGATCCAGAACCAAGCTAAACTGGCAGCATTGCACTTGGCTTTGGTCAGGAGACCTCGGGGCTGTCTTCCGCCTTGCTTTTCCCTTGCTGTGTGGCACTGGAAGAGTTTCTTTTATTTCAGCATCTGTTATAATTAAGTCCCTTTTCCACCAAAATAGTGCCTGTTTCCGTATCCCATTCTTCTGTCATCCGCAGACATTGGCCAGTGTCTCAGGTAGCAGAGTGAGGGGATTGCAAGGCTTCCATCACCTGTCTTGAAGATGATGGAGGCTGTCACGTGTGGTAGCCAAGGTGCTCACCTTGTTAACCCTTGTCATGCACCACAAGTGAAGCGCCATCATTGCTGTCCCTTTCTAGAAAACTGTTAAGAGGTCTGGGGAGATATATTACCAGAATTTCCAACCCCAATAAACCCATATAACAACACGCAATCCAGTTGTTATAGTTATAAGCTATAAGCCTTGATTGGGCAGATCTAACACTATACTCACTTATTCCTCAGCTATAGATCCCTCGCTTCTTGTTGCTTCTCTTGGTCTTCTGGTTCTGCTCTATCAAGGGTTCCTCCTCCTCCTCCTCCTCCTCCTCTTCCTCCTCCTCCTCCTCTTCCTCCTCCTCCTCTTCCTCCTCCTCCTCCTCTTCCTCCTCCTCTTCCTCCTCCTCCTTCCTCCTCCTCCTCTTCCTCCTCCTCTTCCTCCTCCTCCTCCTCTTCCTCCTCCTCCTCTTCCTCCTCCTCCTCCTCCCCCTCCTCCCCCTCCTCCCCCCCCCCTCCCTCTTCCTCCTCCTCTTCCTCCTCTTCCTCCTCCTCTCTTCCTCCTCCTCCTCTTCCCTTCCTCCTCCTCCCTTCCTCCTCTTCCTCCTCCTCCCTCTTCCTCCTCTTCCTCCTCTTCCCTCCTCCTCCCTCTTCCTCCTCCTCCTTCTCCCTTCTTCCTCTTCCTCCTCCTCCTTCTCCTTGTCCTCTTCCTCCTCCTCCTTGTCCTCCTTCCCCTCCTCTTCCTCGTCCTCCTCCTCCTCATCCTCCTCTCTCTCTCCTTCCCCTCTTGTCCTCTTCCCCTCTCTACCTGCCCCAACTCTCAAAGATCTCCTATCCCACCTTTCCCCTCTACTGCCCAACCATAGGCTCTAGCCTCTATTGACCAGTTAGGATGGTGAGAAGGTTCCCATGATGTCACCTGCAGAATTAACATCAGAATACAAACAGCACTGGGACAATCCACAACAAGATGGCTCAGCAGCGAAGATCACTGGCTGCTGTTCCAGAGGACCTGGGTTCTGTCTTTAGCACTCAGGGGTGGCTTCACAACCACCTGTAACTATAGGTCCAGGGAATCTCACTCCTTCTTTGATATCCACAGGCATTGCATGCACATGGTGCACATACATATATGCAGACAAAATAGTTACATATAAAATAAATCTTTAAAAAATAGAACAAAACCAAACAAACTAACCCTCCCAAGTTTGCCACCAATTAGCTGAGGTCTGAGTTTGAAGCTTTGTTCCTGGTATTCAGTCATGCTGGATGCTGTCTGTCTTGTGGAGCAGCTTACGGGGGGAAAGGCAGGATTGTCTGCATCCCTGGGACTTAGAGGAACTTTAGAGATAACCCAGGCCTTGGGTCAGTGAGTTACTGTGTGCTTACTTATTCAGAATTCCCCTTTACACTTGGCCCTATCTAACCATCTTTCTCCACCCTCCTGTCTATGAACATATATTCAAAGTGTCTATGATGTTTCAAGCCAGTGAGAGTCAGCCATCAGGCAAGCTGCCAAGTCCAGCACTTGGGAGGAGAGGGTGGGAAGATATGTTTTTTGAACTTGCCAGCTCAATGTGCCTCTGCTTCTCCTCCGACAGGAAATCGATGACTGCCTGGTCCAAGCAAAAGATCGAAGTTATGACGCCCTCGTGCACTTTGGGAAGCGAGGCTTGAATGTGGCGGCCACGGCAGCTGTGATGGCTGCCTCCAAGGTGCAGTACCATGTTGGGTCCTAACTACCATGGCTGCCGGACGTCTCAGTACCCCTACTTGCCTCTGGCTGCCACCTATGTAGATTGCACAGGATAGGATATGGGCCAACCACCACTCTTTCTATTTATCTTTGAAAGTCCCTTTAAAGGTATGATGGGGAAAGAAAGATGGGGAAGAAAGACTTTTGCCTCCAGAGCATTCTCCTTCATATACATGCAAATGTGCATATACGCATACATGATACGTGTGATAGCAGGACTTTCCCAGAGCCCGTGAAACTCCATGTGGATCATAGGTTAAAAATCTTTAACCTGGGCTGGAGAGATGGCTCAGCAATTAGGATCGCATGCCGCTCTTGAGGAAGACTCAGGTTTGGTCCCCACAGTTAGGTGGCTCACGACTGACTGTATCGCCAGCTCCAGGGGGATTTGTGCCTTCTTCAGACCTCAGCGGGCACTTGCGCTCATGTGCACAGATCCTCACACAGACATGCACATTATTAAAAATGAAATTAATATTGGGGGGAAAATAATCTACCTGAAACTGAGGTATGAGAGAAGAAATAAGGAAAGGGGGAGGGAGAGGATATCTTTATTCTGTTTCCCAGGGTGCACTAGTAGAATCATCTAAACCCAAAATGGGCAGGTAGAGAGATCACCCATGTTCACGTGGTTCATCACATCCTGAGAAGGGATACAGGGTCTTAGAGTGAGTGGAACGGTTACTGTGTAGAGCATGATGTTGATGTTGATGGTGATGATGGTGATATGATGGTGGTGGTGGTGATGATGATATGATGGTGGTGGTGGTGATGATGATATGATGGTGGTGGTGGTGATGATGTTGATGTTGATGATGGTGATGATGATATGATGATGGTGGTGGTGATGATGTGAAGATGATGATGATGATGATGTTGATGTTGATGATGGTGATGATGATATGATGATGGTGGTGGTGGTGGTGATGGTGGTGATGATGGTGATGATGATGATGTGATGGTGATGATGATGTGATGATGGTGATATTTATAACAGACATAATAAAGTGGAGGAGGTTAAAAAATGCAGGACTGGTGGACAATTGTGATGTAGTCATTACTTCTTTCCCATTTTCATTGGGCCTCTAGTGGGGAAAAGGTTCTCTTATATCTCTTCCTAGTTTCTTCTCACATGAGACTTTATCTTTGTGTGGATTGCTATGCCCACAGACCTGAACAAGTGAAATAGTCAGACATCTTCTCTTGAAGTAAATTTATCAGTGTTCTGTCTCCTGGGATGCGGGCACAGGCTGGAGGTCTCTGGTAAATCCACTGGCTGAGAGGTGATCTAGCAAAGGAGAGGTGATAAGTCCTGAAGGGTTATACCAGGGTTTGGGGTCATGTGTGGTAGAGCTATGGGTGGATGTGGGACAGACTGATGGAGGCAGACCTTAGTGCTCCTGTGTTGTAAGTAGGTGTCAGGATGTAGTGCTCTGCGGACCAGCAGGGATCCAAGATGGCTTCTCTGTGCAGGGAAATAAGGAAGGGTGTGGTGAGAGTGTTTGCTAGAGAGAGCACATGAGCTGGGTGCTTTTTTCAAAAGTATTGGCACCTTTAATCCCAGCACTCGGGAGGCAGAGGCAGGTGGATCACTGTGAGTTCAAGGTCAGCCTGGTTGGTTTACATATCAAGTTCCAGGACAGTCAGTGGTACATGGTGACTCAAACAATAACATTTTTTCCCTTTTAAAAGGAAAATCCCTTTTGTCTGAAGTAGAAGAGTGCTACAGAGGCTGGGGGAAGGGGAGAAGAAACAGAAGGAAGGATTCTGATTAAGTCAAGGCACAGAGCTGTGTGACTCCAGTATCCACAGGACCCCTGGCCGCCTTGGTGTAATAGGAACTACCATAGTGATAGATCCCAGAGACCATCTTTGGAAGGGAAACTCTGCCTGGGAACCTGAACTCCATGGTGGTTTACAAATAGCAGTGAATCCCAGGAACCTTCCATTTGGAACGCAAACCTCTTGGGTTCAAAGTCTGAACAGTCTGCCAAGCCCAAAAGTCATTGAGCCAACCTTGCAACACAGAGTGACAGGATCTGCCTCTTGGTCCCTCTCTCTAGTCTTCTCTGCAATGGCCTGATGCTCGAGGCCACCACTTAGTCTCTCTGCAGTCAGAGTGCATGTGCCACCTCTGTCAGCACAGGCTCCTCAGCCCTGAGGCATCAGTGACTTCCAGAGACTCACCCTCTTCCAGGTCAGTCTCCAGCCGCGGCCTCCAGAGCCTCAGTGCCATCCTGGCTACTCATCCCCTCACTCTGCTACCAAGAAAGCCCGTGAACCCAAGACTCCTCCAGCAAGGCGTCTCACCTCAGCTAAAAACCGGAGTATTCTCCAGATGGTCTGGAACTTGCCTCAGGAAATAGTTTCTTGTCAGTTCCTTTAGGCTTATGTAGGAAAGGACTTTCACTTTCTGTCTGATGCTTTTAAATAAGAACCTTTTTCTGCTTTGTGGGAGCCTTGCTTTTTCTTACTAAATATAAATGTCTAGGAAGAGAGAACACATCTTCTCCTCCAAAAATAATGTTCTCTATTTTTTGAAACAATATGTGCTTTAAAGTAATAATAATAAAACCCGAAACTCCAGTCAGGCCCAGGTCTGCAGCATGGTTTCCATAGCAACCATAGATAGCACCCAGCAGTGTCAGAGGCTGACTCACCAGTGGGTCCAAATCTGGCTTTCGTGCCTGAACCACCTTGGAGGCTTTGAGTTTGGGGTTTTAGTATTGCTGCCTCGGAGCAGGCCTGTGGATCTCTTTTCTTAATTAGTTCCCCAGATGATTTTAAACATGCACCCTTGGATAGGTCACTGCCTAAGGTCCCAACCAGAGTAGAAAGCATGGGTGACTGAGGTTAAAACAGCTTATCCCTGTGCTTTTCCTATGATGGAAACAACACCTTAGAACATTAACCTTGAAGATGAGAAGAGCCTTGTGTGTGTTTGTGTAAGTGTGGTGTGTGTATCTTTGTGGTGTGTGTGTAGGTGTGTGTGTGTATGTTTGTGGCATGTGTGTGTGTGTTTGGATAAGTATGTGTGTGTATGTTTGTGGCATGTGTGTGTGTGTTTGGATAAGTATGTGTGTGTATGTTTGTAGGATGTGTGTGTGTGTGTGTGTGTGTGTGTGTGAGCGTGTTTGTGTCCCTGTGTGCAGACCAAGATATTATGTACAACATGAGTTTGTGCCACAGTGGGACTGCAAATTCTTCTCCCAGGTTATGTGACCAAGGAGCCGGTCCTCTCTCCTTGTAGAGCTCTTTTGTCCATCTTTCCATGGCTCCCTAGATGCTACAGAGCTACCAATGGAGGAATGAAAGATCTTTGACCACATTATGGATCAGTGGTTAGGAGCACCTCTTCCAGAGGACCTAGATTCAGTTCCCAGCATGCATACAACAGCTTCTAAGTGTCTGTTACTCCAGTTCCAAGGGATCCAACACCCTCTTCTGGCTCCAAAGGCCCCGCACATGCATGGTACACAGATATATGTATAGACAAGTTCTCCATACAAATAAAAATAATATTGATCTGTGAGCATCTTCCCTAATAAAATTAATGCCGGTGGAGGATGTTTCTATCTTCATGGTATATGGAAATCTTTATAAGCTCAGCCCAGTAAGATGGCTCAGGGGTTCAGGCTTTTGCTGCTGAGCTTATGATGACTGAGTTTCATCCCTGAACCCACATAGTAAAAAGAAAAACCCAGCTGTTGAAAGTTGCCCCCTTGGGCTGGAGAGGTGGATCAGTGGTTAGGAGCACTTGACTGCTTTTCCAGAGGTCCTGAGTTCAGTTCCCATCAAACATGTAGTGGCTCACAACCATCTATAATGGGCTCTGATTTTCTCTTCTAGGGTGCATGATGACAGAGCACTCATACACGTAAAACACAAGAATAAATTTTTTAAAAGTTGACCTCTGACCTCTGCATGAGCACACATGCATACACACATACATAATGTACATACAAAATAAAGAAATGAGAAAATGTCTTGAACTTCTAAACTACATCATTATGAAAACGTAAATTTCTTGTTAGTGCTGTTATTTTTTTAATCTTAAAATTAGAAAAACTAAAACAAAAATTTAGCCATGGGAACTTTCTTCAAAGGGCAATTTACCCGTGTCTAAACCATTCTCGCCAAGGCTTCTACCTCTGTCCCCAGGAAATGATGCATGCATCCTCTATCTAAGTGTCCTGGTGGCTTTGCTGGCTTCATGATTCCTCGCAGGAGGAAGACAGTCCCAACTCTAATTTTAAAGACTAGACTGGGTAATTTCTCCTTTTCAAAAACAATACTCTTGAGATTCATTTGTCCAGAAGAAGCCATCCTCACACTCAAGGGGACCCTAGTGAGAAGGAACTGAGCAAAAGTTCTATAACCACATGGCTCCCTGCCGCCTCACTCACTGCCTTTGAGACCTGGCTCCTACCTGAGGCCCATTCTTAGGCTAAACCAACTTTTCTTCTAACTCATTGCTTAACTTAAAAAAAAAATGTATGCTTTTAATCCTACCACTCAGAAGACAGAGACAGGCAGATCCCTGAGTTCAAGGTTAACCTGGTCTATAGAGTAAGTTCCAGGACAACCAGGGCTACAAGGAGAAACCTTGTCAGAAAGAAAGAAAAGAAAGAAAGAAAGAAAGAAAGAAAGAAAGAAAGAAAGAAGAAAGAAAGAGAAAGAAAGGAAGAAGGAAGGAAGGAAGGAAGGAAGGAAGGAAGGAAGGAAGGAAGGAAGAGGCATACAGTGTTGTTTTAGTTTCCCTGAAGATTTGCCCTGGGCACAACCGTAATTGTACCAAACCTATTATTAAAGTCAGCCTTTGAAGAGAGATGCCACAAGTAAGATTTGCACTCTGTGAGTCAGAGATTCTCTGGTGTTTTTTTTTTTGGGGGGGGGGGGTGGGGTGGACATTTGCTTTCACATGCTTATGTGTATCTTTCCACAAGAACCCTGTGTTCTTTAATGTAATAGCTTCTTTACCTAAGACATATTTTATTTTAAATTAGGTGTCGTGTGTAGGCACTTGCACACGAAGGCCAGAGGTGTGGGTTCTCCTGGAGCTGGAGTTACAGGAGGTTGTGAGCCATGTGATGTGAGCGCTGGGACTGGACTCAGGTTCACTGCAAGAGCGGTGTGTGCTACTTAACTGTTGAGCCTTCTCTTCTGCCCCTAGGTTACTAGTGTCTTGAGCCAAGAGGATGTGTCTTCTTTCTCTTATTTCTACATTAGAAGATAACCAGAAGGGGAAGAAGAGGTTCAATTCCCAGTACCCATATAGCAACTCACAACATCTATAACTCCCAGGAGATCTGATATCCTCTTCTGGCTCTGCAGGCTCTGCACAGGCATGATAGACACACATACATTCAGACACTCAGAAATGTAAATTAAAGTAACCTGAAATGCTTAGTTTTGCAGTGATTTTATTTGCATTATTTAAGCTAATTGATATCCTGGTCTCGGTGGCACACAACTTTAACTCTAGTGCTTGGGATGCAGAGGCAGGTGGATCCCTGTGAGTTCTATCCTACCCTACCCTGATCTACATATCAAGTTCCAAGACATCCAGAGATGCATAGAAACCCTGTATTGAATAAAAACAAACAAAAAACCTTAGATAATGTGAAATATATACCCTTCTTTATTCCTCCACCTATTCTGTCTAACACAATAGCCACTTGACACATAGGTCTGTTTCAATATACATTAATTGAAATTAAGAAGCCCTGGAATTGAGTTCTTTAGTTGGCTGGCATCATGAAGGGGATTTCTACTGGGCAGCTGCCTCAAGCCCTCTGTGAACATTCTTAGGTGTTCCTTGGTCTTGTTTTTACTCTTTTACCTGTACCTACTCCAGCTTTGATGGAATACTTCTCTCTTCCACCAAGTTCTTTGGAGCTGTATTTATGAGGCTCCCAGGGAAGCAGAGCTGGAAGCTCTTGCCAATAGCAGCACCCATGCAGCAGCTCCTGTTTCCTCATCCTCTCCCTTGTGCCAGCCCACTTTTCATACCACAAACTGCATCCACTCTTTGCTACTGGAAACAACTTTGCCTGCAATTGTGCTCAGTGACCACAAGGGGGCAGTCACATTCTGGCAACAGCCTGCTGTCTGAATTGATGGGCATCATTCGCTGGGAAATCAAATTATGTTTTCTCATTCCTTTATTTTATTCCCAGTCAATCTGACCTTTTAAAAATAGGACTCAGAGTTGCTATTTCCAGGATGATGAGAAGATGTTCTATAGGGATAATGCAAGAAGAGATGAAAAGATAAAGATGACACAGGAAAGCTGAGACCAGAGTTGGGCTGCACAGACCTCAGACAGGAAGGGAAAAGAAACAGCCACTTGCATAGCTACTGCAACAGTCCATGCTAGAAGGGCAGAGGAGGGGAAAGAAGAAAGGGATGCTGAAAGGTTAGGGCTTGAGAAGGAAGGGGGAAGGGGTAAACATCAGAAATGACTGTGACTTATTACCTGGGTGCCTGAGAGTTCAGAAATGTAGAAGAAGGCTAAAGAGATATCTCTGAAGAATACAGAGGGTAGGCAGGGCTTCAAACAGGTGACTATCTTGACAGCTCGGTGTTTGGAAGGTCCTGAACCCCTGTTTCCTGGAGATGCTTGATTCAGATGATCGGGATGGTCTGATACAGAGATATGACTCACTAGGCACTTCGATTCTGCCTGCTAATTCTCATTAAGAGCACTTCCCAGAACAAAGGATCAGGAAGCAGACCTTTGTCTCAGACATCCCTGTCTCCCACTCCAAAATGAAAAGGAAGACAGGAAAGACATTGGAATGTTGGGGCTAGTTTTCAGCATAAGCCAAAAACTGTTTCTAGAAGGTTCTCATATTCTAACATCCTTTTCTTTCCACTCACTACTCCAAAACCTTCAGAGAGAACTGGGCTCTGTCCCCTACCCTTCGCTTCTGACGCCTAGGCCCTCACTTTGCACAGCTATGAGCTCGTGTGCGAGGCCTCCTCTGGGCCCCGGGCCAGCCATGCTGCCCTTCTTCTCAGCAGGGTGCTTGTTTTGTCAACTTGGTCATTTGTCCTCTTATACGAATTTCTGTCCTGATGCCCTGGTCCCGTTGAGGTTCTTGGAAGCAGGAGCCACTTCACACTGGTGTTCGAGCCCCCTCAGGACGAGCTTTGCCAGCACCCCATCAGCGTGTGTTGTGTGTGAACAGAGAAATGCATGGGCTGAGCAAGTGAGCGAGCGAACGTGGGAGGGAGGGAAATGGGGACCACGTGACTCTCTTTGGTATCTTGGTGGCCTGTGCCCATGGCTTTTTTTTTTTTTTTTTTTGTCCCCTTTTTACCCTTTATCAGGTGGCTCGAATCTTTCATTTTGTCTCCTCCTTGGATCTCAGAGAAGGGCAGGTAACCCCGATGAGAGGTGTGACTAACTCCAAACCGATCCAGTCAGGTAGAGAGGCCCCCCAGCCATCTCTGCCCACCAGCCTCTGGTCTGGATCAGAGGCAGGTGTCTTGCTGCCCCGACACCTGTGTGTAACGTGTGTGACTCCATGACAGACACACAGCCTGGCCGTATGTCATCATACCAGAGCCTTTTAGTGTGCTCGACTGGCAGCATCTAACATGTAACTAATGTACTCAGTCCCCACCCGCTTTGTTTAATGCCTGGAGAATGAACTGAATTTGTACTGATACTCTCGTGGTAGAAATCCTCATCTCTTTCTGTTTTGTTAATCCAGTTTTTTGTCTCAGATAAAGCCTGGTCTCCGTGTGGCATGCTGAGGTGGGGCTGCTTGGCCCTGCTGTTGAGCACGTCCAGCTGGGGAGTCTGTCAGCGGGCTGGGTGTGATGTGAGGTGTAGCAGGAAGCACTAACTCTTCTTGAATTACCCCTGGGAAATGTGGTTATGCCAGTGGCTTTTCGTCAATTTCCTGACTCACTAAAACCTTCTACTCCATCCTCACTGTCATCAACAGTGGGCACTGAGTACTTGGGGAAGGGAGAGAAGCGAAACTTCACACTCCTTTATGCCTCCTTCCCCTGTGACTTGGCGTGTCCCTCCAGAACCTGCACAGAGCTTTAAATTGTTCCATTTCTGGGAGTATCTACCTTACCTCTCAGTTCAATTTTAATATCAGGTAAACATACATATCCATGGGCCATGGTGGTGCACAACTGTAATCCTGGCCTTAGGAAGAAAAGGCAGAAAGGTCAGGAGCTCAAGGTTACCTTGACTGTATAATGAGGCTGACCTAGGCTATATGAGACTCTGGCTCCAGTGTCAAAGCTAGGAGCTAGAGAGATGGCTCAGTGGTTGAGAGCCAGGTTCAGTTACTAGCGTCTATATGGTGGCTTGCAAACAGCTGTACCTCCAGTTCCACGGGATCCAATGCCTACTTCTGACCTCCACAGCTACCAGACACGCACATAGTACACATATGTACATACATGCAAACAAAACACTCATACATGTAAAATAAAACAACTAAATATTCTTATTTATTATTAACATTTTATTAATCAATATTAATAATGTTAAAACAATACAAAACATAGACTGCCCAAATTGTTTTGGGTTTGAAGACGTTTGTCACTGTCGCAGAAGTCCTCAGAGAGACTGCTGGGTGTTACTGGAAATCCAGGTGCACTGACTCCTGTGCAAGATGCAGAAAGGACAAAAGGAGGGTGAGGTCCTCCTGGCCCTACCCAGTAAAGCCTGCCACTTGAGGCATGGTCATTGAGCAAATACAGTCTTGGGCATTAACAATGGATAGCTGGACCCCATCCACCTCCTTAGCCATCCAAACTGCAAAGATTCCATCTGGGGTAGAATAAAGTGGTAAGGCTTAGTGGTGGAAAAGTACTAAAACCTGAGCAGCAAGTTTACCTTTCCTGGGCTGGGGGATGACTGGGTAGAGGGCTTGCCCAGCATCCACAAAGCCTTGGGTTCAAGTCCCTAGCACCACATAAATTGAGTGTGGTTTTGTGGTTTGGGGAGGTAGAGGCAGGAAGATGAGAAGTCCGAGGCCTATCCCAGCTACTTAGCAAGTTACAGGCTAGTCTTGGATATATACAACCCTGTCTAAAAATAAATCAAAACAGCCAGGCACAGTGGCATATGCCTTTCATCCCAGCACTTGAGAAGCATAAGCAGGCAGACCTTTGAGTTCAAGACTAACCTGGTCTATATAGAAAGTTCTAGGTCAGCCTGAGGTACACAAAGAAACCCCACCACAAAAAAAGGAAAAAAAAAGCCCTCTTTCCAATTGGTTTACATATTTACACACCCAAGTTCTCCAAAAGGGGCTCTGCTCTGGAACACTTTGCCTCATGAGTGTGGGTGATGCACCACACTTGTGAACACATCCCAAGCCATGTTCAATAGACACCCCCCTCAGGCCTGGGGCCCTGGCTGATGCATGGGGGTGGATGGCATGGCCTCCTGTAGCCACTTCGTTTGGGCAACAGCACGATGGGTGTCCACGTGCTTATCCTTTCCGCCTTCACACCTAACGTGTGTCGGGTAGAAAGGTGGGTGGATGCAAAGCCTGCAATAGGACAGGAAGCTACGCAGAGGGGAAGACCGGCAGACAACACCCAGCGTTGAGTACAGTTGCATGGAGTACAGGGGACAGGACAGATGCCATTGAGAGCATGTTGCAGTGAGTTTCATTGTCTAGAAGCCATTATCTCAAGTGCCACTAAGAAAGGAGACATTGCTAATGAAATGGAGACATAGTGCCTTTCACTTAGAATGTTACCACTTCTTACTTAAAACACTACTAGACTGAGATTTAAAAGAAAAAATAAACACCTTTGTGCACCAAATTAAAAGGAGCACAGAATCTGGCATGCTGGTGCATGCCTTTGATCCCAGCACTTGGTAGGCAGAGGCAGGAGAAACTCTGCCAACCTAGCTGTTCAAGGCCAACCTAGTCTACATATTGAGTTCCAGGACACTCAGAGCTCTGTAGAGGTAGATAGATAACTAGTTAGATGGATGGATGGATGGATGGATGGATGGATGGATGGATAGATAGATTGATAGATGGATGGATAGATGGATAGATGGATGGGTAGAACAGAAGCACAGGCTATACATATACAAATATACACATACACCAGTACACCTGCTTGCAATCCATGTGTGTACATGTTCAAAAGAAAAAGAATAGCTGGGTATGGTGGTGTATCCCTTTAATACCAGCACTCAGGAAACAGACACAAATAGACCTTTGTGAGTTTGAGGCCAGACTGGTCTACATAGTAAATTCCAGGCCAGCCACGGATACATTGTGAGATCCTGGAGAGAGAGGGAGGGAAGGGGGAGCTTAGAAAGATATTTGAATGGTTGGCTCTCAGTGTCTTCCAATATGGCCACAGAATATACTTTAGCCTAGCATTGTTTTTCAGGACAGGGTTTCTCTGTGTTGCCCTGACTGTCCTGGAACTCGCCCTGTAGACCAGGTTGGCCTCGAACTCAGAGATCCATCTGCTTCTGCCTCCCAAGTGCTGGAACTAAAGGCGTGGGTCACCACTGCCGAGCTAATATGCTTTTTTCAAAATTACAAAGCCAGAATTATTTTCCCAAAGTAAGGAACCCAATGTGGCAGCCGGAAGATGCTCCAGAAGATGACAGCTCCCAGATAACAAGGTGGGGGCTCCCCCGGCACAGCCACAGTAGGCCTCCTGCAAGGTAAAGAAGAATGAGGCTGACTAGAGCCCGAGCCAGGCTAAGGGGGTTGGTTTCCGACGGCTCCAGCTGCTCTGATTTGTTTTCAGGGCTTGTTTCCACGCTTCCGCGGTTCCCTAGCGTGGTGCTGAGCCATCTTGATCTCCTCTTTCCTAACCCTCGACACTCGAGATCTTCCTGATGCTGGTGACATTGGAGCTACCCTGGCTGGGCTTCTCTGGGTGAAAGTGAGCCATTTGCCAAATGGGCTGCCGACTGTTCTTTTCCCTCGGGTCTGTTGTAGAGCATTTACAAGATCCAGAAGATGTTGTTGATAGAGTTAGCCCCTGGCTGGTTATTTGGGCTTGGGTTGTGAAACCCCACCCGGTCCTTTTGGCCAGTGTCTTTTCTTTCGCTGATCTCAGGGGCCAACTTAGATGTGGCAGGCGGCGGCAGCCATCATTTAGTTGGCTTAAAAAATAAAATAACTTGTTTTTAGAGATTTATTTCGTTTAATTATGTGTGGATGTGTGCACATGTGGTGTTTATTTGGGAGTGCACACTGGTGTGGGAGTGTTGGAGGCCAGAGCGTTGGATCCTCCTGGAGGTGGAGTTACAGGCAACTGTGAGGTTCCTGACATGAGTGCTGGGAACTGAACTCAGCTCCTCTGGGAGAGCAGCAAGCTCTCTTAGCCACTGAGCCCTTAGCTGGCCTTCTTAAACACGACTGTGGCTCGCTCCACACAAGGAGTATCTTAAGGATGAAATACTTTACATTTTTATAGATTAATAGTCTAACTGTATATATTTGGTTATTTGAATCATTTTCTGTTTGTTGTTGTTGCCTTTGAGAGAATAAGGTTCACTCTGTAGCCCAAGTTGGCCTAGAACTATGCTACTAGGGATAGCCTCAAACTTGTGACAGTTTTCCTGCCCCAACTCGGAAATGCTGAGCCACCAGCCCCTGGGTGCCATTGCTGTTAGTTTCCTTGAGACATGGTTTTTGTATCTTTGGTTGGTTAAGAACTGGCCTGTTCCACTTTTCAATGGACCATCTAAGCTTGTGCTCGCCCTTTGTTTGCCCCTCCCCAGCTCACTTCTTTTGTTGTGGTGGTTGTTCGTGGTTTTGTTGTTCTTATCGTTGTCATAATTTTTTGAGATTATAATTCTATCGTCTCCCACCTTTCCTGTTCTCCTTCTAACCTCTCCCATGCATCCCCATCCACTTGTTTAAATGTATGGCCACCTTTTCCTTAATTACCATCACACATGCGTGTATAGACATTCCTAAATACATGAACACAACCTGTTCGGTAATTGTTTTATGCCCTCGCCTTCTTTTGGTCCTTGCTGCACTCAGACCTTTCACTTTAGCAAGTGGCTGTGCTTTGTTCATCCGTGTGGATCATTTTTTTATTACTGAATAAAGCGAAAAGGCTTGCTCCAGCCCCCTCCCGATGGTGAAAGCCTCTGTCCGGTGTGTTTGGCCCCTGCTCACTTTCCTGCTGCAGCTGCCGATCCCTTCTGCGCTGATTCGCTGGTGCGGTTATGTCTTCCTTACCTTGTTATCCACAGTCCCTGGACCACTAGGCACCATTGTTCCCTTCACTGTGAAAATAAAATGCACTGTCACCCTGATGTCCCACATGCCGTGACCCCACTGGCTCCCCTGTATTCTGAGCACACCCAAGTTCATTGCCTGGCAACTGCTTGCTCCAAATCCCAACACTATTCTCAGTAACGCTAGTCTCTCGCCACCTCCGTTCCCACTCTCAGACGCCCTTGCCCCAAACAAGTCTCTCCAAACTTCGTGCACTGTTTTCTTTGTTTGTTGGCTGGTTTTTAACCCACTCAGCCTGCTTGGTGCATGGGTATGGACCATCTACTTGAACATGGACAACCTATCAGGGGCCTCGTTCCTGTAGAAAACTGGCTGGAGAGATGGCTCAATGGTTAAAAGTATTCTCTGCTCTTCCAGAGGACCTAAAGTTGGTTCTCAGCGTCCATGTCCAGCAGCTTACAGCTGCCTGTAACTCCAGCTGCAGGGGGTCTGATGCCTTCTTCTCTGGGCTCAGCCAACACACATGCACCCGCACACGCACATGCACACGCACACACACACACACACACACACACACACACACACACACACACACACAAAATCATAAAAAATAACTGATTCCCCCAACCCTGCCACAGCCACCAGTTGCCGATAACTCCTCGGCAAGAGTGGGCTTCCATGGATTTGATCAAATTACATTAAATGCATGTATGAAAGTCTCAATAAGTTAAAAAAAAAACTATACAAAATAAGATAAAATCAATTCCAAACAACAACAAGGTTTAACGAGCCTCTCTCCTGCCCTGAGGCTCACCTGCACACCTAAAGCAACATCCACCCCTCTGTCTTCACCTCGCTCAGGACCATAGTGGAGGGAAGATTTGCCCTCCAGCCATAGGACACATTGATCCTGCTTTCCTAAGCTAAAGAACACATTCACACTGAGATTCCCTCCACAGCGCCTTCAGCTGTGAAGTGGTTATGTCGACAGCAGAGGGGTTTTTTTAACCTCATTTCTTCCTTCCTGATCCATTACCTTTCGGGTATTAATGTGCCACTGGGTATTGCATGTGCCAGTATGAGTAAGTGTGCTTTGGTAACTGTCTCAACTGCACAATTTTTTTTTAAACTACTGTTGTCAGGCACTAAAACAACACTGTCTGCCTTTTATGGCATTAGGAAGAAGGGCTGGGTGCATAGAATATTAGCTTTGGATTTTATAAGCAGATCTCAAGAACTGAGGACAATGTGGCCACACATTTACTTTGACTGGTGGGACGCTGAGGCCTCCAGCCATCTCTGTAGAGTATGGCCTGCAGTGGCTGCGGATGTCACTGAGGCCGCAGAGTACCTGCCTGACATGTATAAAATCCTGAGTTTGAGCCCTGTAATATATAAACCAGATGTGGTGCCCCTCACCTGTAATCCTAGCATTTGGGAAGTAAAGGCAAGAGGATCAATTCAGGATCTCCTAACAGGTATATTCCAATGTTGATAAGCAGCAAGTTCGAGGCCACCCTCGAACACTGAGGCCCTATCTCAGACAACAAAATGGGGATTGGGGGAGCTGCAGAGGATTGCCATTTTAACTAAAGGTTTCCTTTGGGGGTGTCTGAGAGAGAGAGGGAGTGACAACCGAGCCCCAGAGGTGGCCCCGGAATATATGTCACCGGTCAACAAGTGTACCTGGGACCCTCAACAGAGATAAGCCAGGGCTCGTTTCTGCCTTGTCTGCTCACAGAGCGAGCAGGGTCTCAGCCTTTTTCACATCATGTCTGTTACCACTGTGGCCCACAAGCCTGTGGTCAGGCGTCTGACATGTGCTCTCCTGTGTTGTGTGCAGGGACAGGGTGCCTTGTCAGAAAGACTACGGAGCTTCAGCATGCAGGACCTCACCACCATCAGGGGCGATGGTGCTCCTGCTCCCTCAGGCCCCCCTCCACCAGGGTCTGGGAGGTCCAGCGGCAAACACGGCCAGCCCAAGATGTCCAGGAGTGCTTCTGAGAGTGCCGGCAGCTCAGGTAGGTCTCTCCCCGTCCCTTTTGTAGCCTCGTTGTCATTAAGAGGCGCAGTACTGGATGGCACACAAGATGTCCCTTGCCCCATGGACCTGTCACCAACAGAGTCATTTGTTAGATTGTACCAGGCCAGATCCATCTCGTGAGCCACTTAGGAAGCTGGCCTGGGGACTGTGCCTTGGGCGGGTTAGGTCATTAGTACTCAGTTACTCCTCCTTCATCATCGTCTGAGGAATCAGGATATTGGGTGCTGATTCCTGGGTCAAGTCTGGAGCAGGAGCAAGTCTTGGCCTTGGGAATGCTTTCTATTCTCTCTAGCCCCACACTTAGGTCTCATGACCCCCTCTCCCACTCCCCAGGCCTGGTGACACCATGGGCCTTCTTTCTCCCCATGTATTTCCTCCTTTCCCTCTTCACTGTCTCCAGTCATCTCTGACCACTATGCATGCCCACATCTGCACCTACCAAGAACCACACGACCTGAGGTTCCTGGGGTGAGGGGTGGGGATTGGGGGGATGGGAGGAAGTCATTCTAGTGACTGGAAGTCTACCTCCCATGGTTAAGCACTTGGCATGAGACTGCCCAGATGGGGCTTAACCCTGTTTAATGTGTGGAGTCTTGGGCCTGTCTCCAGAGGTCTCAGTAGGTTTGCATGAGACCCAGCTGTGTAGGTCAAGGTGTGGACCTGGAACTTCTTGGGTGGGCATTTCCAAGACAGATTCTTAGAAGATGACAGTTGGGCTGGAGAGATGGCTCAGCGGTTAAGAGCACTGACTGCTCTTCCAGAGGTCCTGAGTTCAATTCCCAGCAACCACATAGTGGCTCACAACCATCTTTAATGAGATCCGATGCCCTCTTCTGGCAAATCTGAAAACAGCTACAGTTTACTCAATATAAAAAAAAAAAAAAAATAAATAATTTAAAAAAAAAAAAAAAAAAAGAAGATGACAGTTATTCGGGAGCAGGGCAGAGCTGCTGATAGAAAATGGTAGCCAGCAGGATGCGTGGAGGTGCCAAGTCACCACCTTTGCCCTCCTGGTTACAGAAGAACTAGGACTTGGGATGTTTTAGAATATGTGTTATGTACCCAATGACTGCCCTACCCTTAAGCATGCAAACCAGGCCCTCCAGGGTCGGATCCTTATTGTGAACTGTAAGAGGCGCCTGGAAAGGCACTTGGGCTCTGAGCCCCCGATGCTGACAGACCCCACCTGATTCTGAGGGCTTACACATGGTGTGGACGAGATAGCACACTCAATACCATCAACACTGCTTGGTATCCCTCTGCTTCCTCTTGCCTCGGGACCACACACCACCCCTAGATTTGAAGGTCATATATATTTTTAATGGGAGATGTTTTCACCCCCGAAGCAGGGCAGGACTGGAGAGGAGCAACGTTGACTGTGAGGATTCAATTGGAAAAAGCAAAGTAAGAATGCTCAGGGCCGTCCATGCCTGGGGCCAGTAGGCAGTAAGCGCCATTGTTATAAACCCTGTTATGCCTTCACCTCATCCAAGAAAGCACTTTACAGTCCCTGAAAGGATTCAGGAGACACATGGGCTTCTCTGTGAGGCAGTGGGAGCCCTGATTTTGGAATGGCCCACACCAAAGTTGAAAGGGCAGGCAGGGAGTCCTGCTTTGCCTGGGAAGTGAACCCAGTGAGCCTTGCTGTCCTTTCTCTTAATAAAAGTCTAGTTTTTTCCTATAGGAGAGAACTAAGTAGAGACAGCAGGCACAGAGAGCTAATGCACTCTGCCAAGGCCACACAGAATCAGAATCTGGGCCTCCTACCCAGACCTTCTCTTATTAGACGTTCTGGGTCAGGGCTCAGAATGAAATCAGCGTAGCTTGGCGGCCTTCAGAGATGACCTTGACGCTCAGAGATGACGTCAGTGGGGTGGGAGGCCCTCAGAGATGATGTAGGCGGCTCTCAGAGATGATAGCAGGGTAAGCGGCTCTCAGAGATGATGTAGGAGGCTCTCGGAGATGGCGTCGGCGGGGTGGGCGGCTCTTAGAAATGACTTGGGTACCTCCAAGGCCTAAGACAGTTTCCAGCCCAGTGATGGACAGAAGAAGGTTGGGTGCTTTGTCTTGGTACTGGCAGAGTTGGTGAGATCCCTTGCCACCCTGAGACCTCAAGATCTCCCTTCAGAGAGAGAGAGGTGTTGGCCCGTGGTGGGGAGGCCAGGGAAGGTAGCATTCTCCCCGGCTGCTCTGGGTCTAAATCAAGTCACCTCAGACAGAAAGACAGATGAGATGCAGATCAAGTCCTAGGAGTCGGACAGAAGTGCCCATGCCCAGGTTGGAACTGAGGCTGTTCTGTCCTCCCCAGCCCTGTCCACAGCATGGGGTCCAATACCAGGGGAGGAAAATTGGGTAAGAAGCCTTGGAGTCGGGGTGCAAACCGAGCCTCGCTATGCCTTTTTTTCTCGTTGCTGTGGCCAAATAACTGACAAACAGCAATTGCAGTTGGCGGGAGCATGGGTTTATTTCGGCTCACAGTTTGAGGGCACGGGCCATCGTAGCCAGGAAGGCATGGGGCAGGAATGCGAGGCTGTGTCACATTGAGTCAGAAGTCAAGAAACAGGAAGAGAACTGGAAGTAGAATCTGGCCATCAAAACTTAAGGCCCAACACCTGTGACTCATTTCCTCCTGCAAAGTCCCACCTCCTAAAGTTCCACAGCCTTCCAAAATGGCTCCACCGCCTGGGAGACCAAGTATACAAACACAGGAGCGCGTCCTGGCTAGGTGACACTGAGCCCATGGGATCCAGAAATGGCACACAGGGCCTGACACCACAAGGCAGCCACCACACATGTTCCTGCTTATTCCTGTGAGCCCACTTCCTCCTCTCGGTTATGTGTGCCACAGACCTAGAACTTTTCTCAGAACAATGCCTAGTCACAGCAGAGTATTTGACCTTGTGCAGGAAACAGATCCCTGTCCCTTCAGCTTCCTCTGAGGGAAAGGCTCCATTGTGTCCTAGTCAATCTTGTGTCTTAGGGTTGTGAGGAGAACGAAAGGGAAGAAAATAAAGAACATTTTCAGACTTCAAACGGGGTAGGAGTTGAGCCAACTTAGGAGAGGGAGCAAGTGAATGTGTGGCTGCAGGTCATGGCTGTGAAGCAACTGGAAGCCCAAATGGCCTCAGTAGACAGTGGTTCCTAAAAGCTGACTGCCCTATGGGAATACACAAACCACAATGAAATGCCTTAATCCCAGCAGTTAGAAAGCAGAGACAGGAGACTCTTTGTGAGGTCAAGACCAACCCCATTTACCAGTGAGTTCTAGCCCTGTCTCAAACAATAGATAGATGGGTGGTTGGGTGGGTGGGGTGGATGGATGGATGGATGGATGGATGGATGGATAGATAGATAGATAGATAGATAGATAGATAGATAGATAGATAGATAGATAGGTAGATAGGGATATATAGGTGATAGCAGGGGGAGGGGTAGAGAGTTGCTCAGCTGGTAAAGTGCTTACTTACTTTATAAGTATGGGAACTGAGTTTGTATCCCCAGAGTCCTTGTAAAAGCTTGGTGCTGTAGCATCAGCCTGCAGTGTGGCACTGGAGGGTACTGACAGGAAGATCCAGAGACTTTGTCCAGTCTAGATGATCCGGGGAACCCCAAGTCCAATGAGAGCTCCTGTCTCAAAAATAAAATAGAAAGCAAGACAAGAAACCAACACCAAGATCTCACTACTACACTCACAAGCAGGAGTGGGCTCACCCCACCCATGCACACGGGTATAATACACACAGCAATATACATATTATACAAAAGAATATAGAGTTTGCAAGAGCACAGTTAGGCAAAGGGATGTGTCTAGATGTTGAAATTCATGCTCCTTGAGGAAGTGGGGTTGGTGAGGTGCTGGATAAAAGCAACAGCGTGGGTCCAGGAAACAGAAGATGATGGTCTGAGGAGAACCAGGGAGGAGATCATTTGGCTCTCTGCATCCCAAGGAAAGAAAAAGAAAAGAGAGAACAAGACACAGAAACTATACTGCTGTGTTTACTCTGCGTGCAAGCTTCTAGCAGGCAGATGCTGGTTCTGTGCCTCCCTCTCCAACCGACCTCCAGTTGCCTGCCACGTGCCTAGCACACAAATGGCCCCTGCATTTGGTGTAAGGAGAGCATAGCATCCAAGCATTGGAGATGCAGAGGCATAGTTCTTTGCTGCCACTCTCAGCACTTGGGGTGAGGCTGGGCCATGTGCCAGAGCTGACTGGCCTGCCTGGTGTTTGCCCTCTGGCTTACAGAGGTTAGGGCAAGCAGGGACTGATTGTCCTCTCTGCAATCTGAACTGAGAGGGAGGGATAACACACTGAATGGCTGCCACTACCCACCAGGAAGTGTCCATGGAGCTGAGAGACTTCTAGAGATTCAGAGTCACTGGGTCAGCATGGATTTAGTGAGCACCTACTATAGTCTAAGGAGGTTTCCTGGAGGACTATCTAAATCAAAAGGTCTAGGAGAGGTTTTGAAGAGGGATGGTTATTCCCAGGAGAAAATTTCACAGCTCTCACCTCCTTAGAGCTACAGGAATCGGGGCCTGACCCAAGGGGAGGCTGAATCAGAGTTGATCCCTTAACACACTGTAGTGTTTATCAAGACTTCCCTCTTCCTGGGATTCTGGGGCCTCCCTGGTTGCTGGGGCCTGGTTCCTTTTGGGTGGGGGCTGTCTCTCACAGCACCCCCACCCAATCGATTCCCACAGTGTGTACCTGCTGCTCCACCTGCAGGACCCGGAAAGGTGAGTAGCAGCCAGTCTGCCTGCAGCCTGCTAGACTCAGCTTGCTTCAGGGGTCTCTAACCAAGTGCTGGACCCGGACCTTGGGGCTCCCTTTCAGCTGGATGGGTCAGATGGGGACAAGACCCTTAGGGGAAGCAAAAATATTGTCTAACATTTCTGTAGCCAGACCTCTGGAGAAGCTGCAGTCAGGATGCTGGCTGAGCTCAGTGACCTGAAGGTATGACTGAGACCTGGCAGATTGACTCCAAGAGGGCTCCAGGGTCACTGCCTGGAGTCCCTCACCATCTGGGCCTCTCCCAAGCTGTTAGGGAGTGCTGAAACACAGCCAGTGACTTGGCCCACAGTGAATGGTTCAAGATAAACAGGTCAGGCTGGAAGCTATCAGGACCTTTAATGACCTCAGTCTGTTTGATGATGGCCGTGAGTCACCACGTGTTCCATGAGAAGAGAATTATCCAGCCTCTTAGAAGGAATGTTAGCGACGTATGTGTGGATCTTTAAGCCAACATATAGCAGTGCGCACCCAGTGCAATGGGTCCTGAGCACAGAGGAACTTGCCATGATCCTCTGAAGGGGGGAAGCCCTGAGTTTTTAGGGATTCCGGCCCTACTAAGAGAGCTCTGGCTTGCCACACACTAGCTGTGCAACTTTGTTTGAGTCACCTAACTGCTCATCATAAAATAAAGGTCCTTGCTTTCCTCCCTGCACTATAATGGAAATGGCTGTTAAAAGGGGCTTTTGAAGGGTGACTATTATTTTTATTATATCCTTTATTTGTGTATGAGGGGTGATATGTGGTCATGTGTGTGCTGTGGCCTCTGTGCGGAAGCCAGAGAACAACTTGGGAGAGTCAGTTCTCACTTCCCGCAATGCAAATTTTAGGGACCAAATTGAGGCAGGAGGTGCCTTGATTAACTGAACCATCTCTCTGGCCCATGGCTGCTATTTTTAAAGGCTGTCATATCCAAATGAACCCAGGATTCTGGATCCCCACTTCCAGACAGGAACCCTGGATGTTGCTGCTGGTGGTGTGTGAGCGACAGCTGGTGCAGCTGTGGCTCTCTGGGGCCTGCTATACACTGCTCTTACAAGCTGCACCTCCACTTTGCCTGAGCTTAACTAGGTGCATTAGGAGCCAGGGAGGGCACTGGGTTTTGAAAGCCATAAGTCCAAGACAAGTGACACATAGGAGTACTAAGCAGGGACACAGTGGGAGAGTAGTATTCAACCAGTCTTCAGAAGCCCCTGTCTAACTGGGGCCTCCCAGTCCATCTTGGAAGCTGGGGACTCCCATTGCTAGACACTGGTACATAGGCCTGGTAGACTTCCTAGTTCCTGGGAAACAGCTCTTCACTGTCCCCAGATGGCCATGGTCATTTCTGTTCCCCATTCTACATGTTGACTTGTATCATGAGCCAGGATAGTATCGCCTGGGGACCGGTTCTGTTAACGTCCCATTCTTTCTGATCCGCTCTTCCCCCTGCCTCTAAGATATCTTCACCTATGAGGACACCAGTAGTTTTATAGTCAGTCTGTGTACCAGACAATTAAATCAGCAGGTGGTAGGGATCTGCAAATTCTGCAGGCCACTGCAGCAGGTGTCTCAGAATGGGTGGGGTTTGGAGGAGTGAACAGCTGGTAGCAAATAGCCAGATGCATCCAGCAGGGACGGCTCTGCTTGGAGTCCAGGCCTGGTCGCTTTGGCCTAAGCCCTGGCTTTTGCAGGCCCTACTCTCCTAGGGTCCTGCCGTCGTCCACTACCCTGGAATCTTCTTCCTGCTCCCTAGAGCTCCTTGTAAGGACCCAATCCCATGATTCCTCCACAGTGAGACCCTCTATATCCTTAAGGACAGTTCTCCATTCTCTGGGCCTCCTTCTGAGCGAGGGGTTAGATATTTCTGTGGTCTCTCCAGCTCTATGCCAGTGAAAGGCACTCTACTGGGAAGTGCTGGCAGATGGGCTTGGGATGTACTTGTCTTGTACCAGGGGCTGGAAGCTTAAGCTTCAGCACCATTTGAGAGGATTCCAGGGGGTCTTGGGTGATCCCCTGAAATTATGTCCTGTGAGATGGTGGTTCAGTCCAGAGCATAGGAGGGTTCTAGTCATCCTTGGAGACTGAACTTTCCAAAGGATATGCAAATACAGGTCTTAATTCAGATAGTGGAGAAAGGGAAAGTGGGAATTTGGGGAGCTGACAGTCACCTGACAGGGCAGTGACAGCCATGGCATTAGAGCTCAGAGCCCAGCAAGCAGCAGTTGTTAGTCAGGGCCTATTCTAAATTGTGCCTACCAGACACTAGAACATTCCCTCCCTACCTCTCTGCTTCATTCTGATTATCGGTCAGCTCCCTGCTGTTTCCTACATATTTCTGTCTCTTTGTAGATGCTTCCTGTCCGGCACCTTTCCTCCCCCTTCTTCTCTCTTCCTCCCTGAGCTGCCTGTCATCAATCAGAGGGGTGTATCAGGACTTTTTTTTTTTTTTTTTTTTTGGTTCTTTTTTTCGGAGCTGGGGACCGAACCCAGGGCCTTGCGCTTCCTAGGCAAGCGCTCTACCACTGAGCTAAATCCCCAACCCCAGTATCAGGACTTTTAAAAAGTCAAGCAGGCAGGGAGTACATTTAAGTACATGTGGGTTTCATTCCAAAGCCCCTTCTCTAACAGGATGTTCTTTCCTTTCTCCTTGGTGACTGCTGGGACCCTGGATGTAAGTGTTCAGACAGGCGTGTCCTTTCAGCACATCTGCTGCCTTGCATCACTAATGTGTGCCGTGTGGGATGCATGCTAACCTGGGTGTCGTGCTGCACTGTGGGTGGGTGGCTCAGCGCCTGGCGCTGGCAGATCTGTTCAGGTCTTTAAAGGACTGAGACAACCCAGCCCCTCTTTTCAGTTCTCCAGTGCTGACACTAACACACACAGGTGCTCCATTGTGGAAGACAACTGGGACCCCTGTCTTTAAGTAGAAACTACCAACCTTGACCCAACCATGACAAGGCCTGGGGTGCCCTTGCTGAAGGGTCAGGAAGACTTCTTATGGGAGAGCACATACCCACAACACGTTCTCAGGATCTTGGAGTCTTAGCCATCGTTAAGATAGAGGACATATTATGTCATAAGTCTATGAAAATGTACAGGTACACTCCGTATTTTCCTGCTCAGTCACTTGTCCTTGATTCTCAGACTGATACCACCCTTCAGTGTGGTATCAATTCAATGTGACTTATTTCTTATTTACTCTGCTGCTTGTTCCAAAAAGTATGT
The DNA here is from genome assembly GCF_011064425.1 of Rattus rattus. Lineage (NCBI taxonomy): Eukaryota > Metazoa > Chordata > Mammalia > Rodentia > Muridae > Rattus > Rattus rattus. The sequence continues at coordinate 74,838,157 of NC_046159.1, forward strand.
GTGTATGGATGTGTGTGTGTGTGTGTGTGTGTGTGTGACAGACAGAGGGGGAGGGAGAGAGGAGAGAGAGAGAGAGAGAGAGAGAGAGAGAGAGAGAGAGAGAGAGAGAGAGAGAGAGAAACAGTAAATCAAAGGTATATAGGAATATAGGATCAGGAGAAAATTGTAAATGCAGGCCACCTGCTCCTTCCTCACACCCACTGAAGAGGGGAAGCAGTAACCAGCATCCACAGTGCACTGGCACTCAGAAGTGTGGCTGTCCATGTTATTTTCTGCCCCAAGAGTGAGACAGACTGTACAAACAAGGGACTAGGGTCCCAGCTTAGTGGTAGAGTATCTGCCCGGCATGTGCAATGGCCTGGATTTGACTTCCAGCATTCAAAAAAGTAAAATAAATGGTAAATACCAACAGCACACTTGACAGACACACAGGAACCATTCTAACAGTTGGGCTGGTTTTTAGGCGGGGTTCTGGGTCGCTTCCATCTGAAGCTATTTCTGTCCCCCAGCCACCCACACTGGCCTCCTTTGCTCCCACCCTCTGCCCAGATCAGTTCAGGCTTCTACTCCTGCCTAGATATCTGGAATGATCTCCACTCCTGGGAGTCACAGGATTACCTCTTTTCAAAGGTTCAAGGTTCTTGTTCAAGGTTTCAGTGAAGAGTGTGCACAAAGCCCTGTTAAGAGTTTCAGTACTGAGATGGGCTCTGAATTTTCTTTCTTTGTTTGTTTTATTTTGCTTTTGTGTCTGAGACACGGTCTCCACACTGGAGCCCAGATTGGCCTGGAACTCACTATGTGGCCTAGGCTAACCCAGAGAAAACTTTGTGCCCCTGTTTCCCGGTGATGGGATACCGGCATGCATGCCCACTCATGAGACGCCTGTTGTTGTTGTAGTTAATGTGCGGTTTGGATGCTCAGCCTCAGTACGCTCTGGAGGGCAGGCTGAGGAATTACACACCCGAGGGTCCTGCTGTGTCTCTGGGTTATCATGCTGCCCGTGACAACTGGCATGGGAAAGCCCTGGGTTTAAGGGGAACGGCCCGCACCTGTTCAGAGGTCTAAACTCAGCCAGTGAGGAACGCCATCCTGAGGACGCAGTTTTTTGCTGGGTGGAGCTAACCAGGATGCTTCTGCGTTTTTACTTTGGCCTTGGGTCCTGACTAAGCAGGAGGAATCCTGTCCAGAGGAATGTCCTGGTTAGTAAGTGCCATGCCCCAGTGTGGAGCAGATCTGAACCGTCTAAGATGGCAGCATGCTTCCGCTTAGCTTATTGGCCTATCAGTGCCAGCTGAGTGCCCAGCCCTCCCTCAGACACTCAGAGAGTAAAAGGGATGAGCAGCCACAGCCCCACAGCTCGGGATGTTTTCTGCTGAGACAGTGCGACTGACAAGAGAACCATGGCATATGGCAGGAGCTGGCTGCAGGGTATAGACTCTAAGCATCATCTGGGGCTAGGGAAAGGCAGCTTTGGAAGACCAGGGTGTTCAAGAAAGGTGGGCTTACTGTTCTCAAGTCCAACAGCTGATTTAGGAAGGAAAGGACAAGAAAGCAACAGAACTTGGAGTAAACAAACTAAGAGAAGCACGGGGGCGGGGGGAGGGCGGAGAAAGAGAAAGGAGAAAAAAAAAAAAATCCAAGGCAAATTTGTGATGTCAGGCCCTGCTGTCCACCCACGGTTCAGCCCTGCAAGGCCTACTGATGGCAGCTGTGTGCTCGTGCTGCCCCCTGCTGGCTACCATGGAGCACAGCAGAGGAAACTGGAAAAGCTTAGTTGCAGCCTTAGTTACAGCAACCAGCCCTCTGGTGATAAGATTGGAGCCAGATCTGCGACTGAATGTGATTTAGAAGCAGCAGCACTGTATCTCAACAAGAGCTGGGGTTTCTGTCTGTAGACCTTAGAGTGGTGGAACAGGATGAGTTGTGGACCCTCTAGCTCTACTTTCTGTAATTCTGGATGGAGACGACATACCAAGAATAGAACGATGTTCTGGATGAAGATAATACACCAAGAATAGAACCATGGATGTGTCCGTGGATGCCAGATAAACTGGGTAGGGCAGAGAATAATTTACAGACTGCCTAAGCTAGGACATTCTGGCTCAGCAACATGGCTGCATTCAATGGATCACCTTAATGCTGGAGCTTTACCTATAGTTCGTTCAAGTTAGACTGAAGTAGGAATCTTGCTGTCACATGCGGGTGGGATAGGGGATGAGTTCAGATTTCGCATTTCTATGAGGGTCCTCTGCTGTCTAGCACCAGGTATTTTGAAATGAAAAATCTGCACAGTTCACCTTAAGATGATCCCTTTGGGTCTCTAGGCCTACATTTTACATCCTGTGTCTTACAGAATGCCTGGTGCTGCATAGACAAGGGTGCTGCACTGTCAGCATCGCCTGTGTGTAGTTTAGGAAGCATCACCTCTCAGAGGCACAGCTCTGGTCTTCAGAGAGGCTTTTTCCTGGGCACTCCTCAGGTGCTCACTCACAGGTCTAAGGATCAGTCCATGACAAGCCTCAGAGTTAAGGACGTGTCCTCTCCTGTCCTCCTTCAATGGCTTTGAGCCTACAATTCATTCTGTACAAGCTGCTGGGTCTTCCACTGACACCTTCACTTTCCTGAGTCTCCTAAGTACCACTCTTCAGATCTGGGGCCCTGGCCGTCCTAACAGGTTTGCTGTGCCGTGCACCTAATCTCCCCCTCTGCCCATCCTTGCTCCCTTCTACACTGACCCCTTCCCGCCATCTTTGTCTCCTTTGTCAGATGGACATTAAGTGGTGGAGGGAGATGTGAGTGAGGGTGGTGTGAAGTCTTGGGAGCCCCACCAGGTCCAAAACCCACTGGCGTTTTCTGACGAGGAGGAGGAGGACCTGTTGGAGTTCATATACAAATATAAGGCACCGAGGAGGACCGAGTTTCCCCTGGAGGTACATGGTGTCTGGGGTGTGGACTAGAGCATGTATTTGCACTAGAGATCTGGGGGTGGGGGGATGGGAATGGCACCACTTGTGATACCTGACAACACTTCGAGTACTTAGGGGAAGAATGACTTCCCTTCATCAAACAGGTAGGACAAATCACCAACTTCCTGCCAAGATCTGAGTGTGTGCGTGTGTGTGTGTGTGTAAGTGCCTCACCAGATGAGTTATTTCTCCAGCTCCACAGTTCTTTAAAGTTATCAGAAAACAATATACGTAGTACTATGGCCAATTGTGGATATAAACAGGGTTTTGACAACAGAAGGACCATGCTTGTGACTCCTGGGCTGACACAGGTTGAGAGTTACTAGTCACAGGTTCAGGGAAAAGCTACTTGGTTCCTCTCTGGTTCTTTATCTACTGAACCTTCTTGCCTGAGGGTCCATTGTGAAAAAGTCACGACTCCTGTCACACACAAAATTAGAGGCCCTGGTGAAAATCGGATGGGATACTCACAAACATTCCCCTTCATAAGCCTCAAGTCTTAGCGTTCCTATTGACTCTGAGATGGAAGCTACAACCACCTCAGATGTAGGAGTTCCTCACATTCCTGGCCAAGATGGATCATTTCATATTCTCTCATATATTCTTTCCCCACCCTTCTCCAGGGCTGGGGATCAAATGGGGGTCACCCATATATGCCAGGCAAACATTCTACCACTGAGCTATGTCTTCAACCAGTCAGTGTGGATTAGTGCTGGGTACTGGATGAGTCCTATCTGGCCTCAGGATCTGGGAAACCTCATGATGGGGAGAGTTCACTCTTAATCTCTAAATAGCCCAGAGCCCAAGGGATTGTTGTTGTTTGTGGTTTTGTTATTGTTATTGTTGTTAAGACAGTCTCATTCTATAGCCCAATCTGGCCTCGACCTTCTCTATAGTAGAGGCTGGCCATGAACTCCTTATGCTCCTGCCTTTACCTCCTGAATGCTGGGATCACAGGTGTGTATCAGTACACCTAGCTGTAGCTTAAAAGCTTTGCACACAGCTCCCATTACTGTAATGTCCAAGAGGCAGGTACCTAAAAAGGGAGGTTGCATTGCCATGGTCTCAGGCAACATCTAAAAGCGAGCAGTGAATATTCCCTACCAGTGAGGCAATGGCCTGAGGTGTCTGGGGGAGCACTGAGCCAGTCAGTCACCAGGAGATGGTGGTGAAGGGGAGACAGGCCTCAGGAAATTCAGTCTGATGGGCAGTGAAGAGAGATATCCCATAGCCTGGACTTGGGTACAAAGTCCTCTGCTGTGGGGCAAATGCAGAGCACTATGAGGAAAAAGGGCTGGAGGTATATATCTTGTGGGTAGAGTACTTGTTAAGCAATGTTTGAGCCCTGGGCTCAATGCTCCAATATGGGAGGGAAACAAAGAAACATTCAGCCCTGTGTGGAGTACATTTGTAATGTTAACACTACACTTGGAAGGCTGAAGCAGGAGGATCATCCCAAGTTTGAGGTCAGCCTGGGCTACAAAATGATCTCATGGCCACCCTGAGCTACTTAGAATAACTTTGTCTCAAATGAATGAACAACACTAACCAAACCACTACGAGACACAAAGGTGGCTGTGTGGTCAGGCAGAGGCAAGAGTCAAGGGGTCTTCTAGGCAAATGGCTTTGAAGCTGGCACTCAAAGGGACTAGAAATATTTAAGAATAGGGCTTCCAGTGAGAGGGGACAGTGGTGTGAAAGGACAGTGGAAAGTTCTCTGTCCTCACAGGAAAGCTTGGGTCTGTGGACAGTGGGTTGGGGTCAGCTGTGTGAACCCCATTCGGTGGCATGCTAGGAGGAAGTCTTTTTCTTTCACTTCAATTGTAATGCCTCTTGTGGTTTGTGCCTCCTCTGAGAGAAAAGGTCTCTGCAGTACTCTTCAGGGAGATGAGGTAGTATTAGCCTTCCAGGTATGGCTTGCTGGAGAGTAAAAGGTTTCACATCCAGAACAGAGACTGGAAGTTTGAAGCACACATCAGAAAACAGTTCCCAGAGGGAATATAAAAATCAGTAAAGGGCTGGAGCTGTCCCTTGTTCAAGTCACTGAAGCAAGGAAGACATGCCATTCTACATACCCTTCCCTTCAGACTCAGGAAGGTGTGGTGGCCTTCCCAGGAGGCTCAGCCTCACCTCACATGGTGCAAGGGTGTGAGACTAGAATCTGATTCCTGTTGTGGGGAACCCAGCTCTACCCAAAAGAGGGAGCCAGTCCAAGTATCCCTACCCAATGCTGTTCCCCAAGATTCCACCCTCAAGCCCCACAGAGGACGTCCTCTCTCTGCTTTCTCTATCAGGCACCGCCTAGAACCCTTCGGTCCCGCTTCAGGAAGAAAAGTACCTCATCCTCGGCCACTGAAACCACGTGAGATGAGCCAACAGCACCGGATCCACAGACGTCTCTCCTCTGCCTTAAAGAGCTAGTCACTAGTAACGCGGAAGTCCGCAGGCTGGGTGTGCTTTGAGTGTGCAGCCCCACAGACACAGCCTTTACTTGCTCCCCCTTCTTCTGCCTTTAAGAATTTCTGTTCTCTTTCCTTTTTGTTCCTGCTGGGGAGAGGCTAAAGGGAAAGGTGGTGGAGGAGGGTGAACTCTGTCTTCTGGGGTTAGTGATTTTCCACAGTTGGATTGTCTTGTGGCCACAGTGTTTTTAGATATATAAGCACTCTTTCCATGATGCTGCTGAGATGTACATTTGTAAGTTATTTGTTGCATAGTTTCTAGTCCTGTAAATGCAAACGAAGTGATCTTTTTTAAAACTCCTTTGGTTGTTCTTGGTACTAATACATTGGACTATGGTGTACATATTTGCTGCTTTTGGCTTAATGTTATGAACTCGCAAGGGCTGCCAGAAGTTCTGGTAAGTGAGAGAGCTGCAAAAACAAAAATGTAGGCTAATCTTTCGATTCTAGGCATCGTCTCCAACCTGCTTACAAAGCCAGTGCCAGTAAGGCATCACTTCTGCAGGAAGGTGGCCATGTGCTTCCTTCCAGTGGCTGTGTGGTTGGTAGGGCAGAGCTGAGGCAGGAGTGCAGTGTTTCAGCAACAGGGAAGGTTGGTGGGCATCAGGGAGAGGAAGGAACAGAACGGCTTCTTCAGATCTGGAGGTCTGGGTGTCCTAACAGGTTTGTTGTGCTGTGTACCTAATGTCACCCTTCCTGCCTTTTGGCTTCTGAGCCCTTCCAGGAGTACTGCTTCAGGCAGGCAGGCAGGCTCGCCCTTACTTAGCATGGCCGTTTGCAGGATGGAGTCTCAGCTGCTGGCAGAATTGCAAGTATCTCAGAAGCACTTGGCAAGAGTGTTTCTCCTTCAGGGACCAGTGCTGTGGCTGATTTCTCCAGGAGCCTGCATCTGAGCACCTTGTTTTAGAGTACACTAAGCAAGAGAAAAGCCTAGAACTAGGTTTTTGTTACAGATGTGTACAGATGTGCTCAAAAAACATGAGACCCTCAAATCTCAAATGACCACCAAAAGGCAGGGTCTAGGGAGAACTGAGGCTAACCCACAGGCAGCTGTGGCTCTTGCTCCCTGCTGGCTTGTGTGGAAGATGAACGGGATGGACGGACACGCATGTCACTCCATGTCTTCATGGATTTAATACAAGCCAGGACTACACTGAGAATTTTGACAAGTCTCTGACTTAGATAACATTGTGTTCTGAGGGAGCTGCCCTCTTCTCTGATAGCTGAGCCAAACTGTAGGGCTAGTCTATGTGCATAGAGTTGGTGTTTCCTTTCTGTGTAATGCATGCAAGAGGTCACAACCTCTTTGGATTATGTTTGTTCACCGCTATGCCCTGAAGGCTAGAGAAATTGTGTTGTGTACCACATAGAACTGTCAACTGACTGCAAACAGGCTCAATGACAAACCGCTCTGGTACTGAGCTATGCAAACATGCATTGAGAGACTGCTACATTAGCTGGGTCTTGGCCATTTCACAAAGCGTTTCAGTTGGAGTTCATTGCTGCCAGATACACCTAGTGGATTTTCCAAAGGTGATTTTGTATTTTAGAACCCACCCTCAGGAACTAACCCAAGATCTGATGACTGAGGGCAAATAGTCTGCCTGTGCCCCATACCCATCTGAACCCATTAGGAAAAGCATCTGTCCTCTTCAAGCTCACCCAACAGCTCCTCACAAGAGAAATGATACCCTCTAAAATGTACAACCGTGTCAGTTAGGTGTATCCAGGATGAATCCAGAGACACAGGTGCAGAAAAGACAGAGAAGAAGCTTTGAACCTCCTCCCCGCCCCCCAGAATACTAACTGGCTCTAGGGCCAGAGTTTAAGTCCTAGTACATTTTCACCGTTTTACAACAGGAAGTCATAACCATCTAGGCTCCAAGGTTGTACTCAGCCATGCCAAAACCCAGTCGGAAGCACTCCTCTCAGATACGCTGTATTACTTCTTACTCAAGATTTAAAATATAAAGGTATCTAAATTGTCGTCTCATTGTAACTATTTTTCCTTCAAGTGGTGACTAAGAAGTTGACTAAGTTTCTTCTCTTAATGACACTCACTGTACAGCCAAACACAGCTGTCTTATTTCTTGAGAACTGTGTTTATTTTTCCAACAAGCTGTGTGTTTGTATGTAGACTGACATATGATGTGAATGCCCCTGTACATGTAGAGGTGTGGTGCTCTGTCTACACAAGATAAATGAATGTTTCTAGTTTGCTGACTTAAGACACGGGCTGTTTACAAATTGCTAGCTTGAAGGTCTACTTGTCTCGGCTTTGAGTTACACTCCATGGAGCACAAGCCCCATTTCTGAAGAGGTGAGGTGCGGTTTCACGATCATCAACTGGAGATTTAGTCAGAATGCCTCCTGGCTTTGTGTGAATAGCTTGCTCACTTTGCTGGCCTTTGATATATGTATTCTCTGTGGTAAACTGTCCGTGTGTTTGTATTAAGAGTGCTTGTCAATCACAACCATCACATAGCCATCCCGGTTCTTCATCTTGCACAGTATTTGAAGTATTACAAGTGGTGGAAGATGTGCTTCATCCTCTGACAGTGCACACTGGGAGAGCTGATGTTGCGGATCGTGACTGCGCATTTCCTCCAGTTTATTTCTGAGGTCTCTTTAGGATGGAAATAACTAATAGTACACTGGACTGTGTGTCTAAGGGATGTAAAGTGCAGTGTTCCGGAGGCTGAAGCTCTGCTGGTTTGTTATAATGCCTGATAAACATCTTGAATAAAGTCTTAACATTTTTCTTTAAAAAAAAAAGTGTGATGTTGGGCTTATGAGAAAAGAAGGAATAGTTTTTTAAAAGAATTATTATTTTGGTGGTTTTAAACAATTATTGACCTAGACCAGCAAGTCATTCCTCAGTGGTCCTAAGGGGGACTACCAGGACATAAAGAAGACAGGAGAGCTGTGTCTTCTCCCAGTCAAGTGCTTCCTGAGTGCTGGAATTACAGATGTGTCACCCCAACCCAGTGGAGCACAGGATCTTACATGTAGTTTAGGGCGGGGGAAGAGTCAGCAGAAAGCCCATACAATTACATTAGGTCATCGTGAAGCTGATCAAGCAATGTTGCACAGGGGAACACAGGATATCTCTAAGTTCATCATAGATCACACATCAGTTTTGAGACTGATAACTTCTTTTTAAGGGAAAAAGCCAAGTTCCCAGGGACTAAAACCTTAACTCCTTGACCTCAGCTCCAGATCAGAGCTTGCCAAGTCTACCCTTAGCAAGGACAGAGAACTAGGTTCCTTCTGTCCTTTCATCAGGGGTGCTAGGAGAGCCTTGGCTTGGCCTGGCTCTCAGCAGATTATATATATATGTGTGTGTGTGTGTGTGTGTGTGTGTGTGTGTGTGTGTGTGTGTGTGTGTGTGTGTGTGTATGTATGTGTGTGTGTGTATGTGTATGTGTTATTTTTTGGGTGGTGTATGTGTATGTGTGTGGTGTGTGTGTATGTGTGTATGTGTGTGTGTATGTGTGTATGTATGTATGTGTGTGTGTATGTATGTGTGTGTGTGTATGTATGTATGTATGTATGTATGTATGTATGCGTGCGTGCACCTGTGAGCACGAGTGCAGGTACCCGAGGAGACCATCAGATTCACTGGAACTGGCATTACAGGTGGTTATAAACCACCGGATGTGGGTGGTGGAAACCAGCCTGGCTTCCTCTCAGCACTCTTAACCATGGTACCATCTCAGCAGTCCCAAAATACTTCTTAAAAGTGTGGGTAGGGCTGGTACATAAGATAGCATAAGGAGACAAAGAACTTGCTAACAAGCCATGGCAGAAGGAAAGAAGATCCTCCTGCAAATTGTCTTCTATCTCCACACGTACACAGTGGCACAAATATCTCCACCCACATCCCCCAAAGTTAGATAAATAAAATGTGATACACACGCACACGTATGTAGGAGTCTATGCCTATAGCTCAGTTGGCAGAGTACCTCCCCCTAGTACTTTATAAACCAGATATGGTGGGACACAACTTAAAATCCTAGCATTCAAGAGGTAGAATCAGGAGGATCAGAAGCTCAAGGGAATTTCAGCTATGTCAAGATCAAGGCAGGCCTGGAACATATGAGACCCCATCTCAAAAATACAAAACTAAAGTAAAAATTTCAAGTATAAATGAGTTAAAGATTTTAAATGTGGGAGATATGTTTTAAAGATCAGTGGAAATTGGGAACCTGTGAAAACATGAGTAGTTCACACTGTAGGCAGTTTTATCTGTGTGAGCAGAACTCTGGGTAGCAGCTTTCTTCTTGAGTTTTTCTTCACTTGCAGATGAGGGATTACCTATGCAGGTTAGAACAGGCTTGCACATGTGCAGAGCCACTGTGGATGGTAAAAATGCCCTTAACACTCTGCACCCCTTGCCTTGAAACTATGAGCATCAGGCACCAGGGCTCATACCTCCAGCACCGCATAAACAGGATGTGATATAACTTGACTTTCATCCATCCAGAGGTAGGGACAAGAGGATCAGAAGTTCAAGGTCATCCTCAGGATTGCATCGATTTGAGGCCAGCTGGTGCTAATTGAGACTCTCTATCTCAAAAACCAACCAACAAACAGTAAGACAGCAGACTCACTCCAGCCTCACTGGGAGGTCACAAGACCTTCAAGCATCAGTTAATCACAGGTCTGTTCTCTTTGTTTTGATAGTACACAGACTAGAAAATAAAGCAGTAGATTCAGAGGGCAGAAAACAGGAAGAAATGGAAAGAAAGACAAGAAATCCATTCGCTCATTTATGCATTTCCTGAGCCAGGGCCATGCACCAACAGAGTTGACAGATAGAAAGCAAAGCCATACAACCTCAGAATTGAACTGGTAGAAGTATTTACTACTGGTGTTAGATCACAGTCATTTGTTGATTAAGATCTGAGCATCCTAGGCTGTTGGAAAATCAAAGGAAGTACACAAGATTCCAAAGAGTGAGTTAAGGGATCTGGGATGCATTAGCTGTATTTTAGAGTAATCTATTTAAGCCTCTGTAAGCTTTAATGCCTTCAATTTATGTCAGGGATAAATAATAGCTCGTATAAGATTGTGTAAGGTTGGCAGGAGGTGCAGCAGAGTTTTGCAGATTTGCTGAACTATGATGAGTGTTCAATAGATTACATGTAAAACAATTATGCATACACTTGAACACCACTTAGGCAGGCCCTAATATAAACTGCTTTATTGTCAAACTAAAATCTCAGCTTTGATGAAAGACTCCCTACCCACAAATAAAAGCTGTATGTATGAAGTTCCCTTTCCGTCAAGGTGTGCCTGCAGCCCTCCTGATTCAGCCTGTGCCTGCTGTCCTTGTCTGCCTAGCCTGTCCTTGGCTACAGGGGAAGCCAAGGCACTGAGACCGTGTAACAGAGACCTGAACCATCCAGGGTAACTCTAGGAAAGCATAAGGCTGTGCAGTGTCTTCCTTCCTAGTTTCTGAAACACCAGCTCTTTCCAGTGCCACAGATATACCAGAAGCAGGAGCTGTGCAGGTGAGGAAACTGCACACACTCAGCTTCTGCCACCTCAGGAGTGTGAACACAGCAAGAGCCACCAGAGCAGAAGCCATTTGGGTATGAGCTGCTCAAGTCACATGTTGGTCTCTATTACCTGGTCCCACAAATATACACATGTGCCCTTCTGGTTTTATGACGTTCTACATCCCTCTCCATTTAATGAACACAAGAACTGGCTTCAATGAATGGCCCTCGAAGTCCTGGACTGGCCTGCCATCAAAACATCTATTTAATGAGACTTTTCAACTAGGCAAGCTGCACTTAATCACATAAGTCTGATGGGAGAGTTGAGAGTCACTCTCTTGGACTGCAGCATCACTTCCGTCTAAGTAAACAATTCGTAACTCTTGTATCATTCTTCCCATCTAAGTACTGACAGGCCCCACCCTACTTAGCTTCTGAGATCAGACAATATCATGTGCATTCGGGGTGGAAGGGCCAGACTCTTGTCATTTCTAAAATGAATGATCCTGTTGCCCTCTGAGCACAGCTGGTGACACATCAGTCTCATTAAACGACAGGCAACTTTCTCCCTTAGCTTCCACCCCGTGTTTTAGAGAATTCTGAGGGGAAAAAAAAGAGCCTTACTTTACAAATGAAAATAAGAAAGCTTAAGTAGATAAACTTTTAAAAACTACAGTGCCTTTGAAAAATTGGGCAGAGACCTAGACAGACAGTTCAGCATTTAAGCACTGGCTGTTCTTGCAGAGGACCCAGATTCAACTCCCAGCACCAACATGGTGGCTCACAACCATCTGTAATTCCAATGGCAGTAGACCCAACAACGTTCCTCTGGCCTCTGAGGGCACACACACATGCAGACAAAACACTCATGTGTAAAAAACAAAAGGTTGAAAAAGAAAACTTAGGCAAAAGGAGTTTATTGTACAGCTGTGTGTTTCAAGAAGGGTATGTGGAAAGGTGATTTACTTTTGTGAAAAGTACTCAGTTCAATAAAACTAGTGATGACTGTCATAAACACAAGAACCCAGGACACAAGAGGAAAGTGCACTGCTACTCCATGTCACCTCTAAGCACTTATAACTTATAACTACCTTTTTATTCGGCATGAACCTGCTGGCACAACTAAGAGGGGCTGAGTGGGGTCTTGAGCCACAGACAGACAAACTCTATATGGCATGAGGCATGGATTAGGACTTACAATGAAAAGGTAAGCAGGCCTACTTAGGTCCCCTGGCAATTAAGAGAGAGGACATGACAAGAGCTGAGGGTTGTAATGTTAAAGAGAACCTCAAAGGTTCAAGCTGAAGATAGTCTGAGGGATATAAACTATACATAACAAAAGCCAAGATTAAGGAGAGTGATGTGGTGGACACACACACACACACACACACACACACACACACACACACACACACACTAGAGCTGAGGCAAAGTTCCACCATCTCCTGCTTCATCCAGTTCCTGCCCTTCCCAAACCTGGGGCTAGGGAGTTTCAGGTAGGAGATCAAGCTGTAAGGTGGTTCCTAAGTTCCAAAGTACTGATTTTTGAAATACATCATGCCTCATATTGGGAATAGGCATGTAAGATGTCTGTTTGGCATGTAAAAGACCTGGGTACAATCTCAACCCCACGCAAAGGCCCACTGTTTTAGCTTCTTTTCATGTTTTTCCTCACCCAAGACCCCAGGAATAAGAAAAGCCATTAGCAGTTTTTTGAAATGATGCACAATAAATTTAACTTTGAGTTCAGTGACCAGCTCTGGGACCGTTTAATGCACAATGGTGGTGACCTAAGCTTGTCTGTCAGCCGGTAGAGTTTACAGTTTAACACACACTCACTTTTGCAAGGACATCTGTGCATAAAGCTCCACATCCCAGAGTTGGGAACCTGTGCGAGCTCTGAACTATACCCGCAGGTTTGTCCGATCGTGGTACATCTGGTAGGGATCACCAGCGTACCAGTTGCGCCTCTTCCAGAAAGATGTCGTCATTTTATCTAGGAGTTTACTCTGGGTCTTATTGCAGAACACGAATTCCCTCAAGCGCTTCTTTCTTGCAGTTGACTTTTTCCATAATTTTTTCTTATAGCCAGCCTATGAGATACGTTCCAAAGACATTTTAAAATTCGCAAAGGCAACAGCAGGTACTTCATAACTTATAGTGTATAGGTCCAAGGAGCAAAGCTAGACTTTGCGATAAGTAGGTAAGAAAGCATGTGAGGAAGAGGTATTAATAATTTCACAGTTTGGAAATATTACTTAAAATCACAAGCTAGATGTAATTCAAGCACTCAGGAGACTGAGGCAGGAGAATTAAAAGTTGAGAGTCAGGCTCAGTAGATAAAAGCACACACCACTCTTCAGACAATCCAAATTCAATTCCAGCACCAATGCAGTGGCTTACCACCATCTGTAATTCCAGCTCCCCAGGACCCAGGGCCTCTGGCCCCTAAGGGTACAAAACTCACATGCAGACCCACACAGACAAATAATTACAAATAGAATAAAGCTTAGGCAGACTGATCCCTGTTGAGTTCAGGGCCATCCTGCTCTACATAGGAAGTTCCAGGCTAGCCAGGACTATATGGTAAGACTTGTCTGAAACAAATCTTTCTTTTAAAAATTAGAAGTAAATAAATGAATAAGCTAGTTGAAGGCCAGCTCAGACTACAGAGCAAAAGCCTGTCTGGAAAGAAACAAAACCAAAAATGGGCTGTGGTGATGGCCCAGTGGGCAAAGTGCTTGTAATGCAACCAGGAGGACCTGAGTTTGGAACCCAGAACCTATGTGAAATCTGGGTGTGGTAGTGGACAGCTGTGACCCCACGCTAGTGAGGAGAAGGACCAACTGATCCCAGAGCTCACTGCTCAGGCAGGCTAGAAAAATTGGTGAGCCCAGGTTCAGTGACAAAGCCTTGTCTCAAAAACGTAAGGATCTGAGAGATAGCTCAGGGCACAGAGTGCTCTTCCAGAGAACCAGCAGCCATGTTGGACGGCTCACAACTGCCTGCAGCTCTACCTTCGGGAGGACCTGAGGCTTCTGACCTCCGCAGCAGCTCTACTCGCAATTGAGCGTAGAAAATGAGGCGCTTGTTAAGGAGCCAAGTCAATGGATCCATTCACGTCAAAGCTCTTCACTGCCTGGCTATGAGCGGAGTTCTCATCCACACTTCTCTGCAGATTTCTCTAAGATGGAAAAATCCTCTCAGCCCTTCCAACAGTGACTGCCTGCCACTCTGAACAGTACTCCACTCCATTCACACGCACACCCTTTCTCTCTCGAGGACAGACAGGCGGCACCTCAGCACAACACAGAAGAGCTGCCAGCACGTCATGGTCAGGCCACAGCACACTCACCTTTCTCCTTAGCCAAAGGCCAGAGTGAAGTCGGAGGAAGCGATGCACAACCGACTTCACCGTCTTTCTCTTTCCTTTCCGTGCGCTGCAGTACGTCAGAGCTCTGACCGGAGGCTTCAAGACACTGGGAACCAATGTGGCCACTCTAAAGTACAGTTTTAAAACTGTGGTAAACAGAGTGACTGAAGGACAAGGAACTGGCTTTCAACACATCACATAAGTCAAGAAGAATGGCAACCTTCCTAAATTCAAGCCGTCTAAAATCTACCCCCACAGGGAGAGGTAGGACCTGTGTTCAGCACACACAAGATTCTAGAATCAATTCCCTCACACCCAAAATTAAACCCACCCACCCGACCACTAGGAGAGAATGTATCCCCAGTACTTCAACCGCAGTTTGCTATCTGTCTGCCTACCCGAGTAAAAACTCCTTAAGGACTTCAGCTTACCTTTGTGTACTTTCTGCAAGTGCAGTGGTGGGTACCTATGGGTGCTTAACTGATTATCTGCTGACTGACTGACTCCCACACAGCTGAGCCACATAACCTGAACACCCCATGGATCTCCGATTTGTCCGACATTTTCTGGGAACTGTATAGACAACATCAGACACAAGGCCAGGGTGGAGGCAGACATCACTAGTAATACTAGACTAGCTCACATAGACCTAAGGTTCCTTCCCCAGTGCTGTAAACCATTTGTAAAGCCAGGCAAGGGGTGCACATGGGAGATTAAGACAGGAGGGTGATTACAAGTTAAGGCTACACAGCAAGATGGGAAGGAGGTGCTCTGTGTAGTCCTATTGTGGGCATCTAGGGTATCAATCATGCTCACTTCCTCAGTCGGGTAAATCATAAACTGCAAGTAGGGAAAGATTATCTACTGTAAAATGTCTTGAACACATTTTACAGATTTTGCAGTACTGGAGATGGAAGAAAGGGCTTCACAGATCTGGAGACAAGCACTCTGCCGTGGAACTACATGTCCAGCCCAAGCACAAATATTTTAGAAAATTTTGTGTAAATATTATTTAAATATATTATTGTACTGTATTTACCTATTAAGGACTGATGCCGTGTGCCCATATGCCAGGTGTCCGACAGACTCGACAAGCCTTGGAGCAGAGGAAACAACTGATGTCTGAACATGTCTAAAAGGAATGGTGCGCAGCGCAGAACTAAGACCGGCATTCCTGGCACAGTTCCGATAGGTTGACGAAACCGAGACATTGAGGGGACGTAATATTCCTGCAAAGACAGAGAGAAGTACATGTACTGAACACTCTAATATATATACATGTACCCATATATAACTCATGGAAATAAAAGTTGACTTAACAGAAGGTTCCTGATGCCAGACTCACAGAAGAAGATTTTTAACAGCTTCATCAACCTATAACTTACATATGATGAAATTAACTATTTTTATAGTTTAATGGTTTTTAGAAAAATTAGAATTCTAAAGCCATCATATAATCCAGATTGGTATGTGTATGCTCTTTGTCCAGAAGTGAGGAACAAGATATGTGTTAGATTAACTGCCCTCCACCAATTTTATACCATGGGAAACAGCCCCTCAGGATTCAGTGCGATGATAGGTCAGAGACAGGAAAGCTGGAAGGACAGAGTGGAGAGAAGATTGATGAAGAAAACAGAGTAGTTGATGTAATCTCAACATTTGAAAGTGGAGGGGGAGGATCAGGAATTCAAGGGTATCCTCTACTATAGAGCAAGTTTGAGGTCAGCCTAAGGTACATGAGACACTGCTTCAGAAAAACAAAATAAAAACACAAACAAAATTAACAAAGGGCTGGAGAGATGGCTCAGTGGTTAGAGTAATGCTGCTCTTGCAGAGGACCTGACTTTGGTGGCCAGGTTCACAGCTACTGTAGCCCTAGCTCCAAAGGATCTGCCAACTCTGACTTCCCCAGCACCTGAACTCATGTGTCTGTGTGCCTGATACACACACACACACACACACACACACACACACACACACACACCACACACTCACACACACTTACACACACACTCTCACACACACACTCACACACACACTCACACACTCACACTCACTCACACACACACACACACACACACACACACACACACACACACACACACACTCACTCACACACACACACGCACACACACACTTTAAAATAATAAAGGGTTAGCTGACTGCTTGCTATATAAGCATAGAAACTTGAGTTAGGATCCCAGGACTCAAGTAAAGGCTGGACATGGGGCCACTGCAATACCAGTGTAAAAAGAGGGTAGAGACAGGTGCTTCCTAGAGAGATCCAATACAAAAACATAAGCTGAAGTCGCTCACTGCCAACTTCAAGCCTCCATGTGCACGTGTGTTGGCATGCACATGCCCACATACATGTGCAACCTCAAAATAAAATGAAAGCAGAACAAGAACATAAACAGACCCTCCAAGAAGGAGAGCCCACTTTGAGTAGGACAAACATCAGCAAAGCCCTTGGTGCTGAAACAAATCCAGCTATGGGAACGGCAGGATCAGGCCTGCCAGAGGCTGCACATTGTACATGGTTTCCTAACCATAGCAGAAATGCCTGGGAACCGGCACTGAAGGAAGCTGGGCAGCCAGGTGGAGGTGAGAAGGCAGAGGCATGAACTGAAGGCCATCCATCCTCTTTATCAGTCCTTTTCCCTAAGACACTAAGCAAATCAGAACCATTCAGTTTACTTCTCTAGTACTTTCTAACCAACTCTTGTGTGAGACTCAAGAACATATATACAAAAAATGCCCCATGAGACGGGAAGTCCTATGACTAGAATTTGGTGATGATTTTGTCACTAAACTAGATGCACAAAAATGAGTACTTCAGAGCTGGGGAAATGACTCCGGTGTTAAAGTGTTTCCTATGCCTAAGTTTGGTGTGCAGAATTCATATAAAAAGCTGAGCATACTTGTACTTCCAACACGGGGGAGATAGAGACAGGTGGATTCCTGGGGTTTGTTGCCTAGCCAATCTAGCCTAATCGGTGAGCACCACATCCCAGAGAGAAACCCAGGCTCAAAAATCAAGATGGATTGCTCCTGAGAGCAATCTCTGACATGTGCCTGCATGCACACATATGTGTATATGCTCTCACACACAAACATAGCCACAAATACAAATATGCTAAATTGTACCTCAATGAAATTAGTTTTTAAAAAAAGTAAAGGCCAAGCCTACCATGGTGGTGATAGTCAGTAAATCTAGTGTGCAGGAGGCTGAAGCAGGAGACCAGAGTTCAAGTCCAGTATGGGCTACAAGAGTTACTTATCTAAAAAAAAAAAAAAAAAAACAAAAAAAAACAGATACCAGCAACAATTTGATCTGGGTGTAGAGTCCTATGCCTGCAATCCCAGAACTCCAGAGACAAAGTCAAGAGAATCACAAGTACAAGGCCAACATGACTATTAATACTGTATGTTCCTGTTAACCTGGGCTCTTTAGTGAGACCTTTTCTCAAAGCAACAACAAAAACTCTACCAAGTTGTGTCTACCTAATCTGATGCAAGACTTAGACCAGGGCTCCACTGTCTTCTGCACTGATTTCACCAAACAAGTGGGGCAATGTGGTGAATGAGTGACAGGGTTTGAAGCAGACTAGTATTAATTTCAGCTCCTCCTTAACTAGCAGTGTGAACGGGAACAACTTACTTAACTCTGTATACTCATTTCTTCAACTTTAAACTAGCTAATTATAGAGAGGATTACATGAGATAAAACACTAAAATGATTAAGAGAGCTTAGCTTGAAGAAAACATTGAGACAATGCTAACAGCAGATAAAGATGGGCTGAAGAAAGGCAGGTTTGGGCGTCCAAATACCTAAAATCTCAGTTTGTGGAAGCTAAAGAGGACTGAGAGTTTAGGACCAGACTAGGCTACATAATGAGGCCCTGTCTCATTAAAGAAAAAAAAAAAAGAGGAGGAGGAGGAAGAGGAGGGGGCTGGAGAGATGGCTCCGTGGTTAAGAGCATTGACTGCTCTTCCAGAGTTCCTGAGTTCAATTCCCAGCAACCACATGGTGGCTCACATCCATTTGAAATAGGATCTGATGCCCTCTTCTGGTGTATCTGAAGACAGTGATGGTGTACTCATATACATAAAATAAATAAATCTTTAAAAAAAAACCAAAACAAAGCAGTCAAGAATCAAAAAGTTTCTCTCTCTCTCTCTCTCTCTCTCTCTCTCTCTCTCTCTCTCTCACACACACACACACACACACACCCCTCTGAGTAAATGAAAACCAGACATTACTCTAGACAAATTATATAAATTAATGTAAAGTTCAAAACTAGTATGTTCCCTTATATGAACTTTTTATTATACATTCTCATAACTCACAAAAGTTCCATTTTTAAGCTCTAATACCTGGAAATTTTATATGGTTACATTTCCCCCTCTTGGTCCTCTGTGTATTCTTCCACAAATGTTACCTCTATTCCTAACTTACTGATCACCCCTATCATACTTCAGCAATTTTAACTTCCTACCTGGTTCTGCCTTCACCCCTAAATCCCCTCGCCACTATCAGAGGAGTGTAGTTCAAAACGAATTATCAGGGTTGGGGATTTAGCTCAGTGGTAGAGCGCTTGCCTAGGAAGCGCAAGGCCCTGGGTTCGGTCCCCAACTCCGAAAAAAAAAGAAAAAAAAAAAAACCAACAACAAAACGAATTATCAGTCTCTTGCATACGGTTCTCAAGAGTACCAGATACTCGATGCTTTACCAACTTGTTAAGTCCGCAGGTGGGAGGAAGCCCCATTTTACCACTATAGAACCAAAAAATTCAGAGAAATTATATGACTCTCAAGGTCAAGGTCGCGAGAGGCGGTTGAACCTCTAAATCAGGGGGAAAAAAAGAAGGAATCTTAGGTGTCACCTTCGCTTCCTCTACCTCAGTTTCGGGTATCCTACGGCAGGGTGGATCCAGTGAACGCAGGTCACGGACACTACATTGTGCAAGGTATCGCACAGCAAACCTCCGACCTCAAGTCGTCTTGTTTTTTCTTTCCCTGTTAACATCCAAACTAAACGCCTCCTCCCTCCCGAGCCGGTTCTCTTCTCAGTGAAGCCGTCAATAGAACACTGACCTGAGGCAGCTCTCACGGCGCCCATGAAGATGGAGGCCGCCATCTTGCAGCCTGCCTACGGTGGCCGCAGAGTAAGATAAGCAACGTAAGGGGGCGAGGCCAAGGGGAACAGGCGTGGCCACTTTGGACTGTGGCTTTTTACTAGGTTCTGCCCTAAACCACGATTTTCTTAATTATTTTGTGTTTATATTTGGGTTCGCTCATAACACTGCGTGCTTATGGAGGTTAGAGAAAAACTTGCAGGAGTTGGTTCTGTCTAAACTTTTGTTTGATGGTTTCTGTTTTGTTTGAGACAGGTTTTTTTTTTGGGGGGGGGGGGGAGTGGTTGTTTTTGGTTTTGTTTTTGCTTTTGTGTATGTAGCCCTGGTTGACCTGGAAATAACTCTATAGACCAGGCTGACTCGAACTCACAGAAATTCTCTGCCTCTGCCTCCCAACTGCTGGGATTAAAAGTGAGAGCTACAGCCCTCCCCCACACCTCAACTAAACTTCCCCATTTTTGAGACAAGGTCTCCCAAGATCCCGAAGGTGACTTGGGACTCCTGTCCCTAAAGTGATCTATCTTACTGCCAGTATAGATATGATAGCAAGCAGTACAGGCTCTGCTGCGGAGCCAGCATGGATTGTGTGAAGACTTAAAAAAAAAAAAAAAAAGCAAAAATTAAAGTGAAAAAGGAAGAAAAAGGTCCAAAATAACAAGGAAAACAAACACCCCACAGAATTCATTTACAGAGTAGCTGTTCAATTTTTGGCTTCAGGATTCTTACACTTTGTCAAGGAACTAACCACATAGCAGGTTAAGGCTTGAAGACTTCAGAAAATTATTGAAAATTCAAAAGAGCTTTAACTTTTATGGATGATATCTACTGGCATTTGTTATACTCCAACTTAAAATTGAGAAAAATAAAAACAGTTCTGCCCTTTTTCTATTGCTGATACAAAAAGTATCACAAACTTAGTGACTTAAATTTACTATCAGAGTTCTGTAGGCCAGAGATCTAAGATAAACTCCAAGGACTAAAAACCAAGTTATACTAAGGCTGTCATCCTTCTGGAAGCTCTAGAAGAGAAGTCCTTTCTCTTGCTCTTTTTTCTCATGGACACTTTTGCATTTTATTGATATTTTAATTTTAGTATTCTGCTGCATATACATCCACAGGCTAGAAAAATGCATCAGATCTCTTTAGATGGTGGTTGTGAGTCATCATGTAGTTTCTGGGAATTGAACTCAGGACCTCTGGAGAGCAGTGAGTACTCTTAACCACTGAGCCATCTTTCCAGCCAACAGTTTTGTATTTTCAAAGACAGTGTCTCATTCCTCTCATCCTTCTTCAATCTTTTTTTTTTTTTTTTTTTTTTTTTTTTTTTTTTTTCGGAGCTGGGGACGGAACCCAGGGCCTTGCGCTTCCTAGGTAAGCGCTCTACCACTGAGCTAAATCCCCAGCCATCCTTCTTCAATCTTATAATCATTCTTGGCCTACCCAGATAATAAAAAATGGTTTTCTCATCTCAAAAATACTTTATATTTAGTACTGGGAATTGAACTCATGACTCCTACGTGCCAAGAATGCCTGCAATTACTGAGCTACAAAAATTCTTCTGTTTTGTTTGTTTGTTTGATATGGTCTCACTCTGTAGCCCTGACCAGCCTGAAACAGTTGAACTTAGAGATCTTTTTGCTTCTGCATCCTGAGTGCTAGGATCGACAGACTCATATCTACAAAATGTTTTATTTTTCTTATAAGGTGTCATATCCAAAGAAATTAGAAGAAAGTAGACATCTTGAGGGACTGGTTATTCCGCTTACCACACATGATTAAAATAATGACAGGACTGGAAAGATGGCTCAGTGGTTAAGAGCACTGACTGCTCTTCCAGAGATCCTGAGTTCAAGTCCCAGCAACCACATGGTGGCTCACAACCATCTGTAATAGAATCTCATGTCCTCTTCTGGTGTGTCTGGAGACAACTACAGTGTACTCATATGGAATACATAAATAAATCTTTAAAAAATATAACAATGGGGCTGGAGAGATGGCTCAGCGGTTAAGAGCACCTGACTACTCTACCAGAGATCCTGAGTTCAATTCCCAGCAACCACATGGTAGCTCACAACCATCTGTAAAGAGATCCGATGCCCTCTTCTGGTGTATCTGAAGACAGCTACAGTGTACTTATATATAATAAATGAATAAGTCTTTAAAAAAAAATAACGATTAATCCACTAATGTTAAACAAAACTAATAACTGTGAGAAATCTAATGTCCAGCATTAAAAAAAAAACAAATAAACAAAAAAGCCCATTTATATACAGTGATTCATGCCTGTAATCCCAGTATTTGAGAACTTGAGGCAGGACAACTTACCTCCAGTTAAGAACTGTCTGGGCAAGAGTGAGACCTTATTTATTAAAACAAACAAAAAAATCATCAAAAACCTAAAAATCCCTGAGTTATGCAATTTGCTTCTACATTCAACTTCTTGTAATATTAGTATATCAAGTAATCTCTGTACAATTATGTGATTATCAGAAAAAAGAGGTAAATAATGCATTACAACAATAATTTCAGTTTATGAGCTCCTCTGAAGGAGTCCCAGGGCTCTCCATGGGTTACCCCAATCACATTTTTAAAACCCTCCAGACAGTTATACTTGCTTCTCTGAGACATGGGCTGTGTACGTGAGTAGGGAGCCTGGAACACTGTTATTATGTCAGTCTCTCACCTATGGTGGCCATTTGGAGTCCAAAGCTATCCATATATGGTAAAAGGTCATTAGATATTCATAAAGGCTCTTTTAAAACTACTAATCAAGCCTGGTGGTGGTAGATGCAGCACAACCTTTCACCTCAGCATTAGGGAGGCAGAGGGCAGAGGCAGGCTGATGTCTAAGTTCCAGGCCAGCCTGGTCTACAGTGAGTTCCAGGATAGCCAGCGGTACATGGAGAAATTGTCCCAAAAAAACAAACAACAAAAAACCCTACTAATTGTGTGTGTGTGTGTGTGTGTGTGTGTGTGTGTGTGTGTTAACTTTTGTGTGTGAGGGTTTTATATGTGCATGGGACTAATTCTGGGATTCCATTCCCCTTACTTTGTTGATGTAGGGCCTCTTGATGTCTGCTGCTGTGCTACATATCCGAGGCTATTTGGTCCAAGAACTTTCAGGCTCTTCTTCTCTGTTTCCCATCTCACCACAAGAATGCTGTGTTTGTGGGTGGATACTCCACATCTGGCTTCTCCCATGGTCCAGTCTTGCACAGCTAAGGCTCTGACTCAGAACCATCCATCTGCCAGCACAGATAAAGGTGGTTTGATGGGGTTGGGGATTTAGCTCAGTGGTAGAGCGCTTGCCTAGGAAGCGCAAGGCCCTGGGTTCGGTCCCCAGCTCCGAAAAAAAGAACGAAAAAAAAAAAAAAAAAGGTGGTTTGATTGGCAAGGGAGTCACTGCACCTTCTTAAGACTTATTTATTTATTTATTTGAGTACACAGACCCTGTCTTCAGACACACCAGAAGAGGGTATCAGATCCCATTACAGATGGTTGTGAGCCACCATGTGGTTGCTGGGAATTGAACTTAGGACCTCTGGAAGAGCAGTCAGTGCTCTTAACCACTGAGCCATCTCTCCAGCTCCCTGTACCTTTTTTTTTTTTTTGGTTCTTTTTTTCGGAGCTGGGGATCGAACCCAGGGCTTTGCGCTTCCTAGGCAAGCGCTCTACCACTGAGCTAAATCCCCAACCCTGTACCTTCTTTAATAGGGAAATATGTGACACAAATTTTCCAAGCGATGTTAGTATAATCCTGGTAAAATTTTGTTATTTTTCGTTCTTCACTTTTTGGTCCTGCCTCTGCCTCTTGAATGCTGGAATTGTATGCTTGTACCACCACTCCCAAATCTAGTAACATTTTAAAACAAAAAACTCTGAGTTTTAGCGAGTAAGGATTAACTTGTCTGGCATTAAGTTTTTAAGTTTTTTTCATAAAAGATGTTGTGATTTTTGTGTGTGGTGTGTTTGGTGTGCATGTGTACATTATTATATTAAAATGTTGTACAAGTGACAAGTGTGTGTGTGTGTGTATGTGTGTGTGTGTGTGTGTGCACGTTTGTATGCATGGAGTTTAGTGGTCAGTTTTCAGAAGTTGGTTTTCTCCTTCCATTGTATAAGAACCTAGGATCAAACTAAAGTTTAGTGACAAGTGCCTTTACTTACTGAGCCATCTTACTTTAAAATACACACACACACACACACACACACACGTGTATATATATATATATACATATATATATGTACTATGATTTATGTATATGCGTGTGTATACCACATTTGAGGATGCCCTCTGAGGCTAGAAGAGCATATCAGAGCCCCTGGAACTGTTCTTTCAAGTTGTTGGGGGCCACTGCATCTAGACTCTGAAAACTGAACTCAGGGCAGGCTGGAAAGATGGGTCCTCCAGAGGACCAGGACTATCTGTAACTCCAGTTCCAGGGGGTCTGACACCTTCACCTAGCACACACGCACACAAAACACCAATACATATTAAAAAAATAAATTCTATTTATAAAAAGAAAACTTAATTCAGGTCCCTTGCAAGAGTGATAGGTTCTAGGACCTACTTTGCTTGTCCTGGTTTGCTTGTTATTCCTGTGATAAAACAGGGACCAAAACCTGTTTGGAAAGTATTTATTTGGTTTAATAAATTTATGTCATGATAGATCAAGGAAAGTCAGGGCAGGAACTCAAGATAGAAACCTGGAGACATGAACTGAAGCAGAGAACACAAAAGGATGATGCTCACTGGCTTACTTAGCTTCCTTTATTTTCTTCATTACTTTAAATTATATGCTCGAGTGAGAGTGTGTATCTATGTGTGGGTATGCACATGTGAGTGCCAGTGCACACAGCAGGTCAGAGGTACTGACTGGATACTTTTGGAGCTGCAGTTACAGGCCATTTTGAGCCACCTGCTGTGGGTTCTGGGAATTGAATTCTGGACTTCTGTAAGAGCAGTACATGCTCTTAGACACTGAGCATTCTCCATCTCCCTTCTCTCCCCTTCCCCCCCCCCCTCTCTCTCTCTCTCTCTCTCTCTCTCTCTCTCTCTCTCTCTCTCTCTCTCTCTCTCTCTCTCTCTTTATAACCCAAGACTACCTGCCCAGGGGTGGCACCATCTGTAGTGGGCTGAGCCTTGCCACATTAATCATTAGTAAAGAGAATGCCCCCGGAGCATGCCCGCAGAGCAGTCTGATAGGAGCAATTACTCAATTGTTTCCCTCTTCCCAGGTGATTCTACGTGTGTCAAGTTGACAAAAACTAGCCATCACAGCTCTTACCCATTGAGCCATCTCTTACATCCTCTCCTTGATGAGACAAGGTTTCTCAAATATTCTGAAGTTCACAGATTTATAGACTGGATCTCCAGGGATCTGTCTTAATTTCCCAGTAAAAGGGTAACAGACAAGTGCCATCATACCCATTTTCTTTTAAGATTTAAGTTTTTGAATGGGCGTTTTGCCTGCATGTGTCTGCACCATGTGCATGAAGCAAGCACAGAGGCCAGAAGAAGGCACTGGAAAACCTGGAACTGGAGTTACAGATGTTTGCAAGCCATAGCGTGGGGAGTGGTCGTGATGGTGGTGTACATAGGACACTCAACCTTGGTCTCTGAAAGAGTAGCAATTGCTCTTAACCACTGAGAGATCTCTCCAGACCCAGAAAGATGCTTTAAAAATTAAAAATTGTCCCTGCATGAATATATTTGTGCAGGTATCCAAGAATCTCCTGGGACTGGAGTTAAAAGAAATTATGAGCTGCCTGAGGTGGTGCTGGGAACCAAACGCAGATGCCCTGTAAGAGCAACAAGTGCTTTTAACTGGTAAACCATGTCTTCACACACCTAGACCCAGATCCAGCTTTTTAAACAACTAAAAAGAAAAAAAAGATTTTTTTCCTCTTTTTCGGAGCTGGGGACTGAACCCAGGGCCTTGTGCTTGCTAGGCAAGCGCTCTACCACTGAGCTAAATCCCCAACCCCAAAAAAGATTTTTTAAAAAGATTTATTTACTTATTTAATGTATGTGAGTACATTGTCGCTGTTTTCAGACACACCAGAAGAGGGCATCAGATCCCCATTACCACATGGTTCTAAGCCATCATGTGGTTTCTGAAAATTGAACTCAGGACCTCTGGAAGAGCAGTGCCTCTGAGCCATCTCTCCAGCCGAAAACAAAGTTTTAAAAAATATGTGCACGAGAATACCACACACCGCACCCCCCACTCACATACTCATTCACTCACTACGGAGATGCCAGTAAAGGACAGCTTTTCCACGGGTGGTGTGGATTCATACTGAGGTCCATTCATACTGAGGTCCTCAAGTCTGAGAGCAGGAACTTTACTGACTGCACCATCACTCCAAGGATTAAGGACATAGTTATCACACTGGCATGAACTAGATCAGCAGTGAACAGGGATGGAGCTAAACTTCTAGATTTACTAAGAAAATAGGGGGACTAGAGGCTGTTGATTACATGACAAAGATCAACAAGGATATTACTTTAGTGCCCTAAAAAGCTTAAAATGTATAGAACATAGACAATACAGACCACAAACACATTTTAGATACATTTCAAATCATTGCTGTCTTTTGTTTGAGATTTATGTAGCCCAATCCTGCATCAGCCTACCAAGTGCTGTCATTTATAGTGTGGACCACAACACCGGACTTCATTTTTTTCAAATGAAGATAAAAGTGCAGCTGATCTGTATCGTATGGTAATAAATCGCCTACTTATGACTTGCAAGTATTTTGCAAAACGATTTGTTGTTGTTTTGTGGTTTTCGAGATAGGGTCTCAGTATATTTATCTGGCTGTCCTGGAACTCTGTAGACTAAGCTGGTCTTGAACTAAAGAGATCTGCATGTCTCTGCCTCTCTAGTGTTGGGATTAAAGGCGTGCGCCCCTAAGCCCGGCCTCCAACAAATGTTGAAAATTAAATTTTATGTTACTATGGTAAGGTAACCACATAATGGATTTTACATAGAATATTAACGATAGTCAGTTTTTAACACATTGTATGATGACTACAGACTCAAAACGCTTGGAAGTCTTCCAATCCATCCCCAAAACTGCGACCAAAATCATTTTTGTAAAATAAAAGTGGCAGAAAGAGCGGTGTGATTTAAGTAAAAACCTGAACTTAGAAACTGGGCTCCTATTCGTCCTCTACTAATTAAAGACACCGGAAACACATTCCGCCCCAGGATGCCTTCAGTCATCATTCACCTATTCTCCAGCAACCCTTTGAAAAAAAACCTGTGGGCATGTGTGTGCCTCCGTAAAGAGTTAATGTACAACTAATGGGAATCCATTCTCTCTATTGTCACCATAGGGGGGTCGCAAAGTCTTCAGGACTCGGAGCAGGCGTCCCTACCGGAGCCACTTCCCCAACACTTTATTTCTAAGAGTCTAACTCTAATTTAATTCACCAACGCTTTAATTCTAAGAGTCACAGTAGAACTTTACACACTGCTCTCCTGTCAATTCACCTAGTAACCCCAGCCACCAGTTGATGAACTAGCGCCCGAGCGTGACCCGGAAGGAGAACCTGCCCTTCCGCCTCCTAGTCGCCAATCACCGCTTGCTCCTCTTTTCGCAGCCGGGGTGAGTCCCACCCTTAGGGAGTCGCCTCGGCTGAACCAGGGAAGGAGGCGGTGCGTGCGCAGTGGTGCCGGTGGCCCTTCCGGTGCGCCGGACGCAGAGGCTGTACAGACGCGGGCACGCACAGGAATACGCACGCCCTCCTCTCGTGCCGCCGCGGTCGTTCCCGCGTACACCAGCAGCGCCGTCACTTCGGCAGAGATGCTGCGGGCCTGTCAGTTATCCGGCGTGACCGTCGCGGCCCAGGTGAGCGTGGGGTCTCTCCTAAGGGGCGCGTGGTCACGCTGACTGTGGGCTGCCAACGGACAACGTGAGAGGCATCCATGATGCTCACATCCCAGGCAAAGGCGTTCCTAGGGCCCTAGAGCGGGAAACTGAGGCAGCCCTCTAAGGCGGTCGCCGGACTGGAATTACTAGAGAGTTATTGCTGAAGAAGCGGGCTGGGGTGTGGAGCGCGGGGAGGCGGGTATGCTGCTGAGGCGTGGCTTCAGGGACGTGGTACCCAATCAGTACCTCGTTACTTCAGTCTCGGGCCAATCCTGGCTGCCGGCGTCTGGGCCGCCGGTTGGGCACGTGATAGGTTTCCAATCGTGAAGGTCGGAGCGGGAGAACTACAATTCCCAGCAGGGATTGCTTCTTAGGGCTTGTTGCATCTTTAATAAGAAGGTTCCTGGACTAGCCTAGGGGTCAAGGTTGCAGTTAATCTGGGATGGATCCTTTTTTTTTTTTTTTTTAACCCCCGCAGTCGAAAGCACCCTTGAGCCATTCTTACTCTACAGTAAAAGGTGAAAGATTTTTCAATTTTCGAGCTTAAACTTCTGGGGCTGAGGAAGGACAGAAGTCATGACCTTGTGCCCATTTCTAAGATTAGTTTGGGGATAAGTGTCTCTAAGCACTGGAACTATGTCTGACATTCAGGTATCTTAGGCACCCTGTTTTGCCTCTGTATAATTTTTTTTATAATTATCAATATAACTTTCTACAGTTGAAAATAAAAACCCCATTTCCATTACTCAGAACTTTTAGAAAATTAATATTTTGATGGAAAGTTATGAGAAACATGCTTCAGCTTGAGCAGTAATTGGATAAAATCCCTAGACAGGGTTGTCCTGAAAAGTTAAGCAGTTTTGTTCTTTATTTTTGCTTTGCTTTTTGTCGTTCAGCCTCTTGCACAGGGATGTGAGCCCCGTATTAGTTTTCTATTGGTATTTATCAAACAGCACACATAAAGCAGCCCATAATAACACCCTCATTGAATATCTTACAGTCTTTGTAGTAGTCTGGGCATTAGTGTTGTGGAGTCCCAGCTTAGAGTCTTACAGGGCCTCAAGTATTAGCTGTACTTGGATTCTCATTTATAGACAGTATTTTTTACTTCCTCCAACCCCATAATTAACTAAATTCAGCCCCTTCAGATGTTGTACTAAAATCGTTGTTCTCTCCTATGTCTTGCAGGTGGCTGCTCTCAGCTTTTAGAACCTGCTAACAATTTCTTGCCACAAGGCACTTAAAGGCCATTCATAACACCAGACACAACCTGTAAACATGTTTGGTATATTTCCATGTGCTTCTGTCTTTGACTTCAACATCTCTTCTATCATTGATTTCTTTTTTTTTTTTTTTGTACTAGACTAGCCCTAATTCAGTAACTAGTAACTTCCCTAAT
This sequence comes from Rattus rattus, assembly GCF_011064425.1. Lineage (NCBI taxonomy): Eukaryota > Metazoa > Chordata > Mammalia > Rodentia > Muridae > Rattus > Rattus rattus. The sequence goes on from NC_046159.1 coordinate 74,866,877, forward strand.
TTAGATTTAACTTTGGGGAGCTCAATTAGAGATGAAAACATGAATGGCTCTCAACATTTTTAAGTTCCCTGAAATCACTGTCAAAAAAGTCATAGGTTTATTGTCATTACCTCTTCATTCATTCTTTAGCATTTGATATTGCCGCTTATTTTATGTGTATGAGAGAGACAGACAGACAGACAGACAGAACATACACACCTATGGAGGCCAGAAGAGGGTACTGTATCCCTCGGTGCTAAGGTTAATCAGTGGCTGTAGACTCCCTGACACTGATAACTGACCTCAGGTCCTCTGTTTGGGCTTTTCCACTTGTGCCCCTATTCCTCAGTAATGATTGCAGAGGCTTATGAACAATTGCCTAGGCCTTAGGTGAGACTTGTTCTCTGGCTAACTAGTATCTCATCTGTCTTGTTTATACTATTCTGTGTCTGCCACCTGGCTGGTTATCTCTTCTCAGTTTCATACCCAGTCCAGGTGGTGAATCTTCTGTGGCTATTTTCCTGAAATAAGTTCTCGTGTTTGTTCTCCCCCCCTCCTCCTTCTCTCCTTTTTCTCCTTTCCCCTTCTCTTCCCCTAGTTTTGCATTTATAGTTTCTACATTCAAACTTGTTTTTTTATCAACTTACCAAATGAGTCTATTTTTGGCATATTTCATCTGCTTTCATATCTTCTTGCGTTTTTCTCTTTCTCTTCAAATAAGTTCCTTACAGGCTAGTGAAGGACTTTTAAGAAAGCAAACATGTAACATCATGCTCTTCATTGATATTCCATCAAGTTTAGAATAAACTCCTGGCTCCTTTATACACTCACCAGACCCTTTCCATGTCTTGTTTTTTATTCTGCCTACCTCACCATCTTTTAAAATAGTAGCTCCAGCAAGACACCTCACTGGTGGTCTGTTTTATTTATTTATTTATTTATTATTTATTTATTTATTTTTGTTTTCTCTGACCTCTTCATAGGTCTTTGCTCATCCCTTTATGCAGGGTCTTCCTTAATTCTCCTTTCCGAGTGGACTTGGAACCACTCTTTTCTATATACAGTACTCTCACTTCACATTTATATATTTGTGCATCTTAGCACTACCTGACATATGTATTTCTTATATGTTTCCTGTATTTAAAGTTTAAGTTCCAAGTCAAGTGTGGTGTTGCATACCTGCAGTCCCACCACTCCACAGGCTTAGGACTCCAGCCAGGTCTGCATAATTACAGTTTGGGTCAGCCAGAGCTATGTATTGCATGCTTTAATCCCACAAAAGTCCTTAAACTCCACAACTAGCCTGTGCCTATGTTGTTTGCTGCTATATTTCCAGTAGTGACAGTCCCTGACTTCTAATAGATGCTCAGTAAATGTGACATGCTTGAGTGATCAGTGATTTTTTTTTCTTACTCTCAACCAGTACCCTGACTTTCTTTTAAACCCACTCTTCAGGCTAGGGTTCTCTAGAAAAGCAAAACTAATTTTGTGTGTGTGTGTGTGTGTGTGTGTGTGTGTGTGTGTGTGTGTGTGTGTGTGTGCGCGCGCGCATGCGCATGCTGGCTGACAAGAGACTGAGGAAGCCAGGTGTAGCTGCAATGTGAAGGCCAGCAATATGGTGACTTAGGAGAACAGCTGGCACAGTTGTAGACTATGCTAGAGAATGCCTTCAGCTATTTGGCTGAAGTTCACTCATGTTACAGAGGGCAGTCTACTTAAAAAAAAAGTTCACCAATTTAAATGTTAATCTTACTGAACTTCATGCCACTTTCTCAACTAATCTCCCCTGCATCATACCATCATACTTGGAAATAGTCATTTGCACTTTTTTTTTTTTTTTTTTTTTTTGGTGGTGTAGTGAGATATGGGGGAAGGAGGTCCCTCCTTGGGCCCATGCCGAGGTATCCCTTCCCCCTGAGGGACCAGCCACACTATAGTAGAGTATAGAATAGAGTTTATTCAGGGCATGGGGAGGGGAGTCAAGAGGGTAGTAGAGGCAGAGAAAGGCAGAGAGAGAGAGAGAGAGACAGACAGACAGACAGACAGACAGACAGACAGACAGAGAGGGGGTGAGTCGAGGAAGAGGAGGAGGAGAGGCCAGCCATGAGCACATGGGCGGTGGGAGGAGCAGGAATAGGAAGGCAAGAGCAAGAGAGGAGCAAGAGAGCATTTGCACATATACTTATTTGATCTAGGCCAAATCTTGTCTTGGTCATGGTATGTCATTATAGCAATAGAAATATTACTAAGATAAAAGGATACTCAAGAAGGAAAAAATGAACTATTTTAACTATATGATAAGATTCTGGGGGCTGGAGAGATGGCTCAGTGGTTAAGAGCACTGACTGCCCTTCCTGAGGTCCTGAGTTCAATTCCCAGCAACCACATGGTAGCTTACAACCATCTGTAATGGGATCCGATGCCCTCTTCTGGTGTGTCTGAAGACAACAACAGTGTACTCATATACATAAAATAAATAAATCTTTAAAAAAAAGATTCTGGTATGCAGAATATGCAAAGAGCTCCTATAATGAAACAAGAAGGTAACTCAAAAACTTTGTAGGAGCCAGGCAATAGTGGTACACATTTTTCATTTTTAAAGATTTATTTTATGTATATAGTACACTGTAGTTATCTTCAGACACACCAGAAGAGGGTATCAGATCCCATTACAGATGGTTGTGAGCCACCATGTGATTTCTGGGAATTGAACTCAGGACCTCAGGAAGAGCAGTCAGTGCTCTTAACCACTGAGCCATCTCTCTAGCCCCTGTACACACCTTCCTAGACCTCTGGTGGCACTGCAGTCAGATCTCTGAGTTGGAGGCCTGGTCTACAGAGTGAGTTCCAGAACATCCAGGGCTACAACAAAAAAACCCTGTCTTGGAAAACAAACAAAAACTGTATAGGACTTGAGTAGCCATTTATGCAAAGCTAGTATATGAAACGCATGGAAAATTGCTCAGTATCATTGATCCTAGGAGTCTCAAGTCAGAGCTAAATGAGGTACCTACTTAACACTTGTGATTTTTGAGTATAATAATGAAATGTTAGTGGAAACATAAATTGGGTGGTATAAATGGGTAGAAGTATAAATGTGCAGTTTCTTTGGAAATCCTGGAATAGAAAGCAGTATATTCTATGATTTCCTTTCTAGGGATTATCCAGAATAGACATTTATGAAACAAAAGGCTGCCAGATGTTAGAGAAGAGGGGAAAGGTAGTAGCAAAAGGGGTGTGTGGCAGCTTAATAGAGCCTAGGTTTCCTCTTGGATTGATGAAAGCCTTCTGTGATCTCTAGAACTTGATGATGGTGATGGTAATTATTGAGCCTTGTTAATAGACTGTAAACCATTGAGTGGTTCAAATGATGAATACTTAGTGAGCTTTACCAGACACAAATAAAACCTGCTAGTAGGTATTTGCAGAGAATGGTCAGAGTCAGAGTTAGACAGACACTTCAAACTTAGGGAGTCAAGGACAGGACAGTATGAGTTTTTTAAAAACAAGGCAATTGCAATTGGTTTAAACTATCAGATGTGCCTAGATCCTTGAATTTCAAACCATATTGTTTTGGAGAAGGTAAAAGCACCTGCTGCTAAGCTTGATGATCTACGTTCAGTCAAGGGAACCACATGGGAGGAGAGAAGCAACTCTAGTTAGTTGTTCTCTGAGCTCCATACATTTGTTGTGGCTTGTGCACATGCATATACATACAAATAAATAAGTGTAATGAGATGTATTTTGATTGGGCTGGAGAGATGGCTCAGTGGTTGCTCTTGCGAGGACTTGGGTTCAATTCCCAACACCTACAAGGTGGCTTACAACTGTCCATAACTCCAGTTCCAAGGGATCTGATGCCTTCTTCTGCTCTGTATGGGCACCAACCATGCACATGGCACACATACATACTGATAAAAATACATATAAAATAAATTGAATAAATTCTAATAATTTTTAATATTGGAAAACATTTTTTAAAAATATGGTTCTGCTTAACTACAGCTATGTAACAAGTCCTTCTGCATCTGGGAAATAGCAGCATTGTTCGTTGCTTTTGTTCTAGGTCTTTCCTGGGATCATATGGACAATTGTTGTGTATTGACCCTAAGACAGTGCCTAGGACTAGTCAGTCCCTATGTTCCCTTACTTTCTTGGCTACTGATGCTGGCTCAGCAAGACTGCTGCCTTGGAACTCCTGCTGAGGCATATCTGTGTTTTGGGATTTCCTTACAGCTTAGCAGAAGGTTCTGAGAGCAGAGTCAGGCCAAAGTCAACTCCTTTTATGCTGTAGTTTGAGAAGGCGCAGAGCATCGCTTTCACTGCCCTCTGTTAATGAATTATTAACCAAACCTGCCTTCGCACCTTTCCCTACCCCATCCCCTCTTCTCTAAACCCTGGCAGCCACTATTTACTATTTCTATAAATTTGTCTCTTCTGGATAATCCCCATATCAGGGAAGGACACACAACTCATGTTTGATAGGTAGCATATTTCTGGAAGAGCATTTGGCATATCTGCTTTGTTACAATCAGTACTGCAAAATATACTCAGCCCTAATTTTTTTTTTTTTTTTTTTTTTTTTGGTGAAGGTGGAGGTTAGAACAACTGATCTCTCCCCCCACCCCCGTTACACACACACATGTGCAGTCAATATTGTGTGATGCACCCAGCCCTATTTTTTGTGGGGTGGGGGCTAGAGTAACTGATACTCTCTTCCATTGCAGCCATCTCTAAGACACTACAAAAATTTTATTCAACTAGGACCAGGGTCTTATCATTTTAACTAGATCTTAAAATGGGTAAAATATCTTTGATCTGACCGTAAAGTTCTTAACCTCCTCCAGTTTTGTTCTGGAAACCAGAGTACTAAAGTCATCTGCTTCCTATTCTATATCAGCATCTACTGGGGTGACAAGCACTGGATAATTTCTTTCAAAAAAGCAGGCAGCTAGAGGAGCACAGCAGTCAGTCAGTTCCAGAATAGATGTAGAATCTAGCTGGATATGATGGTTGATTGCTTGATTATAGTTCATTCATGATGCTTGGGAATTTCTGTTCTCCCTTTGGATTTTTGTTTTTACATTCTCTGTTGTTTCTTTTCTAAAAACGTGGACTGTTTGTTGTTGTAAAATTATAAAAAATAAAAATGCTGTCTTTTAACCCCCACCAGATCTGGCACCACAGTGCCCCAAGATATCTGCTAGATATCTTAATTCTCAGTCAGCAAAGCCTCTCACCTGCTTTGCTCCATCCCATATCACACTGCTAAAGGCCTCTCTCTGAGCCTGGCAGCAATCTCTCTACCTATCCAGTTCCCAAGGCAGGTTTCCATGCCAGAACCACACATCCCAACTCCATGGCGGCCCAGTGTCTCCAGACGCCGCACACTTTCCTACATTCAAACCCTCACACACAAGAATACACAACACAGTAACTGTTAACCCAATTGATAAGATATAATTAATTGCCCACCTAAACATACAAAGCCCAGTACACATCCATCCCTTAAGAACATTAATAACAGCCTGTAAATACACAGAGTAAAATCTTAACGTCAGTTTCCATTTTCTCTCCACCATGACTACTCTCTCTGTCCCTCCTGTCTCCTTTTCCCTTCCGTTCCAGTCTCCTCCTTTCTTCAGACTTTTCTCCTGCCCATCCTTCCATCTCGTCCAGTGACAGGTCTCCTTCTATCCTGTACCTGCCCTCACCTGTATTTTACAAATTAAATGGGGAGAAGGTTCTAGTGAAGTCACCTGACTCCTGAGTACTGACTAGGCAGCTGTCCTTGGGGCTGTGGAATTAGCATCAAAATACATAACTCCAGGGCAAACCACAACAACTGTTTGCACCTAAGTCCTAGTTATGGCTGGCTCCTTTTCTTTTGGAGCATCCAAAAACTGTTTTTTACATTTTCTTTATTTCTTTTATTGTTTAAATTCATTATTTTTTTTAAATCTTGTAGTGGTAGTTAGGTGTTTGTGTTGCTGTGACCCAGATATCCAAGGAAAACAACTTGGGGGGGGGGATTCATTTGGTTTCCTGTTTCAAAGAGCTCAGTCCATACATAACCCGTGGTTCTTAGGTCCACGGTGAAATGGAACATCTTAGGAATGGGTCCAAACATGCAATAGGAGATTCTTACCCCATGGTGCACAGGAAGCAGAGAGGGGATTCTGTGATAGGACTTTGACAAGACATAGCCCAAGGTCACGCTCCCAGTGGCCTATTCCAGTTAACGCTTATAGAAAATCCCAGTGGAAATGAGAATCATATATAAACTTAAAAGTACCAATGAATCATTCTGATTCTCTTTTTCAAGTTAAACATTGCTTCTGTGTGAGCCTAGCCCTTGGGAGTTGGAAGCAGAAAGAGCAAGGGTTCAGTGCTAATCTGGACTATGTGAGACCCTGACTCACAAAACAATGGCAACAAAAGCAACCAGGGCCAGCCATATGGTCCTGGATAAGATGCTTGTGGTGCAAGTTTGGTGAGCTTTGATCCCCAGGTCTCACATAGGATAAGTAGAGAAATGGCTCCCACAAGTTGTCCTCTGACCTCTACATAAGAGTAGAGTTTGTGTGGATGTGTGTGTGTTCTCGAGTGCACACATATATCTGTGTGTGCATATATAGACAATAAATGTAACTTAAACATGAAGAAAATAAAAAATTCAACAGCACAATATTTAAGAATATTTTTTTCTTTATTACTGTTTTTGAGGTTTTAGGGTTTGTTTGGTTTTTGTTTTTTTGAGACAAGGTCTTACAGCTTGTCCCAGGCTGGCCTGCAGCTTGTAGCAGTCTTTCTGCTTCAGCCTTCTAAGTGCTAGTGTAGAACTGCTTTTAAACATTCAGAAAAGTGTTTTATAGGTAGATTTCTGAAAGTAAACTAATTTTTGTTTGAATACATTTTTAAGAAAAGTGTATTTGAATTTTTCAATTCAAAATCTCCTGAAATGTATTAAAAGTTTTGCATTTTGAGGTGGTCTGGCTTTGTATCTTAGACTGGCCTGTAGTTTATGATCTTCCTAGCCTGAAGACTGCCGGGGTTACAGGTATGAGCCATCATACTTCCAAATTCCTTTAATGTATTGATGTAATGTCTTCTTCTCCTTTAGAGTTGTCTGTGTGGGAAGTTTGTCCTCCGCCCACTGCGACCATGCCGTAGATACTCCACTTCAAGCAGTTCTGGGTATGTGACTCGTCTCCTTGGAACCAAGCTCTTTACTGTGTATTGATAGTAGAGGTGTGTGCCTGTGTGTGAGTGCGTGTATGTGTTTGTGTTTACCTTGAATGTGGATATGGCTGCATAAACTAACTTTTATTAAGGAAACGGTATTATGATAACATCCATGGTCATCAGAGGAAGGCTGAATGTAGTAGAGTAAGAGTTTTCATTTATGTTTTAATTTTTATGAGACAGGGTCTCTAGATAAAGCCCCAGCTTCCTGGAGCTCACTGTATAGGTCAGTGTGGCCTCAAACTCACAAGAGATCTGCCTGCCTCTCCCTCCCAAGTGCTGGACATCATCAGTAATATATTTTTGAGCAAAACCACATTCACATAACCTTTATTGTAAAATATTGTTAAAATTGTTCAATTTCATTATTGTTATTGCTTTCTTACTGTGTTTAGTTTATAAATTAATCTTTATCATAGATACATATTATAGAGAAAAATACAACATTTGATTCTATTCATGGCTTCTGGAGTTCTTGGAACAAATCCCCCTTCCCAGTAAGAGAGAACTACTATATTACACTGAAGCTGTGCTCTAAGATCTGAGAAGTTCCTTCTGTTACATTATTTTGGGTGAAGTTTTGTTATTGTAAAAATATAAAAAATGAAAATGCTGTCTTTTATCCCTACTAGGTCTACACTGCAGTCCCCCAAGATATCTGCTAGATATCTAAGTTTCAGTCAGCAAAGCCTCTCACTCGCTCTGCTCCATCCCATAGCACACTACCAACGGCCTCTCTCTGAGCCTGGCAGCAGTCTCTCTACCCATCGAATTCCCAAGGCAGGTTTCCATGCCAGAATCACACATCCCAACTCCAGGGTGGCCCAGACCAGGCGCCCCACACTCCCTTACACTTAAATCTACACATGAAAGAGCACACAACACAATAACCTTTGACCCAATTGATAAGATATAATTGCCCGCCTAAACATACACATCCATCCCTTAAGAACATCAATAACAACCTGTAAATACACAGAGTAGAATCTTAACATCAGCTTCCATTTTCTTTCCACCATGACTACTCTCTCCATCCCTCCTGTTTTTTCTCCTCTTTTCCAGTCTCCTCTTCCTTCAAACTTTTCTCCTGCCCATCCTTCGTTCTCAGCCAGTGACAGGCCTCCTTCTATCCTGTACCTTCTCTCACCTGTATTTTACAAATTCATTGGAGAGAAGGTTCTGGTGAAGTCACCTGAGTCCTGAATACTGACTAGGCAGCTGTCCATTGGGGCAGTGGAATTAGCATCAAAATACAGATAACTCCAGGGCAGACCCCAACAAAGCTTTAGTAATGAAGCTCCTTTCAGTTCTTTGGTAACTGGGTGGCACTGAGCAGAGTCCTCTCTTCAAGTGTTTACTTCTGTTTTAGCGGAGTTCATTTAGGTCCTTACTATAATGTTGTAAGTTTAAGAAGTGTGCGTTTGTTTTATTGATGTCTTACTGTCAGTTGGGAGGGACATGCTGAGCAGCAGGCCCTGACATACATCTCCAGCCCAGTTTTCAAATTTAAATTTAATTTATGTGAAATGAAGTCTTGCTTTGTAGCTAGCCCATACTGGCTTCAGTCTCTGGGCAGTTTTCCTGCCTCAGCCATTAGAATGTTAGAATTGGCTTTCTTTGTTGTAAAGGATTCACTTTATTTTTCTTACAGAGATGCTTTTAGAGGAGCTTTGAAAGTCAGTGATTTGTGGGACTTCAGAGGAAATCTCAAATTTGCAAATATCAAGTTTTAAGGGTCATATGAGAGACTGCTTCATTCTTTCTGTTATAGTTATTATCTTTTAAAATTTTTGTTATCTGTATGTAAATATTGTTATTTCATATTGCAGACACATTAAAAATGATCAATAAAAAGTGGTTTGCAGCTGTATATCACTCTTGGCTGCTGGGGTCTGAGTCCATGGTAGAGAAATGGAAGTGGGAAGGTCTGTAAGATTTAGTAGGAAAGCTGAAAAGAGGACTCAAGAAAGTTTGATATTTTTCCTATTTCATTCTTCTAGGGTGACTGCTGGTAAAATTGCTGGAGCTGGCCTTTTGTTTGTTGGTGGAGGGATTGGTGGCACTATCCTGTATGCCAAATGGGATTCCCATTTCCGGGAAAGTGTAGAAAAAGCTATTCCTTATTCAGACAAGCTCTTTGGGATGGTTCTTGGCTCTGCACCTTATACTGTTCCATTGCCAAAGAAACCGGTAAGAATTTTAAACAGTATTTCAATTTATGTTATAAAATGCTTTCACTCAACTATTTTTTTTTTTTAAAGATTTATTTATTTATTATATATAAGTACACTGTAGCTGTCTTCAGACACACCAGAAGAGGGCATCATCTCTTTACAGATGGTTGTGAGCCACCATGTGGTTGCTGGGAATTGAACTCATGACCTCTGGGAGAGCAGTCGGGTGCTCTTAACCGCTGAGCCATCTCTCCAGCCCAACTATTTATTTTTGAGGCAGTTTTATGTAGCTCAGACTGTGATTGAACTCCCGATTCTCTGGCTTCTTCTCCTACATTTGGGGATTACAGGAATGTACCATTATACCTGAGTATGGAATACTTTTAAGAAGCAAGCTGTTTTCATCTGGATAGTGTTATCTGTGCACAGCTCACTACAATCTACATGCTTTGTGATTTGCTTCCCTTCCCACCCCCACTGGTGCTAGTGATTAGGTTCCAGCCACTGAGCCCTCAGCTCCCAATAGTGGTGGTTACCAGGTTACTGGGTTAGAATTGCTAGATTCTTCATTATTGCTTTTGTTTGTTAGCCCTCCGTTCTGCTTACTCTACCTTGCCCTGTATAATTTCCTATACAGTTGTCTTCTAAACTAAAGCCATTGTTTTCCCCATGCACCTGGCCTTTCCCACCTTCAGTTTTCACCTCCAGATTTCTCCTGAAAGAATAGAGATTATGTTAATGTAGAGTCTTCTAAAATAAATAAATAAAGCGTTGATGTGCTTTCTTCTTTTTTTCTTTTTTCTTTTTGTTTTTCGGAGCTGGGGACCAAACCCAGGGCCTTGCACTTGCTAAGCAAGCGCTCTACCACTGAGCTAAATCCCCAACCCCTATGATTTGCTTTCATGGCACTGTTTGCCAGGAACTTTTAAACATTTTTAATTTTTTTTAAATTAAATGATTTTAATGATTTATTTATTTATTTACTTTATATGCATTGGTGTTTTGCCTCTGTGTATGTCTGTGAAGGTGTCACATCACCTGGAACTGGAGTTAGAGGCAGCTGCAAGTTGCTTTGTGGGTGCTAGGAATTGAACCTGGGTCCTCTGGAAGAGCAGTCAGTGTGATCTTAACCACTGAGTCTTCTCTCTAACCCCACATTTTTTTTTTTTTAATTTCTCAAAAAACAAATGTAAAATGATAATCCCAGCACTCAGTAGGCAGAGGCAGGTAGATCTTTGAATTTGAGGCCAGCCTGGTCTAGAGTTGAGTTCTAGGACAGCCAGGGCTACACAGAGAAACCCGATCTTGAGAATCAAGAAAAGGAAAGAAAAAAGAAAAATGAGACTGTAAGGATTGTCTGGTGGACTGGCAAGATGGTTCAGTATATAAAGTCTTGCCATTAAGACTGGTGATCGGGGATGGGGATTTATTTCAGTGGTAGAGCGCTTGCCTAGCAAGCACAAGGCCCTGGGTTTGGTCCCTAGCTCTGAGAAAAAAAAAAAAAAGACTGGTGATCACCTATTGGATGCAGAGAGCTGACTGTTGCAAATTGCCTTACCATCACGTGAGTGCTGTTGTGTGTGCTTTTCCCTCTGATAAGTAAATGTTGAAAATAAAGAATGCTGATTGAATATGGAAAAGTTAAATGTCAGGCTAGAAGCTGGCCGTTGGTTCCTTTTTCCCTGGTTTCTTTTTTTGGGGGGGGGGGCAGGGCACATAGAGAGAATCTCGTGTACTGTATAGAAGTATCACCTGTCAATAAATAGCTGATGGCCTATTAGCTGAGGCAGGAAATAGGAGGTGGGAGTTCCTGTAGGGAGAGAAGAACTTTGGAATAGAGCCAGGAACAAGAAGAATTATCCCTGAATTTCTTCTGAGGAGACACACATGAAACTGAGGAGTGGTAACCACCAATGTGGCACTCATAGAGCAGAATAAACAGGTTAATTAAGATAAGAGCTAGTTGGGGAATAAGCCCTAGCTTAAGGCCTAGGCATTTATTCATAGTCATTCTCAGAGTTGTCATTTCCGATAGATACAGGGAGGACAGGGGAACAAGGTTTCTTTGTGTAGCCCTGGCTGTCCTGACATTCACTTAGTAGACCTGGCTGTTTCCAACTCAGAGATCCAGTTCCACCTGCCTGTGCCTCCCAAGTGCTAGGATTAAAGGCCAGTGCCACAGTGCCTGGCACTGGTTCCTTTCTTGCTATGGTGTGTGGACTTTACCAGTTATGGTTTGATATTAACTACTCTAAGCCGTCTCATTCTTCCTTGCTTTTCCCACCTTAGGAAGAACTCTAGACGGTTACTGTAGAAGGATTGGAATTTAAGGCCAGCCTGAGCTACAGAGTTTGACCCTGTTTGAAAATTAAAACAGGCCAGGGCTGGAGAGATGGCTCAGTGATTTAAGAGCATTGGAGACTCTTCAGAGGACACTAGGGTTTGATTCCCAGCACTGATATGGTGGCTTATAACAATCTGTAACTCCCATTCCAGGGGATCTGATGCCCTCTTCTGGCTTCCCTGGGTACCAAGTACACATGTGATATACAGACATATATGCAGGCACAACACCCAAAGACATAGTAATAGTCACTTTCTAAAGAAAGCAGCCTAATTCAAAGAAAATGTGTAGTTTTCTAGTTTCTGTGACAAAGTTTTAAACTATTTCTTTTTAATTAATCATCTAGGACTGTGTGGCCCTCTGCCTGCTCTGGCCATTAGTAAAAGGGGACAACAAGAGTGGTGAACAACAGTTTTAATTATTTCCTCATTTCCCCCAGCAAATCTCAGAGACCTTAATGAACAGTAGTACCTTAAGTTAGTCTGGCTTTAATTGGGAAAGGAAAGCAGTTACTGCCTACAGACCTGTCATGCTTCTTCATGTGTAATTGTATCCTGGGAATAAAACAAAAAACAGATGTTCACTTTTACTCTAGGCCTGTCATCAGTCATTTGTTCCTAATTGAATGCACACAGAAAACTATATTTTTATTTACAAAAGAAGTGGCTCTAGGTGGAAATATCCTTCCTTCTCAGTATTAGTTATGTAAGAGGAATGACATGGAAAGGGATGGTGATGTACCTACCACATGCTGTTATATATCCTGAAACATGGCCTAGTCCATTGAAATTACATTTTTAGAAGGTTTTTTGTAGTAATGACAGTTACTTTCTATGAGTATATTGACAAATGTTGATAACCTGGCCATTATAAAAGAATGTTACTATATGTTCCCTTTTAAAAAATAACATTATATCCTAAATTTTAAACATTTCCATTTCCAAGATTCAGTCTGGTCCACTAAAAATCTCCAGTGTATCAGAGGTGATGACAGACTCCGAACTGCCCATGGCACAGACCCAGGAAGAGAACGGGGACACTCCAGCTTCAGCAGGTACTTGTACTTGTAGTCTTTGGAAGGTCTGACAGGAGGAATTGTCTTAAAGTCTGTGTATTTAAAGTTTGAGGAGGGTCTTCCTGCACTGGGAAGGACCCTTAACAATCCTTAGTTCATCTGTTTTCCCCTGCGGGTTTCAGTGGTTGAGAGGACATAGTATTGAACTTCGATTGGCAGTTAACTTTAATCCTCTTTTTCTTTATCGATACCCAGCCTTTTCTCCTGTGTATATGTTGAGATACCTTTTGAATGAGAACTTTCATTCTTAAAACAAAATTTTCTCATTTTCTTGTTTTCCTACCCATTTCATCTCTAAAATTGTTTTTCCTCTTCATCAACGTTTTTGTTTATGATCTTTCTTAAAATCATCATTTCTGAAGTGATGTTTTTAAGTGAATCCTTTTCTTCACACACTATCTTCCCTGTGAACGTACTCTTCTCTGTGTTTGAAACTGTCAGCTTTTTTCACATCCTTCATGTCTTCCTTTATCTCTGCTACTCTTTGGAATGGTTAGAGACCTTCTGCCAAATCGCTCGTCACTCCTCCTTTGACATAGACTCCTTTTTCTTCCGCTGTTCTTTTTGATGTGTTACTGATGTTCACTTCTCTGTGCTTAGAGTTAGCACTGTTACTAGAAGCCTTTCTTGAGGTAAGAGGGATTAAAGTGTTTGTAGGCACTGAGAAGACTTTGTGTCAGTCTTTGTCAGTTTTCTGTTTCTGTGTATTACTCAGACATAGGCCGGTAGAAGTCTTCTGTTTAAGTAGTACAGTGTGACGTGCTCAGCAGTAGTTTCCTTCATACAGGTAACAGCATTATGAGTATCATGCATAACATGTATTTATAGCATCTACAGGGGCAGCTCTAATTATTTCTGCAGCAGGTGATCTGGACCCTGAGGATGAGTATGAGGACACTATAAACACCGAATGTCCCAACACTGATGAAGGAATATCTACATCCGTAACCGCAGGTAGTTAAATTATTTATATTGTGCTGTAGAAGTCTTGCTCACCAGAACTGTTATTGCCTAGCCAGCCTGTAGATAACTGGAAATGTGAACCTAGACTGTTTTCCAGCCTTCAAACTTGCCTGGGGAAGACTTTAACTTCTAAGTCCAAGTTGACCCATACATTAAGAGCGAATCCCTTATTTTCTTTAAAAGTTTCCATGAGTTTGTAGAGGCCTCTCCACGTTTTGTCGCTGTCACTGCTTTCTTTACCCCTGTTGAAAGTCTGTTGAAATTTGCTTTCCTCTTGTTCACTTTTGCTGCAAGAGGAAGCATCCTCATCTTCTGTAAGGGAGCGACCACCTGAAGAAGTTGCAGCTCGCCTAGCACAACAGGAAAAGCAAGAACAAGTTGAGATGGAGTGTATGTAAATCAAGTCATCCTCGGTTGCTCTCTTCATCACTTAGCCCAGCTTTTATCGACCAGTAGCTGTTGGGGTTTCTTTGGTTTCCATATGTCACTGCTTAGTTCCTACCACCATGTCACCATTTGTGCTCTTCCCACTAAACTGTTCTTACTCAGGTAACGAGCTGTTCTGATGGTGTATTGGTGAGCATCCCAAACCCATTTTATGTCTAGATGAAGCTGTCTTACAACTCCAGGAAACAGAAATGGATTATTTCAATCTTTAATGCTCAGATTACGTATGTATAGGAAAGAAGGTGTTCTGAGCTAATCTTCAGCAAAACAAGTGTATTTTTCTTAAGTTTCAGTTCTGTGTGTGTGTGTGTGTGTGTGTGTGTGTGTGTGTGTGTGTGTGTGTGTGTTTTGGTCACTCACCTGTGAGTGTCTAGAACTCAGAAATTGACTTTATTTTCTTGTATTGCTATTCACTTAAGTTTTTGAGACAAGATTGCTCATTTGAACCTTAAGCTTGCTGTTTCTGCTAGACTAGAAGTTCTCAAGACCTGCATCATGATTCTTTTGGGGATCGCCATCTGCATTTCAGATACATTCTGACTCATAACCGTAGCAAAACTAGTTATGGTTGGGGGTCACTATTATGTGGAGAACTGTATTAAGGGGCTGCAGCATTAGGTAGGTTGAGAACTCCTGGGCTAGACCTGACAAGCCAATGGCCTCCTGGGATCTGCCTGAACCCCTACCCTAGCACTGTGGTTATAGATGCATTTGCTGCAATGCTCAGCCTTTACATAGATGGTGGGGATCTGAACTCAGGTCCTATGCTTGAGCAGCATTTACTCACGGAGCCATTTCCCCAGCCTGCTATTACATAGATATTCCTCTGGTACAGGAGATGCAGGCTGTCACTTATTGTACTGTGTGCTATGTATTAGTGACTTTGGAAATAATGGGGTGTGAAAAGTTTTTTGCTGAACAGGAATTTACTTTCTCTAGCAGCTATTGTGAATTTTCTCTCTGGCCACATCACTTGTTTTTACTGCTGCTGCATCTGGCTCTTTCCTTGGTACCTTATTGCCTCTACCCTGCGCTCAGGAGCTGCTTTTATGAGAGAGAAGAGGGAAGGAGGTCTAGGGCATTAGTTGTTTTTGTTTGTTTGTTTTTTAAAGATTATTTAGGTTCTGTAAATGAATATAGTGTAGCTGTCTTCACACACACCAGAAGAGGGCACCAGATCCCATTACAGATGGTTGTGAGCCACCATGTGGTTGCTGGGAATTGAACTCAGGACCTCTGGAAGAGCAGTCAGTGCTCTTAACCACTGAGTCATCTCTGCAGCCCACATTACTTGTTACAATTTTGTGTTACAGATAGTTGAAAATGTTAAATAAGTAAAAAAAAAAATTCTCAGTGAAATGTTTTTGCACTTTCTCATTTGTCAGTAATGTTACTATCCTTTCTCCCTCCCTCCCTCCCTCTCTCCATCACTCCATCTGTCTCTGAGAGGTTTTGGCATGTGTAACTTAGGCGGTCTTTGACCTTACTGTGTAGCACTGTAGCCCAGGATGGCCTTGACTTCACAACCCTTCTGTCTCAGTCTTCTCAGTTATACAATTACATGTGCAGTCATGTGCTCTACTCACTTTTTATTCTTCGGTCATATGAATGCCTTGATTTAAGTTATGAATTGAGATGCAGAGTCCGTTGCTTTAGCTGGTCTCTTTGGGGTTGGTCTAAATTTCTTGATTTTGTTTAGGTAAACTGAAAAAAAATTAGCATCTTGGCTTTTGCCTCTTAATTTCCCTTTAAACCTTAAAACTATGTATGCATATGCACTTTTCTTTTTTTAACCAAGGATTAGATCATAGTCAATAGACGTCTAAAGAGGGTAACATTGTAGGTGACCTGCTTGCAGTCTCATTTCAGTATGGTCCACTGCTTTCTGGTCTTGGATGCCCACCATTAAAAAAGCCTAGCACAAAAGCCAGGTACTACATTTTTCTTTCTCTCTCTCTGTCTCTCTCTTGCTTTCTTCCTCCCTTGTTCTTTATATTAAACAGCAGTTTGATCCTCACTTTCTTGGCATTTTTTTCATTATTGTCTCTCTTTGCTCATTGGTGTGCACATGCCCACCCTTTTTTTTTTTTTTTTTTTTTTTTTTTTTTTAAAGAAGACAGCCTTTAACATTTGGTGTTTATTTCCTGTGTGCTTTTATAGGGAAACTGTTCATTCTAAGCCTTCTTTTAGATTTTTTTTTGTTGTGTTGTTGTTGCTTGATTGATTTTACTTCTTTGTTTTGGATAGTCTTTTTAAAAAGTGCATTAAATTAATTAATTAATTAATTAATTAATTTTGTACACACATGTTTGTGTGTGTTGGGCCACAGTTACCATGGCAAGTATATGTGGAAATCAGAGACAACCTGGAACTTGGTTATTTGTACCATGTGTGTTCCAGGGATTGAACTCACGCTGTTTGTTTTGCCAGCAAATGCCTTTCTTTATCTGTTGAGCCATTTCATCGGCCTTGCTTGAGATAAGGATTTGCTGTATAATGTGTGATCCTCCTGCCTCTGTCTCTTGAGTGCTAGGGTTACAGACAAGCACCAACACGCACAGCTTGTACTTCTTTGCTGGCATGTTTTCTTTGATTTGTTATCTCCTTGTATCCTGGACATATTGAGTTGTTAAGGGTTTTCCTCTTGCTGAGAATGTGAAAATAGGCACCGTTTTTTTTCTGATGAGTGTGATTTTTATAAAATGAAAAAGCTAGTGATTATGCTACATATATAGCCTTCAGAATTTTCTAAACCTATTTGATTTGTTAGCCTTTAAGATTTTTTTTTCCCCTAAACAACCTTTAATTTGGAAAATTCAGACATCTGTAAAAGTGAAAATATTACAGTAAACTCTGACAGAACCACCATCTGTACTTATTGTTTTAAAGATATATTGATTGTTTTATCTGTGTGAGTGCTTGCCAGCATGTATGTATGTACACCATGTGTTGTGCCTGGTACCTGTGGAGGCCAGAAGAGGATGTTAAATTGGGAGTAGAGTTAGATGGAATTCTGAGCTGCCATATGATGCAAGGAACCAGAATCCTTAGCCTCTAGAGAAGCAGCAAGTGCTCTGAGCCATTTCTGTAACTGAGTTCCCACCCATAACCACACTCTCATACTTTTAGGAGAATTATGCTTCCCTAAGACTGGGTCCTGTGTATAGTTTATTTTGTTTGATGTTTTAGTGAATTAATTGTGCTGAAATACTTCTAGGAGAAGAATAGAAGTTTAAAGTCTTTTGTAAGGAGGATTTATTTTTAACTGTTCTTTCTTTTTTCAGCTCTAGCCAAGAGTTTAGAAGATGCTCTGGACCAGACTGCAACCGTCACTCGGCAGACTATTACAGCCCAGAATGCTGCAGTTCAGGCTGTCAAGGCACACTCCAGCACACTGAAAACAGCCATGGACAATTCTGAGGTGCGCCACGGAAGGACTGACCTGTGAAAGAGACTGGTTGCTTCTGTGTGATATGGGGCTTTCTCACAGAGTAAAGAGAGTCTATGATGATTTTCCTTTTCTATTTTTAAATCAGAATCTTCTCACTGTGTATTTCAGTCTAGCCTGCAATTAAGGAGACCAGACTGGAAGTGACTTGTAGTGATCTTCTTGCATTAGCTTCCTAAGTAGGGACATCACAGGTGTGTGCTAGCTGAGAAAAACCTTCAGATATGTTTTAAATGACCCACAGAGCACTGTTAACAGTGTAAGGATTCAGGGATTTGTTTCTTGAGACAGGGTCTCCTGTAATTCAGACTGATAACTAAATTTACCATGTAGCTAATACATAAAGACTTGTTAGTAATGTCATCAGTAAAAGTAAATGTAATTTTTTTTCCTTAAAGAATGGGCCACATTTATTTATTTTATACATATGAGTACACTGTAGCTATCTTCAGACACACCAGAAGAGGGCATCTGATCTCATTACAGATGGTTGTGAGCCACCATGTGGTTGCTGGCAGTTGAACTCAGAAGACCAGCCAGTGCTCTTAAACACTAAGCCATCTCTCCAGCCCCTGTAATTTTCAAATTTTAAACAGTGTTTTCATGTATTTTAAATAAACTTTTATTTAATTTTATTGTTTTGCTTGAGATAGTGTCTCATATTATAGGCTGATAATGAACTCAGTGTAGCTAAAGATGAACTTGATTCTGTCTCTACTTGAAAAGTGGTAAGATTACTAGGTCCACAGTCTCACCTGGCCTAAGAGAGAGTATAGATTTGCTTTCTTTTTACTACTCCTTCTACATGGTTTTTTGTTACCTTTTGAAAGTAGTATTTATTTATTTATTTGCATCACTGTTTTTTGAGAAGGGTTCTCTCTTCATCTCCGCCTGTCCTAGAACTCACTCTGTAATCAGACCACCTTAAACTCTTACCTGCCTCTGCCTCCCAAGCACTGAGATTAAAGGTATGCGCCATCATCACATGGCCCCGCCAAACATTTCTTTAAGTAAATTTAAATCTTTAGATATGATGTGAAAATTTAAGAAATAGTAATAAAACTTCTTATATATCACAGATAAAACATTGTGTTTATGTTAGTAACTTCTGTTAAACTTAATCATTTTGATTTCTGAATTATTACTGGAACGAAGTTTCTGGAACTTGAGTTTGAGCATGTGAGAACATCTCAGGACCAAGTAGTTTAGGCTAAAGTAGAGTAAGCATGTGAATTACAGCATTAAGGCTGTGGCTCTGGTTGATCAGAAAGTGAGTTTGCCAGCTCTTACTGTGTCCCAGGATCACACGTGACGCATTGTGTGTTGTTCATCCACCAGAGAGTCACATATGACTTTAAGAGCACTTGTCTACTCTTCTAGAGGTCCTGAGTTCAATTCCTAGCAAACACAGGTAGGTATAACCATCTATAATAGGATCTGATGCCTTCTTCTGACCTGCAGTGCAAATGAATACTCAAATAAATAAGCTAAAAATAAACACTGTAATGCTTAAAAATGGCTGGTCATGGTGGCACACACCTTTAATCCCAGGCAAAAGCAGGCTAAATCTCTGAATTTGAGGCCAGCTCAGACAGGGCTGTTCCAAAATTAAAAATGTCTCCGAAACAAAAACTAAATAAATAATAAATAAATGAAAAGAAAACTTTAGTTTGAAGTCAACAGGCGGAAAGGTGTAGCTATCATAATTTAGTCAGCAAACTGGGAAAGCAGTTAGATGTTGGTCATGCTCATTACATGGGTGTGGGAGGGCTGAAATGTCCTTGGTGTCAGGGATGCACTGGATGAATGTTGTTCAGAGGGATAGCAGTTGGTGGCTTTGGAGTAGAGCAGCATTGGAAGAGTATTACCCTCCAGGAGAAGGTACACAGCTTCCTACTGAAGAACCCTTACAGAATCAGTTAATGAAGATGAGGGGTTAGGCCTATTATTATAAAAATCTGTAAACACAGTTGTGAATTGTTTTAAATACTACTTTTTAAATTTTTTTCATTGAACAAACCTGTTTTTATTTGTTTACTTTTTTGTTTGAGACAGGGTCTCCTGTATCAAAGGATGGCCTTGAACTTGTTGTGTAACTGAGGATGACCTTTACTTCTGATTCTCCTGTCTCTACATCTTGAATGTTGGATTTGCAGGCATGTGCTACTGTGTCTGGTTTTATGTGCTGCTGGGGATGGAGCCCCAGGCTTTGTGTATGCTAGCAAGCACCCTGCCAATTAAGTAGAATCCCTGACCACATTTTAAGATTTTATTTTATTTGTCTGAGATAGTCTTACTGTGTAGTCTCAACCAGTTTCAAAGTTGTGATCTTACTGTGTCAACATACCATTGTGCCCTCCTATTTTTAGAGGTTGGTTGGTTGGTTTTTGCTTATTTTGAGGGGGGATAGTATCTCACTATATGTGCCTATTTTGCCTAGAAATCACTATGTACACCAGACAAACTTGTCCTTGTGCCTTAAGTTCCTGAGTGTTCAGATCACCATGCCTGGCACATCTTTATAAATGTTAAAAATGCATTCCAACTTCTGGTTGTTTAGTAAAGCTGTATGTGGACCTGGGATCTATAATATATAACATCCTTTTGTTATTGTGTGTCTGTGTGTATGTATGGTGAGTGTGTATGAGTATGGGTATGTCCTTGTCATGGTGCATGTATGGCGGTCAGAAGACAACTTAAGGAATCAATTCCTTCTACTTTTACTGAGCCAGTGTCTCTCTTGTCAGTATCTTCTTGTCAGTATCTTCTCTAGGCCAGGTTCCCCATTAGCTTTCAGATGATTCTTGTGTTTCTGCCTGCTGTCTCTGTAGGAATGCTGGTATTACAGATGTATACCACTGCGTCTAGCTTATTTATATAGATTTCAGGGGCAAAATTCAGGTTGTCAGGTTGTGTGACAAACTCTTATCTGCTACACCGTCCTTCTAGTCCCCAAGTTATTTTTATCAGCATAATGCTGGAAAATAGCTGCATTAGGGGGCCTTTTCTCTCTGACCTCTGCAACCAGGAGATACATCTTTGAAGTCTATTAGTATCGTTTATGAAGAATTCTGTAATAAAAGGCAAGGTTTGTTTTTCCATATTGCATTGTAGTACTTGGGTATCGTTGAAATGTTTGTGCTCATCAATATTAATATGGGTGTTTATTAATCTTATCACTAGACCTTAGTTACTATTTTATACAATTTTAAGTATTTTTTCAATGTGTTGTAAAGGAATTTCTTTGTAATGTTTGGAGTTAAGGATTTAAAAATTGGTTCTAAGAAGCTCATTAGATTGTCACAGTGGTCCAGTGCAATAAAAGTTATTTCTTTCCTAAGAGCATTGGCTTTTAAGTTCTCCATTGGTAATCGATATGCCCTTAAAATGGAGACTATATTAGATGTCAGTGGGACTTCCTGGAAAATGGGTGCTGAAAGAGAGTCCTGAAGTCAGTTGTGTTGTCTCATTTTAGAATACCCTGTAAAGAGCACGCTGGCTGTACTTGTGTCTGATTTTCCCCCTGAATTTAATGGCACAGAATTCTGCATTAATCTTGACCTGTTGTTGTATGACTGAGAGCGGTTATAATTTAAAATTTTGTTTAGATTGCAGGTGAGAAGAAGTCAGCCCAGTGGCGAACAG
This sequence comes from Rattus rattus, assembly GCF_011064425.1. Classification (NCBI taxonomy): domain Eukaryota; kingdom Metazoa; phylum Chordata; class Mammalia; order Rodentia; family Muridae; genus Rattus; species Rattus rattus. Next base: position 74,888,197 of record NC_046159.1, read on the forward strand.
TGGAGGGTGCGTTGAAGGAGCGAAGAAAGGCAGTTGACGAAGCTGCTGATGCCCTTCTCATAGCCAAGTAATTACTTACGGACTTTAAGATGTAATTAGGGCCTCTTCTGGTGGCTTTCTTTGGGCTGGACTTTCTCTGTGCTGTCTTTACAAATGAAAAAGAAGCAGAGAAACCATTCCCTCACTTCACCACCAGTGTATACTCTGAGCTGGCCCTCGGAAGATTTAAGAGGATGAACTATATGAAGGACAATTAAGCTAAAATAAAATGAGTAGAAGTTTAATCTAAAGGAACTCATATGAAATTCAGGTTTGCATTGGGTTAGTGCTTAGATTATATGTGTCTACACAGTTATCACAGTTTTGTTCTAATTTCCACATTTTAGTGAGGATTCTCAGTGTAATTGTATCAGAATTCAGAATATACATCATAACAATTTGCCATCACTACAAAAGCAGTTAATTTATTAAACTGTCTGCTACTTTGACCTTTTTTCCCCACAAATTGGCTTAAACCTAGTATCTTAGTTTGCTTCCTGTGTCAACATACAAACTAGTATCTTGTTTGGTCATAAAGGCTATGGCCAAAAGCAGCTTAGGGAGGAAAAGGCTTATTTGTCTCACATATCTCAGTCACAGCCCATCATTGAGAGAAGTCGAGGCAGGAACTTGGAGGCAGAACTGAAGCAGGGGCCACAGGGGAATTCTGCCTACTGTTGTTCCCCATGGCTTGTTCAGCCTGGTTTCTTAATAACCCAGGGCCACCTGTCCAGGGATGGCACCCCACCCACAGTGAGCTGAACTCTTCAATCTCAGTCCTCAATCAGGAAAATGCTTCCCAGGACTGACTACAGGCCAGTCAGAGGAGATCATGTTCTCATTTGAGCTTCTTTCCTAGATAACTCTAGCTTGGGTCAAGCTGATAGAGAACACAACTAAGGTCAGACACAGAATCTGACAGAGCTCTCTTGTTCCAAAGCCCGAATTGCTCACTTCGAAACTCTTTAATAAAGTTAGTAACAATTAAACGGGGTCTTAATGTTTTTTCTTTTTTCTTTTTCTCCACAGAGAAGAGTTAGAGAAGATGAAAACTATAATTGAAGATGCAAAGAAAAGAGAGATTGCTGGGGCCACCCCTTATATAACTGCTGCAGAGGAGAAACTGCACAGCATGATAGTGGATCTGGATAGCGTGGTCAAAAAGGTGTGTTTCTGAAGTCTTTGTTATGTTTTATATTTTACAGTATCTGTTAAAGCATTTTTAAGAATTCAGGACATTGGCATCAATAGGAGAGGAGCCCTGGTCCTATGAAGGCTTTTTTCCCCAGTGTAGGGGAATGCCAGGGTGTTGAGGTGGAGTGGGTGGGTGGGAGTAGGAGCATTCTCATAGAAGCTGGGGTAAAGGGGGGAAAAGAGGTAGGAGGATGTGGGGGGGGGAGAAAGGGGATAGAATAACACTTGAAATGTAAATACATAAAATATCCAATAAAAAAAAAGGAAAAAGAAGAATTCAGGAAAATACTGATTCCTACTATATCTTTAAGTATTGGGCTAGTCAGATGGCTCAGAACTTAAGAACACTTAACAGAGGTCCCGAGTTCAGTTTCCCAGCAAATACATGGTGTTTCACAACTATCTATAATAATAGAATGTGATGTCTCTTCTGTCATGCAGGAGTGCATGCAAATAGAACACTCATATACATAAATAAATCTTTTTTTTTTTTTCTTTTCTTTTTTTCGGAGCTGGGGACCGAACCCCAGGTTTTACGCCTGCTAGGCAAGCGCTCTACCACTGAGCTAAATCCCCAACCCCTACATAAATAAATCTTAAAAGTATCATTTTTAACTCCTTTTAAACTTTGTGTCAGATGGCCGGTAGCAGCATAAGGGAACTTGCCTCTGAGTATGATGATCTGAGTTGGATTTTTGGGACTCTGTTAGTGGAGGGAAAGAACTGATTCTCTCAAGATGCTCTCTGACATTTACACACTTGCTTTCACAAAACATACTGTATTAAAAAAGACAAGTTAGTTGTATTTTCTGATCTTCAGATTTCTGTGTATTGTTTGTACCCCTGCAGCTAGACTGGTTTCTTAGAGTGTAGGTCGTGTTTTAGTTGCATTTATCCAGAGACCCCTTGTATCTGCTTAGGTCCAGGCTGCTCAGTCAGAGGCTAAGGTGGTGTCTCAATATCATGAACTTGTGGTCCAAGCAAGGGATGACTTTAGAAAAGAGCTGGACAGCATCACTCCAGACATCACTCCTGGATGGAAAGGGATGAGTAAGTATAACTTTATGATCGCCATTTTCCTTCTGGATTTTAGCATCTAATCAACTAATCTAAACCTGCTTCAACTCCAGCCTTCCATCCCAGTGCTTCTAGCATGTCTCAATCAGTATGTGGGGTGTTATTTTCTCTCTGTCATAGCACAGCAGATAGAACACTGGCATTACTCTGGTAGTTCTGATCCTGGTGAGCAGAAGTTCACTAGTGTTTAATTCTATGATTCAAGATTTGATTCTGATTTGCTACTCAGAAATTAAAAGTGGAATGAGTGAATTTTTCTTTTTAAAAGATTTATTTATTTTATGTATGTGTACCTCTCTTCAGACACCAGAAGAGGGCATTGGATTCCATTACAGATGGTTGTGAGCCACCACGTGGTTGCTGGGATTTGAATGCAGGACCTCTGGAAGGGCAGTCAGTGCTCTTGACTGCTGAGCCATCTCTCCAGCCCAGAATCTGAGTGATTTAAAGTGATGTTTTAACATTAACTGTATTAGTATGTGTTTATATACTTACTCAAATCATATAATATTTAAAAATCTTTGGAATGGATTAGTTAAGGTACACTTGAGAATTCACTTAGTGACCCCAGCTCTTCCAGGCTATTCTCAAGTTCATTACTGTCCTGTCTCAGCCTCTCCAGTACTGGGGATTACAGGCATTCACTGCTGGGCACAGCACACTAGCTGGAAAACCCATTCTTGTGAGATTACGAAATTGAATAAGAGAAGTGGTATGATGCCTAAGGGTAGAGAAGTTGGTTACAGAGCCAGGCATGATTGTGTGACCCTTAGTCCTAGTACTTGGGAGTCAGCAGCAGGAGCATCCAGCCTGGTTTGAAGCTAGTCTGGTCCACATAGTGAGTTCTAAGACAGCCGGGGCTACTTAGTGAGACCTTGTTAAGGTGCTACAGTCATCTGAGGGTGAAGTGATAGAGGCCATCTAGTGAATATACCCGGAACACTGATATGAATGGGAAGATAGCCAGGGGCCACTTGTTTAGCAATTGGTTTGAAGGTGCGTATATTCCTAATCCAGCACTTCAGCTCCTGTGTATTTACTTAGTAAACTTCCAGTTTACATTAAGGCTCTGTTGTATAGTAAGAGCACAGAAGAGCTAGGGGTGTAATTTAGTGGTTGAACTGTCTAGCATTCAAGAGGCCCTGGGTCAGAGCCTCAGCATTGAAAAAGGTAAAAAGGGCCTGCTATGGTAGCACATGCCTTTAATCCTACCATTTGTGGGGCAGAGGAGGTGTATCTCTCTGAGTTTGAGGCCAGCTTGGTCTATATTTCAAGTTCCAGGACAGCCGGGGCTATGTATGTAAGACCCTGACTCCAAAAAAAGGAAAAGGATGGCAAGAGGGCTCAGTGTAGAGACTTAGCTAGTATGTACAAGTCCTGAGTTCAGTCCCAGCACCAGAATGAACAAAAAAAGAAAGAAAGCTTTGAAATAGTCAAATGCGCCTTATGTGTATCAGTACAAGTGACCTGGTATTGTGTCTCTCCAAAGAGAAGACTTGGTAGTGTGGACACCTGCGCCAAGCCTAGTGGCCTGTGTTCTATCCTCAGGACCCACATGGAGGAAGGAGAGAACTGATTGTCAATAATTGTTCTCTGGCCTCCACACAGTTGCCATGGTGCACCCAAGCCAAATAAATAAATATATGTAATACTTTATAAAAAAATATTAAAAAATACAGAATAGGTTGATGCTATTGTGAAGTTTAAGGACATGTAAACTAAACTGTTACTTAAGGATACATCTTCATGTCAAGTATAAAAGTGAGCTTGGGGTCTAGAGAGATGGTTAAGTACTTAAGAATACTAACTGCTCTTTCTGAGGACCAAGGTATGTTCCCTAGCACTCATATAGTAGTTTACATGTGCAACTCCAGCTTTAGGGCATCTGATGCCCTCTTACGGTCACTGCAGGCACTTACATGCACACAGTGCTCATAAATTCATGCAAGCACACATACATTATTCTTAAAAATAAACAGGACTGATAACCCAAATCCAGAGTCCATAAGCATGTCTCCTTTATTGCTTATGCACTGTAGCACATACTATTGTATTCATGTGCCCGTTACAGTCATCTCTTACATTGTCCCAACTTAGTTTGTCCTTTGCTATAGAAACAGATACTTTTTATGAAAAATCCTTATTTTTGAATTTACACCGAGAGGTTCTTAACAAGCTTGATACTAAAGACAGATCTGGCTTGCATGCAAGCCTATACTCCCATGTATTTGAGGAAGCTGAGGCAAGAGGACTGCAAACTCCTGGGCTACAGTGTAGATCTGTTTCAAAATTAAAGGCTAAAATTTGGTTGGAGACAGATTATGTTCTAACTCCAAAATTGCCAAGGGGAAAAAGAGAGAGAGGCAAGACAGTGAGGCTGACAGCTGTCCCCTCCCTTGTCACAGGTTCATTAGTGTTTGTAATCATGATAAGGAACATCATTAAAAAAAGGAACAGCAACAGTCAGAGGGCGTGGTTTAATTTTGCACAGGTTAAATGTAAATTTAATGTAAAGTAAACTGTAATGTTTATTTAAGAAACTTATTGTGATACACCTTCATAAGACCAGCTTTCAGGAGGAAGAAGCAGAAAGATAACAATCTGAAAAGACTGTTCCAAAATTGTCCCTAAAGAAAAATGTTAATTCTTGAAGTATTTGACAGTTGGAAGTGGCCTGCCACTGGAACTCAGTATGAGGATGGAGAAATATTCTATAAATGAGTTCAGTTGACAATAATCAAAGAATTGTGTCTCCTAGTAAAGTCTAGTTGATGTGCTATGATGAGACAGTGACAAATCCCTTCTAACCAGAACAATCCTTAATGTCAGTGATTCTCTTCTTTTGAAATATTACAGCCTACCCTAGGAATGCTGTCTCTGACTCTGTAAATATAGAAAAATAAACATCTTGCTTTCTAGAAACTTCTTGGTCCTTCCGGATGTTGCTATTTAATGATGCCTAACCAAAGTGTGTGCCTTCTTTTTTCAAACTATTCTTCTCTTTATTTGTAGGTATTTCTGACCTAGGTGAGTAATTATGTAAATTTTATGTTTAATGACATTCTTTTGGATGTTGAAATACTGAACTCTTTCTGGTGTGTGTGAGTGTGTGTGTGTGTGAGGGTGTGCGTGTGTGTGAGAAAGAGAGGGGGAGAGGGAGGGAGAGAGAGTGACAATAAGGTCTTTGTTTTACTTGTTATTTCAAAGAGCTTCAAACATTAAAAAAAAAAAAAAATAGAATAACTCCCATGGATGTTTCACCCAACTTTATCAGTTATCAACCAAGGCCCAGGTTTGTCTCATCTTTTCATAGCCTTCATGTCAAATCAGACTCCAAAAATATCCTTTTCCTTTGAAATATTTTGAGGGTTCTCTAGTGTTGTTACATACGCAGTGCTTGCTCTTGCTCTCTTGCTCTCACCCTCTTCCCTCTTTGTCCTCTCTCTCCCCCTTCTCTTCATGCTCATGGCTGGCCTCTACTCTTCTCTTTCTCTACTTGTCTTTTTCTCTCTCTTCTCCCTCTTTTACCACCTCCCCAACTGCCATTCCAATAAACCTGTTCCACGTGAAAAAAATGTGCAATGCTTAAGTCTTTTTACTTATTGTATTTTTACTTACAGTATTTATTTCAAACCAAGATTCAGAGATGTCCCACACATTAAAATTACTCAGTGAGTCTCAGTGCAAAAGACTCCTTAGTTTTAGTACAAAGCAATCCTTTTATTTAAAAAAAAAATTTTTTTTTAGGATCATTTCATGTGTCTTGAGTGTTTTATCTATAGGTATCCCTACACCACTTGCATGCCTGGTACCTGTGGAGGCTAGAGGAGTGCCTTAACGTGCCCTGTAACTGCAGCTACAAGGAACTCCCTGTGGGTGCTGGGAATCAAACCCAGATCCTGTGAACAGCAGCACTGGCTGCTGTTCCTAACCTTTGAGCCATTTCTCAGCTTTGCAGAATATTTCTTTACACATACTTGTGTGCGTGTGCCTGTGTGTGTGTTGGGGGAGGGGGTGTGAGTGTGTGCCTGTCTGTACTTGTGGCTCAGAGGAGAACTGTGGGAGTTGTCTTTCTGAATATTTGTTAGGGCTAATCATAGTTGTACATAGAATGATGTTTAGTAGTGATTGTGTCTGCAGGCTGTTCTTTTAGAAGTCAATTAGTAAATTAGAAAGCCAGGATATGATGAGTTGACATTACACTGATTTGGAGTTCCTGGAAAGGGGCAGTGTATGCTGCCTCACACCTGCTGTTATGAATAATAATAGGATCCACCTGTTATTTCCATAGACTTGATAGTGCTCTAGTTGCTGGATAGTAGTTGTTAAGTTAATGCCTACCTTAACTGGAGGATTTGAATTTTGTGTTCGCCTGATAGTTTCAGTGACATCACTAACCTGATGTTACCTGTTTAGCTGGCACACTCTCCACTGACGACCTGAACGCGCTCATTGCTCATGCCCACCGTCGCATTGATCAGCTCAACAGAGAGCTAGCGCAACAGAAAGCCACAGAGAAGCAGCACATCGAGCTAGCCCTGGAAAGGCAAAAGCTAGAAGAAAAGCGAGCCTTTGACTCTGCGGTGGCAAAAGCGTTGGAGCGCCATAGAAGTGAAATTCAGGCTGAGCAAGACAGAAAGGTAGTGGAGAAGAGACTAACCTGCATTTGAAGTTAACCTGGTTTGTTCCATCACCGCCTGCTAATTGATGCCAAACCATCATTAGACTGGCGTTATGTTTTTCTTTCTTTCTTAAAGATTTATTTATTATGTATACAGTGTTCTCTCTGCTTATATACCTGCAGACCAGAAGAGGGCACTAGATCTCAGTATAAGTCACAAGCCACCATGTGGTTGCTGGGTATTGAACTCAGGACCCTGGAGGTTGGAGGTGTGATTATTCAAAGGGGAAGAAATAACTCCATTCTCCTTTGTTTGGCTATGTTATGTATGAGACATGCACACAGGGACTCACTTAGAACCTTTTTTTTTTTCTTTTTAAAGATTTATCCATTTATTATATATAAGTATACTGTAGCTGTCTTCACATACACCTGAAGAGGGCATCGGATCTCTTTACAGATGGTTGTGAGCCACCATGTGGTTGCTGGGAATTGAACTCAGGACCTCTGGAAGAGCAGTCAGTGCTCTTAACCGCTGAGCCATCTCTCCAGCCCCACTTAGAACTCTTTACTCCATCTTCTCATCAGCTCTTACACTCAGTTCACATCCACAGTAAATTCCTGTCTGTTTTCCTACCTTAGTCCAAGATACTATCCTAATAGTTTTTCAGGTTCTTGCTGTGTAACCAGGCTGGCTTAGAATTCACAGCAGCCTCCTCTACATTTTTTATTTAAAAATGGGATCTTGTTACTTAGCTGTGGCTGATAAGAATTCACGGCTATAGTGCTCCCCTTTCCTGAGTTCTGGGTTTACAGAATAAGCCCAAAAAAATTCTTTTTTTTTTTTTTGAGAGGGAAGAGTATTTATTGGATCATAGGAACTCCTTTGTTGCCTTCTTCCATGAGGTCCAAAAAAATTCTTAAACACCCCCAAAGAATCTTAATGGTATTTGTGCCTTCTGTAAGTACATTCATTTTCTTGAATCTTGTTTAGGTTTTGGTTTGGTGTCCTTCTCTGGGTGGTGTCTTTGTCTTTTTCCTTGGGATGTTTGTGCTGTGTGCTCCCATCATTCTCTCTCTTCTCCTTAAACCTTAGTTCTACATTTGAATGCCACTGTCTCAGCCACGTCCTTCCTATCCTTTCAGCTTCAAGCAGCACAGTTTCTGTCTTATTGCTGTTTTCAGTGAAAGTGGGTGGAGGAGGTTGAGTGGGAGTTAAGGCTTTAGAGTGGGCATCCTGCTCACAGTCACCCTCGGAAACCAGCATCCCAATCTCAAGTATCTGTGTGTGCATTGTCTGAGCAGTCATGTGTCCAAGCAGACAATAGGTTCTGTCGGGCACAGGGCTGGGCTTAAATACATACTGCCTAACTGGATTCATTGGCTCATTGTGCTAAATCTGAGAAAATAGGAGTTTCGTGTTCAAGATCATTTGTGTTGGTGTCTAGTATAACCAGCCCATGGTTAATTGCTAAGTGAAGCAGGATGGAGCATTCCCTAACTTGTTTTGCTTGGCCCATGTTAAACCTCATTTCCTGTGAAAATAAGCTGTTGGTTTCTAAGAACTGTGTTCAAGTGTACCTTTTGGGTACTAATTTTACATTGATTTCTCAAAGTTGGCATTGTCACCATAGAAAAGGTAGAGACGTGAACGTGAGCAGTTATGGCTGAACTAGATTTGTACCCAGCTTAGAACTAGAGTTCTTTCCTCTGAGTTCTGGAATAAGTTACTTCCTGTGGAATTGTGATTCAGCAAATAATGGTGTTTGTTTCTATGTTGGGCAATGGCAGCATGATGGAAGCACAGGTTTGAGGCCTGAGAGACCCATGTGTGAAGTCCGACTGCTGTGCAGCTGTGTCACCGTTTCAGCCACTTTCCAATACTCAGCTTTGTGGCTCTTGTTCAAAATTAGACAGTTGTGCACACACACCTGGCACGTTAGTGGACTCTATGTTACAACTGCTGCTACCGTTCTCTTCTAACTAGTCTTTCCCTGTCCCTAAATGTACATAGGAAAATCTGAGAGCTACCCATCACTGTTTCACAGGATGTTTTGTTTTACAGGTAGAGGAAGTCAGAGATGCCATGGAGAATGAAATGCGGACCCAACTTCGACGACAGGCAGCTGCCCACACTGATCATTTGCGAGATGTCCTCAAGGTGCAAGAACAGGAACTGAAGTTTGAATTTGAACAGGTGAGGACCTGTGGTGAGGCTTCAGCTCCTTCCTCCCCTTTCCCACTTGCATCATTAAGAGCTCTCCTTTCTTGTCTCTTGACTTGTGGGTAGGAACTGAGCTCAGGGCCCAGGGCCTCACATGCTACGCCTGTTCTGTACAGCTGCACCACACCCTTAGCCTTTCTCTGAAGATAAGAGTAAGGAGATTGCCAGTGTTACCTAGTCTTGGTGGAATAGGCTTTTTGTTAGCTATAAATTACAGAACCAATTCTTTTTACATCAGGCATGCTTGTGTTCATGATCAGATATATAGCTGTAATAAAATGTTTGGGTTGCAATACAAAAATGTCTCATTTTTAAAAGATTTTTATTTTCTGTATATAAATGCTTACTGCATGTGTGGATGTATATTATGTGCTTACCTAGTGCCTTCAGAGACTAGAAGAAGAGGCTGATCCCTGGAACTGCAGTCAATTTGTGAGTGCTCTAGGAAATGCTTTTAGCTACTGAGCTATCTGTAGCCACCCCAAATTTCATTTTAAAGATGGCAGTCTAAAAGCTTAACTTAAAAGCTTTTCTGTATCCTATCAAAAAAAAAAAAAACTCAGAAACTTAAGGAACATGAGTCAGAGCCAGGCATGGTAATACACACCTTTAATTTCAGCATTTGAGAGGCAGAGACAGGTGGATCTCTTGAGTTTGAGGTCCTAGTCTACATGGTAAGTTCCAAGAAAGCCAGACCCATTCAGTGAATGAAGCTCTTTCTTGGAAAACTAACATGAGTCGATGAAAGTTGGAACCTTACAGAAACATTGCAGCTGTTTTGGTTTAAGAGTTACTTTATGATATGAGTATTTTTGCTTCCATGTATGTCAATGAGTTACTGAGTGCCTGGTGCTTGAGAAGGGCAGAAGAGGGCACTGGATCCCCTGGAACTGGAGTTAAGAAGCTTTTAAGCTGCATTCTGAGGAATTGAACCTGGGTCCTCTGCAAGAACAAGTGTTCTTAACCACAGAGCCAGCTCTCCAGCTTCTTACAAGCAGCTCTTTTGAAATTTTTATTTGTATTAGATTGGTATTCCCTATGTAACCCCGGCTGGCCTGGAACTTGCTGTAGAACAGACTGACTTGGAATTCACCTGCCTCTGCCTCCTGAGTGCTAGTGACTTAAAGATGTGTCACCACACCTGGCTATAATTTGAGATATTAAAGACTCCTTTTTTACTTCAAAGTTAATAGTTTTTTGGAAGACTAGTATCTAGTTAGGTGGCAAGCATGGTGGTAACATTAGATTTCTGTATACTATGTTTTATTTCAGGACCTGTCTGAGAAATTGTCTGAGCAAGAATTAGAATTTTATCGTCGCAGTCAAGAACAAATGGACAACTTTACTCTGGACATAAATACTGCCTATGCAAGGTTGAGAGGAATTGAGCAGGCTGTTCAGAGTAAGCTCCCTTTCATATATTATGGTCTGACCCTGTACAGTTTCTCAGGATAATTTCTTGTTAATAATAGGGGCGTATAGCTACTCTACTTTATGATGATACTCAGTTCTTGGAGAGTTGGTCCCAGTCTGGACAAGTTTTAAGTATAGAGTTCTGAGAAGAAACTGGAAAAAAGAAGATCCAAAATTTAAATTGTAATAACTTAGAAATGATATAAGATCACCGTTTTCAAGGCATTTTCTCTCATGTACTGAAAGGTTATCTGGAGGGGTGTATACTGTAGTTATGGTAAGACCTGTGTATGCCACAATGAAAAGTGACACATTTTCCAACAAGCATATCAATAAAATAAGGGTTTTTTTATATTGTCATATAATAAAAGTAAGCACAATATTTATTGACTGTCAGAGTCTAGTTTAAATTACGCTTTTTGTTAAAATGTTTTTAAATAATTTGCCTGCTTGTATATAAGTACACTACATATCAATCCAAGGAGGCCAGAAGACGGTGTTGAATCTCCTGGGACTAGAGTCACAGTTGTGAATTACCGTTCGGGTACTAGGGACCAAACCTGGATCATTGGGAGGAGCAACCAGTACTCTTAATCACTGAGTCCTCTCTCTAACTCCTAGTTCATTAAGTTTTATTTGAAATCTTTGTGGATTTTTTTTCCTTGACAAATTTCTGATAGCCTTAAAATTCTGGGCCTATAACTTGGCAGTGGTATCACATGTCTTTAATCCTAGCACTCAGGAGGCAGAAGCAGGCAGATCTCTTGAATTTGAGGTCTGCCTGGTCTACAGAGTGAGTTCCAGGACTACCATGGCTGCATAGAGCAAACATATCATTTGAATGCCCTGCCTCCAAACACTAAATATAAAAATGTATGAATTAGAAAGTGTTGTGTAGTGCCATAGCCTTTAATCCTAGCACTCTGGAGGCAGAGATAGGCATAGCCTGGTCTATGTAGCCCAGGCTACATAGTGAGACCCTCTTGCCAAACAAAAAGGAAACTTTGCAAATGTGAGTGACGTCTGCATCCTCTTTGGCCGTGCACTCTCCTGGATCTCACAGGGAACTGCTGTGGTGTGTACTTGAAACCTCCTAGTTTCTTTAGTGTTAGTAGAATCAGATCCTCATCAAACAGTGCCATCTCTTATTACCTTGTGAAAGGCAGGCTCTGGCCAAGGTAACAGGATTTGTTGGATGTAGAGTATTGAAGGTCGTCCTGTTGTGTTTGAGGAAGATAAAAACGTATCTTTCTTTACTTTATTTCATTTTATTATTTTATTTATTGTAGGTCATGCAGTTGCTGAAGAAGAAGCCAGAAAAGCCCACCAGCTCTGGCTTTCAGTGGAGGCATTAAAGTACAGCATGAAGACCTCATCTGCAGAAATGCCTACCATCCCACTGGGGAGTGCAGTTGAGGCCATCAGAGTCAGCTGTTCTGATAATGAATTTACCCAGGCTTTAACTGCAGCCATTCCTCCAGAGTCCCTGACCCGGGGGGTATACAGTGAAGAGACCCTAAGAGCCCGTTTCTATGCTGTTCAAAAACTAGCTGGAAGGGTAGCAATGATTGATGAAACCAAAAATAGCCTGTACCAATACTTCCTTTCCTACTTACAGTCCCTACTTTTGTTCCCGCCTAAGCAACTGAAGCCTCCGGCAGAGCTCTACCCTGAAGATATAAGTACATTTAAATTGCTCTCATATGCCTCCTATTGTATTGAGCATGGTGACCTGGAGCTGGCAGCAAAGTTTGTCAATCAGCTAAAAGGGGAGTCCAGAAGAGTGGCACAGGACTGGCTGAAGGAGGCCCGAATGACCTTAGAAACTAAGCAGATAGTGGAGATCCTGACTACATACGCCAGCGCCGTAGGAATAGGAACCACTCAAGTGCAGCAAGAGTAAGGCCTAGGAAGAGTTGTGTAATGTCATATTTCATATCAAAGAAAATCAGCATTGGTATCTGCAGGGTTTGCAACAAGGGTCCCAGAATTGTCCAGAAGTGAGCAGGTTCCAAGTCCTGTGTGAGATGTTAACACCTGTTGCATTTACCGCCCTTACACTGCTATCATGCCAATGAACTCCAGGAGACTTTATTTGCAACTTGTGTAACACTTCCTGTTTTTTAGGTTTTACTGATCAGGCTTGTGAGCCACTCAAAATAATGTTTGTGATCCCTACTATTGATTCTGCCCTTGGAGCAAACTGAATAAAGCTACACAATGAAAACTGAGTACTCTATCCCTTTTCAAAGCTGCCATTTCCAGTTCGTTGTGTGAGCAGAAGGCTTCCTTGAGAAGCAGCATCAGTGGTAGGAACTTGTGGCCTCAGTTTGGGGGTCGTGAGCTGGGTAACCTGAAGTCCAAGGCCTGCTGCTTTGGCTTTGAATGTTTGGGTGAATGGATCTCCTCCTGACTGTCACAATGAGGAGTGATGTAGAAGCCAAATGCCAGTGTGTTTTTAGTTGGGGATCTATCACTCAGTGATTGAGAAGCTCAGGAAGTAGTCTGCACCCCACACTGTTCTGCTAGACTCCCAGAGGAGAACTTGTTTGCTGTGCTGGAATCCAGCACACATGCATCTGCCTCAGGCTTGAGCCCTTGCTCGCCATTCCCATTGTGCTGCTTCCTGGTGCCTGCCTGGGCTACGGGCCCTCAGTAAGGGAGGTGGTAAGCCTGGAATCTGAAGGAGGGGATTGAATGTTTTTCCTGTTTCATCAGGCTACCAGTTAATCCCAGTTTGTCATAGTTGCTATAATGATATATCAACAAATTCTTAATTTGACTCAATTCTTAAACTCTGAAGATTACCATCTCTACAAAGCCTTGCCAGTTGTTACACTATTTTATTGAGGTGTCTGTGTATAAGATTAAGGGGGACTTTGCGGTTGAGCAGTTTCTGTACTGTATTGCACACTTGCAGCTTCTCAGTTGGGTATACTGCCCAGCTCTCTGCACCAGTCTGCCTTGCCCTTCGGTCTGGTGTACACTCAGCCTGGGCTGCGCGCTGATGCTATTGTTCAAGCTCTGTCTCTGGAGCACCTGCATGTGGATTGCAGGTGGGCACATACCTGGGGCTGTAAAGTTTGTACTCTAAGATAGTGGAGTATTTACCTCCGTACTCCCATCTCTAAGGATAGGATAAAATCTCAGAAGTTGTAATACTTAAAACATGTGTTTGCCATGTAAAACGAGTATAGTTTGTTTCAATCAAGATTGTTTCAATTGATTTGTTTTTTTTTTTTCTTTTCTTTTTTTCGGAGCTGGGGACCGAACCCAGGGCCTTGCACTCGCTAGGCAAGTGCTCTACCGCTGAGCTAAATCCCCAACCCCATTTCAATTGATTTGTAAGGAAATCCAGTTTCTCTTGGAACCCTGAAAAGCTTTTTTCATACGTGACTACATCATTGTGGTTCATGCTTACAATCAAGTCAGGGTAGACTAGGCTACACGGATTCTGTCTCAACACCCCCACCCCAGGGGGAGCACAAATGATGATTGTTTAAGCTCACCAAAAACAATGGCTCATTTTAGTTCTGTATCAATTAATGAACACCAGTTTTGTTTTTTTCTGTATGTGTGTATATATACACTTGGGTTTTGAGACTTTACTGGCCTGAAACTCATCAAGTAGACCAGGCAGGATGGGCAGTGTTTCAAGCATAGACTATTAGACTTTTGGAGGGAGGGGACTTGCAGAAGGGGGTGCTTGTGGTCTCTAGGGATGTGCTCCAGGATCTGAGCACACTTCACAGCCTGAGCTAGCCTCTGGCTTTCAGATTCTGGTAAATAAGACAATGGCTTTGACAGAGTACTTTATTTTATTGAAAAAGGAAGGAAATTCCTGCTTAGCCTGGTCTTTGTCCTTGCTCATGGTTTGTTCAGATGTTCTCAGTAACTGCTGAGGTGGAAAAGGAGAGTTCTTACTCCATTTCAAGGAAATGGGAGCTGCAAGGCTCACACTGTAGAGTTTAAAGTGCCCAGACATCAGGTGGGACATAGCAGCTTCATGCAGCATCTCCTTTAAACTGCAAATGAAAGCATACTGCTGCCACTTGGAACTGACAGACAAGAAGCTAAGCCATTACCATGGTCCACTCACCTCACTGCCTCATCCTGATTGTTGAAGGAGTGTTCAAACTGGGTGTGGTGGGATGACTGATCATAGCACTATGGAGGTGGCAATAGGAAAAGCAGAAATCCTTTATACCAGACTTGATCTTTTTCCAAGAAAAAAAAAAACCAAACCCAGCAGATGAAAACCAATGAGCTATGTCATGCTTTTAAACAAAATGCTGGCTTTTGCCTCAATTTTTTTCTCCAGAAAGGGTTCTCTGTTTAGCTCTGGCTGTCCTGGAACTCAACTCCAATGATTTTTTTTTTTTTTTTTTTTTAGTTCCCAAGTCAGTAATTAAACTGTAGTAGAATCTTTAGCAATCTTTTAACATAGTACACTGAGTTAACTTACACCCTTTGTTCTCTCAACAGGTTCTGGCTAAAAGCAGTCTGCAAATCCCAAATGAGTAAGCCTACCAGTTTCAGAGTAACTTGCTTCAACTCAGTGCAGAAGAACAGGTCATCTCCATTAATATAAAAGGCAAATAAAAGGCTTGATTAGTAGGAAGCTTATCTCCATGGGGTTCAGTGGTCTAGGCTTCTTGCAGTTTGAGGCATGTAAGAGGTAGGGACAAGGTGATGCTTGATGAATTCTGAATGGTTATAAAGCAATATCTAGAAGAGGGGACATTGCTGTGAGAGTACATCCCATCAGTACAGGATTGGAGTCCTTAGGAGTAAATAACCTTTACTCTTGGCTACTATGAGGTATCAAGAGTATTACTATTAAAGTGTGCTGAGTTCTGAATCCTTGGAAAAACCCAGGTTCAGGGTCAGGTGTGTAGTACTCTTTTTTTTTTTTTTTTTTTCGGAGCTGGGGACCGAACCCAGGGCCTTGCGCTTCCTAGGCAAGTGCTCTACCACTGAGCTAAATCCCCAACCCCTGTGTGTAGTACTCTTTAATATGCTTTACTGAGTCTGGCAGGTTTTAACTATGTCCTACACATGACGCTATACCAAATCAGTATACCCTTTTCTCTGGTAAAACCACACTTCACCTTTAAAAAGGCAACCATCCTATAAAGTCAGCACTGTATCACACAGAGAGGATCTGCATTACCCTGATCTGTTTCTAGCTGTGCCACTGCTTTCACTATCTTGGTGCACATAGCAATCTGTGTATGTGATCAGTTTTAGGAAATAGGTTTGGATCTTAATCTGTTTTATTAAGAAATTCTGGTACTCTTTCCCCCTAAAAGGTTTTAATCCCTTAGGTTTTAAAGAAAAACACTTTCCAAAAGAAAACAAAAAGGGAAGGAAGGGCAGTTACAGAAGACCACAAAACCAGATAGAACAATCTTGAGTCTATTTCCTCTGGACCTCATGCTGAGTGTAGTGGTTTTTATAGCAACTATGGTCAAAGAATAGTTTTTGGTTTTGTTTTTTTGAGACAGGGTTCCTTTGTGACCCAGTCAGTCATGGTAGACTGTAGACTAGGTTGGCCTTGAACTCAGAGATACGCCTGCTTCTGCCTCTGCTGGAATTAAAAGCATGTACCACTACCACTTGGCTCCACACAAGATTTTAAGACCAATGGGGTTTTGATAGCTGAAGGGGCACATAGCTATTAAAGTCCATACTAAGGGACTTAGCAGTTCAGAGTGCCTGCTGCTCTTGCAAGCCTAAGGACAGGTCCCAGCTTACCTATAGCTTCAGCTCCAAGGGATCATGTACCCTCTTGGGGCTTCAGTGGTTGGCATACACAATTCTTGCCACCCCACTCCAAAAGAATCCTTTCTCCCATGGTTTCTCTAGTTCCTGTTTGGTCAGATAGATTCAGTCCCAATGTGCTGGGGAATCAAACATGATCTCATGCAGATTAGGCATATTGTACCAATCAGTTCCATCACAAGAGCCCCCAGTCTGATAGAGGGTGCTGCATTTCGATATAGTCACTGCTGATATCCGCTCATTTTCCAAGGCTTCTCAAACCTCAAAGCTAAGAGCTAAGTGTAGTAGTCTGTGCCTTTAGTCCCAGGATTGAAGGAGGCAGAGGCAGATGGATTTGAGTTCAAGGGTACATAGTGAGAATGTCTAAAGAAAAACATAACCTTTGATTCTGACTCTACTGGATGTGAATTTTAACACCAAAATTTTAATCCCAAATCATTTTGTTTTAAAATGTGTGAATTGAGCCAAGTGATGGCACATACCTTGAATCCCAACACTTGGGAAGCAGAGGTAGGCAGATCTCTGTAAATTCAAGATCAGTCTGCTCTACACAGAGAAACCCCGTTTCAAATTACAAGCAAACTTTCCCATACAAACGTGATCCAAGTATGGTGTCACACAGCTGTAATATTGGCATTCACAGTGCTCAGGTTGATTGCCTTCCCAGCCAGCATGGGGTACAGTGGGGATGTCTAAATAAGTCTAAAAACAGAAGTAAGGGGCCCCATAGTAGCAAAATACCATTTATTTGTGGTGCCAGAGTAGTGTGGGCACATAGGCAGTGGGCTGTGTGTAGAGCTACAGCAAACACTCATACACTGAGAAGTGGCCAGCATTAAGAGTTCTGTAAGAATTTGTGTAATCTGATGATCAAGGAATGGAAAGCAATGAAGCAATAAAACCTAAGCATAGAACTGAGACAGAAAACTCAAGGCATAACTGAGACAGTAAAATGAAGAGTGGTGGTTAACTTTGGCACAGAAAATGTACGTCTTATTAATACTGGAGATGAAAGATGAGACAAACACAAACAGCAGACGTTATATAGGTAGGCCTTAATCATTCTCAGGTTAGTTCATGGTTAAGTTACATGTATCAAGTGGATTAGAAAGTCCATTACATATTCATGTCAAGGGTTTTCTTTAGCTGGCTTCAAACCAAAGTTCAGTTAAGTCCTGGTTCGGAAGAGGCATACCAGAAGTGCCATAATGCCAAAGGCATTGCCACCCACAGGCACAGGTGCCAGTGATAGCCTTCCTAGCAGCCAGCTTCTCTTAAATTTGCCCTCTGTCCTTTACCAAAATTGCTTTGTAGGTAATTAACTGGCATTCCACCCACCCCTCAACCCCGTATCACTCCAGTGCCTTAAGATCCTGTTTTCTAAGGGGTTGGGGATTTAGCTCAGTGGTAGAGCGCTTGCCTAGGAAGCGCAAGGCCCTGGGTTTGGTCCCCAGCTCGGGGCGGGGGGCGAAGGGGAATCCTGTTTTCTAGGTGAGTAGGGCAAGAGTGTCAAGGGTTTATGAAGACTGACTGTGCTGACTGTGCGCTAGCCTGAGAATAGATGGTAAGTGTAGCTAGGAACACAGATTAAAAAATACCACACATATCTCTAACCATGGATGCAGGCAGGGCAGATAAAGCTGTTCCTTAATGCAAAACCTGGGAGGAGGGTATGGGTTGGTGACAGAAGCACTTGTGAACTTAAAACCCTGCAAACCTCAAATCTGTTAACTGGCTTCCATTATATCATTTTCAAGAAACAGGCCAAGTTGCTAAGCAGCAATATATTATCATGGCTTTTCATGTCCTTTTGTCATTACTAGCCCTCTAGATCTTTTTAATACCTACATATAAAGAAAGTGCCCACACAGATGAGAATGTTTTGTGGCAGTAGGGAGGAAATGGAGGACCCATGTGCTTAGGCCAAGAGCTGTACCACTCCTATCTAAACATTCCTGGGTAATCTATTTCAAGAGCCATACAACTCATCCCTATAATTCTTGGGTATTCTAGTTAGAAGATGACAAAAGTCTGGGACTAGGGAGATAGTTCCCTTAATAAAGTACTTGCAATATGGTAGGAGGACCCCAGTTTAGATTCCCCGACTGTTTATGTATGAAAGTTAGGTGGATCCCCAGAGCTGAGAAACCAGTCTAACTGAACCTGCAGTCTCCAGGCTCAGTGAGAAGCCCTGTCTGAAGAAATAAGCATTGTCCTCTGGCCTTCATATGAATATGCACACACTTATAAGAATAACACAATTGCTTTATTTAATGATTTTACCATTTGGGCAGCCAAAACCAGTAGCTTGCTTCTGATTTAATTAGTCCTAAGACCATCCATCTTTTTAAGTACTCCCCAAACTGGGATATGATCAACTCAACAGTAAGTAGGCATCTTCATGAAAACCAGTTTAAACTATTGTCTCTCGTCAGTTAAACTGCACAGAGAAGGTAGGCAGCAAAGGCCTGTGGGTTCTAACATGATGGGTGTAGTAGGAATGAGGAAGGTCTGCAGTATGTGGGATTTGTTCCCCAAAAGTCAGACTTCACAGTGCTTGTTGCTGTCTTGGCAAAAAATTGGCCAGATGTGCATCTTTGCGGTACTGCAAATGAACATCCCCCCCGCCCCCCGCATTTCCAAGTGGTCTTGTGTTTAGGCCAGTGTAATACAAAGGAACTTCTATTAGATGCCAGCCCTGTATCTGTGTATTTTACCACTTCTAACATTCCAGCAGCTATTGTGAGCCACTTCTTCCTTTCATTTGTTTTCACTGATGTCACTGTCACTGTCACTGCTGCTTTCTCCATCACTACTGTTCAGTGCAGTGAGGTTACTCAGGGCTTCTCTGTAAGGAAGAGAAATGATATCACACTTAAGCTCACAGGATCAGGAGTGTTTGGCATCTCTGATCACACAGTCATAGCAGTTTTGAAAGCAGAAAAGGGATCCCAAAACTTCACTGAACTATTATGAGAACAAAGAAAAATTTCAACAGCCAAATGTTTACAATGAAACCTATAACAGAGGCTATAAACATCACCAAACCCCGGCTTTTGTAAGGAAGCTGGAGAAAAGGAAGCTGGAGAAAAAGCTGTAAGCACCAGAAAAGGAGACAAGCAGACTTACTTTTGCTCTGGGTCAACTGTGAAATCCATCATTACTCTTTGGGCAAGGCTCTCACTAATAGGCAAGCTAAAGGCACTTGCCAGCTTGACAACCTCAATGGCCAGAGTAGTGCTACTGGATGCTTTTGCTGTGTCCATAAATTCCTCCAGCAACTCATTTCTGTGTAAAAGAAAGCAAAATGGAACAGTCCCCAACTCACATTTTTTTCTATTACAGACTTACATATTCAAGTGTCTTCATTTATATAGGGGCAACAATATGTGTGCAATGCCCACAGAGGCCAGTGTCGGCTCCCCTGGAATTGAGTTAGAAATGCTTGTGAGCCTCCATGTGGGCACTGAGAACTACACCTTAGGGAAAACCAAAGTGAGCCATTTCTCCAGTGCATCCAACTTAACTTTTAGTCAAATATTTATAGGCAAGACTCAGAATATATTAGTCAAATTCTCATTAACCTTGGACAAAAGATAGAGGATAACATTCTATATTCCTCCTCCCAATCACAAAATGATCACTGAACAGAAAAAAGACCTGGTTAGGATATCCTGAATGGTATCTGCTTGCCTGTCTAACCAAAGAGCCCTCAAAAGCCGTGGTTTAGGCACGTGAAGAAATTTCAACCATGCACCCGAGAGGCAAAGCCTGTATCAGGTAAGGCCTCCGAGTCTCGACTTACCTGGGAATCTTATTATGCTTTTTGAAAAGTGTCAACATTTTCCTATGGAAGAAGAGCAAACATGACTGCTGACAGAAATACAAGTAGCAACTAGACAAAGCTATCCTTTTCTCAGGATCAGAAGCTACGTGACTACAAGTACCTATCTAAACTTTCTGAATTCCTGTGGGCTCCACTAGATACCAATCTTTGTATACAAATTCAACAGGTAAATCTGAGATGTGGCCAATTTAGAAATGCTAGTTATACCCTACACTGTGCAGATAAGAGGTAGTGGCATGGGCATAGCCTACTCCTCTTGAACTGTGAGTCAGTCTGCTCCAAAACTCCATTATGAAGAACAGGCTCAGATTAAGGCAACAGTCTCATGTATGTGAATGCCAACAGCTTGCCACATGCAAGACAGAGGCAGAGCACATACATTCAGCTCCCATGACTCAGCTGAGGTCCGTACCCCTGCGCCAATCATCACAGCCTGCTTCATAGTGTGGTCAACCTCCCTGACCATGAGCAAGCGAGCGAGCGAGCGAGCGAGAGAGAGAGAGAGAGAGAGAGAGAGAGAGAGAGAGAGAATATGTGATAATCTTGATGTCTCTAATTTTGGGAAAATGAGTAAGGTCTCCACTTATGAAACCCTAGACTTAGTATATTAGTGAAGTGCTGGTAAAACACAAGTAGAATAGTGGCTCAAACCAAAAACAACCTTGTTTCTGAAAATACCAGTTGCCAGAAATCTAAGGTCCTCACGCCACATTTTAGGTTAGGGATGGTGATGAGGGCACTTGCATTGCATTTCCAAAGGTGTGCTTCTCTCATCCCTCAGAACCACAGGGGCAGAAGAAAGAGGCTGAGTTTCTTTCCAGTAAGACACAGAAAGCCAAAAGGTGTGGAATGGAGAGAACTCTCAGCTCACTTGAGTACCCTCTTCTCAAGTGCACCAAACATCATGGTCTTAGCAAATTTCTTGTTTAACTGATATTTCCAAGTGTCTACTAAGAACCTCGTCTATATTCAGGTTTGTAGAGAATATTCACCTATCAACCCAAGTAAAGGTTTCAGCTCTAGGAACTGTTAGTTTACACTGGAAACATACTCACCAGGCTTCCTGGGTTCTGCCCCCTCTTAAAAAAAGGAAGGCTATATAATGTAAAGGGTTGGCTGGCCAATCAAGAGCTGTCTGCCGGGCATCCTGGTTTTCGTATGTGGATTTGATATCAGCAGCACAATCAGCAAATGCAACCTGAAGCTGAGAGGATCTAAGAGTCAGCAGAACTGTTTAGTTGGTCTGACAGTTTAAAACCAAGAACTATCACATGCACAGCAAACGAGAAATTCAGTAAAAAGCCTTCACCTGTTCTGGGATAGTGCAATTAACTGCATGTTTGAAATTCATCAAACATAAGTTGTTTTAATTTATTGACTGTGTGTATACATGTGCACATAAGTGTGCCAGAGCCCATGTATTGAGGTCAGAGGACAGCTTGTGGCGGGTTCTCTCCTTCCAGGTAGGACCCAGGAAAAGAACTTACTAAGGTCATCAGACTTGGTAGAAAGCACCTTTATTCACTGACACATCTCTGACATATCTTTCCAGGTAGTAGTAGTAGTAGT
Source organism: Rattus rattus (assembly GCF_011064425.1). Taxonomy (NCBI): domain Eukaryota; kingdom Metazoa; phylum Chordata; class Mammalia; order Rodentia; family Muridae; genus Rattus; species Rattus rattus. The sequence goes on from NC_046159.1 coordinate 74,909,965, forward strand.
AGTAGTAGTAGTAGTAATAATAATAATAATAATAATAATAATAATAATAATAATAATAGTAACAATAATAAATTCTAATACATAAAAAAGAAAACTTTATATGTATGAGTATTTCGCCTGCATGTGCATTATGTGTGTCTGATGCCTGCAGAGGCGAGTTTCCCTGAAGTGGAGGCAGACAGTCGTGAACCTCCACGTGGGTGCTGGGAATCTAACCCAGCTACTATGAAGAACAAGTTGCTCTTAACCACTGAGCCACCTCCCCAGCTCATATTTTCCGTACTTTTGCATATGCAAGAGCATCTGAGTGCAGATGTTTTGAGTGCCTGATGGGAGTACTGGGAGCTGACACCTGGTCCTCTGGAAGAACAGCAAGCGCTTTTCCCACGTGTCATCTCTCTAGCCCATGCAATAATCATTATTAAAATTACCTGGCATTCATTGTTACAACTCTGTTCCTGTTGTCCACCTTGAACTAGAGGAATGAGGTTAACACTAAGATTGGTATACGTGTTTACCCTAAACCTACATTTGTATATGGAACATCCCACAAGGACCTCAAGAAGATAAAGCAGTAGAACAAATACATAGGTCAGTACACATCTAATGATAATGGTGAAACTTGAGCTCAAGCCAGCCTTACCTCTGGTGAATGTTTATCCCTGGCCATGAGCATCAACACTTCTTCTCTTAGGGCACCTCGAAAAGTATGGCCATATTCTTTACTATCTTAAAGCAAAAATAAATAAATAAATAACAGTGACAACCCAAATGCAAAACATCTGGTGAACTTTTATCTATTACTGACTTTTATCTTCTGGTGGGGTTAGAATTAGAATTATTAGAATTAAAGAAAACTTTAATTCCACTGCTCTGGGAGGCAGAGGCTTGCCTACAAAATGAGTACCAGGACAATCAGAGCTACATAGTGGGACTTGTTGCCAAATGCCAATCAAAAAGAACTGCTTGTAGTCAGTGTATGACACAGCCTAGGTACGGCACTGTACTGATTTCTCAGGCACTGATATCAAAACAATCTTTATTTTCCACACATGTACTCATCCAATGTAACCTGAGCGATGGCTGTAAGAAGTTTGACCTTAACAAATGGCACTAACTTCCACCAAGAATGGAGGCTGGAGGCTTTCAGTCTTTTTTTTTTTCTTTTTTCGAACTGGGGACGAACCCAGGGGCCTTGTGCTTGCTAGGCAAGCGCTGTACCACTGAGCTAAATCCCCAACCCCTGGAGGCTTTCAGTCTTAAAAATGTAAATGTGTTAATCACCAGTCACTGAAGTAAAATAGCACAAACTTGTCACCAACCTTTCCAAATCTGAGGAACCATTTCTAACCTATTGGCCACATCCACTGCTTGAAGAAGACCTATGAATATTTGGGAGTGGGGAAGAAATACCTGATGGAAAGAAATACAAACATGATTTTAAAGCATCCATCAGAAAAGACATCCTCACATGTTCATCTACAAAGACAGAAGATGAGCAATGAAGTTTCTTACTGAAGGTATCAGGTCCTTATACCACTTCAGGGTGACATCAATTTGTTCCAGTGAACAAATCAAACTGAAAAACTTCGAACTGTGGAGAGAAACTGTGTTTAGTCTATGTGTAACAATAAGGTATGATTAGTGAAATTTCAGTAGCATTATTAATGTATTAAATCATAAATTTTTAAAGTTGACGACTTTGGGTCAGTGAGATGGGTAAAGGTACTTTACCACATAAGCCTGGCAACTTGAGTACCATCCCTGGAACACACATGATAAAGGCAGGAGAGAACTTACTCTACAAAGTTGTCATTTGACACCACCCTCCTCATTGCTGTGGCATGTGCACTCAAAAAAAAAAAAAAAATATATATATATATATATATATTTATAATTTCAAGTCAGAACAGCCAATGATTGACCAAGAAAGTGATAACTCCTTAATTTCTCCACTGAGATCTTTGATCCTCAGCTGGACTATTTGGGCTGCCTACTCAGTACTTACTCTCAGATCCTTTAGAAGTTAGCTCAAATAACATTTGTATTCAGAGTACTCAATGAGGGAAGCAAAGACCTGGACACACACAAAAACAGCCCTCACATATAAGGCATAAAGTATAACGAAGAAAAAAAAATCTCTATGTACACATAAGAGACTAGTCATAATATTACTGCTACTTTGCAATGTTTTGTTTGCATATATGTACACAGGTGTGCCTGCTTATACAGGTGCATGTATGAGAGGGAGTTGTGTCTCAGATGTCCTCCTCACTGCCTCTCCATCATCTTACTGACACTGTTGTGTCCACCCTGAATGGTTACTGAGCCCCTGTGATCACTGTCAACGATTAGCTCCAACAATGTGTTCAGAGGTCCAAGGAGGGGATGGGGGTTATTGACTCACATACCTGGTGGATGAAACAAGCTCCAACAACTTTACACATGCATTAATATATACATACATACATTCATATATTTCGTGTATTCATACACATTTACATACATACATACACTCACACTCACACACACACACACACTTTGTGGATGGAGCAAGCTTCAACAAGCAGGCTTGAACAAGCTCCATATATACACACATATACATAATTTGGATGGAGCAAACTCCAATGAGCTGACTCCAACAACTTTATTTTTTCTCTTAGCCTTTTTATACTTTCTAAGACAAAGTTCTTTATGTAAGAAAAACTTCATAGTCACAAGTTACATCATGTCTAAAAACAATCACCACAAAAACATTCCTCAAAAACAGACTTAAAATCATTACACAAAAGGAAATTACAATAGGATTATGTATTATTCTTTTGAAATTCATATTTAACTAAACATTCCCCATTTTTCTCTCTCACCACAACCCCAAGGCAATAATTCTTTTATTACTAATTAACAAAGTTTAAGCAATCCAGCCCATAGTAGCCAAGTTCTTTCTTATGCTTAGCTGACAACAATTTGTACATTGCAAGAAAGAGCATCTATCTTATGTCTTGTTCAGCTAAACTAGCTGATCATCTCTTCTCTACCCTTATATTCATAACAATTATTTACTCTTTATCCATAACCCCGTCTTTTCATAGTGTACACCGAAACCTATGGCTACATCCCTAGATCACAAGATCCCAAAACTCACACCCAACCTAGAATGTTCTGATAGTTAACTTGTTCCAAGCCTATTTTTCCTTTCCAAATACAACTGGTGCTTGTAATGCATGAAAACTCACTGTATTCCTTTTCTAACATATGTAGCCCTCACTATTCTACAAAGGAAGGTACACATTCTACTCTTAGTTCTAACTTTATTACATCTTTCTGGCAAAACAACTTAAACCATCTTAAACTTTCTATCAACTACCCTAACTTCCTAATACTATTTAAGTCAAATCAGGAAATCTGTAAAATCATTAGTTTATCTAAACAATCTTATTTTTTGAAACTTCAACTTCATATTGATCTACAGGAAAGTTGCCTGACAGAGTGGGCTGTCCTAAGAGGCAACCACACCAGGATGGATGGATGAGGAATACAGCAGCGACAAAGATGACAATGCATGGCAGCAGGAAGAAGTAATCTGTACACGAAAGCTGAGGTACAGCCACTGCAGCTGTGTAAAATGTAAAGTCCCAATCTCTAGGAAGCTCACCTGCCCACTGTGGGTCCATCTGCCATTATGCTTTGCTCCATCCACCCAATGTATGAATGTATATCTGTGTACTTGTGTGTGTACGTATGTGTGAAGTTGTTGTTGGAGCTTGCTTCACCACCAAGTGTGTGAGCATGTGCCTACTTTATACTGTTGCCAGCCCCACACCCCTTCCTTGAATCACTAGAGCTGGTCTTCAACAGATCTACTTATTTCTACTTCCTGCTTCATTGTGGGGTTACAGACACATACCACCAGTGGAGGCTGGGGACCCAAACCTAAGAACTCATGCTCACACTTTACCCATGGAGCCATCTCCTCAGTCCCACCGCTTTCATCTCCAAGTGTTCAATTACATGTACCTAAGACTAGAGCTGGTCTTTTAAGATCTTCCCACTGCAGAATCTAGCAATTAAACTGAAAGAAGAGAGCTAGAAAGATGGCTCAAGAGTTAGGAGCCCTTGGTCCAAAATCAGGACTAGAGTTTGGATCCTGGCAACTATGTAACAAACTAGGCAAGTGCTTATAGGCACCTCCAAAGCAGGACAGAGATGGGAGGCTGGCTGGGCTTCCAGACGAGCTGAGACACAAGCCCCAGGTTCAGGAATAGATCTGCTCTAGAGGAACAGGTAGGGAATGATGGAGAGTTCTCGGAACCCTCTTCTGACTTTCACATACATGCACAGGTGTGTGCATACACACACACAGACAAGCACACATATAATAAATCTTTCAAAATATGAGCAACATACTTACTAATATGCTTTACGCTGAGAATCAGGTCCAATCAGTTTCCGGTTGTCTCCCGTGTTTAAAAGACCATGTAATTGGTAAGCAAGCTCTAAATCTCTGAGAGATGAACACTGAAAATTTGCAATTAATATATTACCCATTCTTATAAGCCAGTAGCTCAACAGAGTGAAAAACGTATGTTTTTTTCTTTGTATAAATTCTTAACACTAGGGCTGGTGAAATGGCTCAGCAGTTAAGATCACTGACTGCTCCTCCAGAGGTCCTGAGTTCAATTCCCAGCAACCACGTGGTGTGGCTCACAACCATCTGTAATGGGATTTGATGCCCTCTTCTGGTGTGTCTGAAGACAGTTACATTGTTCTCATATAAAATAATAAATCTTAAAAAAAAAAAAAAAAACAAAAAACCAAAACTCTCAACACTAGATCCAATTTACTGATAACAGCAGAAAATTAAGGAATTGATGGGTAAAGTAAACCCTAGGTTTATGAAATTTAAGACAAAATTTTCTATTAGCAATTCTACCACTGTACTGTCAAAATCTCCATGAGACAGGCAGCTTCAAGAAGCAGCCTTGACATGCCCCATCTCCTGTAAAGCATCTGAGTGGCTGGCTACATGAACGCTCGAGGACAGGCACCAGGCGGCCACACAACTATCCTCTGCCAACAGGATGCTCTCTATTCATCCTCAAGACATGAGATTTCTACTGTGATGACGACAAAATGAAAACAAACATCTATTTCCACCACTTTACAAGGTTAATGGGAAAAATATTCTGAAAATTTAATCAAAACAGGCAAAGAATATTCTAATAGAGATAGGATATAGATTGTAGAGAAAAAAAGAGTAGAAGCAAAGACACAATCAGAGGAGACACACAGAAGCGCAGTTATAGGCAACCATGGAAATAGAGGGGAGCCTTCGGAGCAGGGAAAACTAAAGTAATAAAGTGGCACTTACCACAGTCATGGCCGACTGGAAAAATTTATCTGAAAACCAAAGTTCACAAGAGATTTGGTTGGTGTGGATGTAACATTATTTTCATATCAATAACATTAACAAGCTACAGACACCCTTGGCTTTTACAGAATGTTTAACCCAAATATTGCTTCTTAGCTAAATAAACATTGCTCTTAACACAAGACCTCTAATGGCATTCAGGCAAACCACCCTTTGTTAGCAGGCGGGTGCGGGACGGAGGAGAGACAATTTCTGTACCTACCATCATCCAGGTCCTGTGGAGAAAATGTTCTTCCCTCTAATTCATTCATGATATCATAGATGATAAGGGATGGTATTTTTATAGAGCTACCTGCAGAAAAGCAAGGCAAAGGGCTTTCATCAGGAGTCCACATCTACAAGCACTACCGACTTCACAGCCCTAAGTTACAAAGACCTCCTCATCTGTTGCCTCCATCTGTAGCCTAAGACCTGGCAGAAAGCTGAGCAGGGCCAACATCGTGCTATAGCACAAAGCCCTGTCCTTCCTTGTGTTCCATTTAGACTCCACCCTTACCACCTCTTAAGAAGCTCAAACTTCTTTGGAATGGGACAAATACCAACACCCCCTATCCCAAACCAACACTTAACTATTTATTGGTATCTGTGTTCTTTTAAAGTCAAGTCAGATAAGGAAGCCAAGACCAAACCCAACTGCAGATTTAGTGGATGGGGTGCTTCTTAGAAGCCATATATACTTATTAATCCCAACTAAATTAAGGTAGGAAAACCACGAATCAGAGCTGAGCTACATAGCAAGTTTAAGACACTATGCTACACAGCAAAATAACTACTGGGTTTTAAAAAGACAACTGAATACTAACAGGGCAATTACTTTGTTGCTACTTCAAAATTGTAATTTTGCTGTTATGAATGGTAATGCAAGTATTTGATACGCAGGATATCTGATATACGACTCCTAGGTTGAGATCCACTGATTCATGAGAATGTCTACCATATGCGAATAGGTGTTCCCAAAGTCTAGAAGAGTATACCAGATCCCCACAACCTGGCAGGTAAGCTTGTGGAGCAAAACTATGCCCTCTAGAAGATCATCAAGTTCTCGTAACCATTAAACTAGTGGCTCTCAATCTGTGGGTCGAAACCCCTTGTCAAACATCTTTCATAGCGGATGCATATCAGATATTTACATAACAATACATAACCACCAAAATTCCAGTCATGAAGTGGCAACAAAAGTAATTTTATGGTTGGGGTCACCACAATATGAAGAACTGTATTATAGGGTTGCAGCATTAAGAAGGTTAAGAATCATTGACTTAAGCCATCTCTTTGGCTCTCAAAATTCTATTTACACACACACACACACACACACACACACACACACACACACACACACACACACACACACACACACACACACACACAGTGTATAAAAATCATTCAAAAATGAGTCATAGACTATAATGTAAGACCTAGCACTGAAACTGCTAGAGAGAGAGCACCAAAGGGATGACAATTCAAAACAATGGCACAGGCAAGAACTCTCTGTAAGGGACCCCAGTAGCACAGTATATGTGGCAAATGTTTATTAATCCTAACACTAAAGTAGGAAGATCATGAATCAGAGGTTTACCTGTGAGCTGCTTCTAGGATTCCCTAGTTGCTTCCTCTCACCTCACTGCAGGACACCAGATTAGATGCCCACTATCTAGTTTCGCTTTACATTGGTTCTGGAATCCAAGTTCTCAAGGTTTGCAAGGCAAGTACCTCAGCCCATTGAACCACCAGCCTTCTTGAAAAAGGGTCTGTCTTGGTGCTTTGTTAAAATGCAATGACAAGAGCAAGTGAGGGAAAAAGGGGCTCAGTTGGATTGCACAAAGGGGAAGGATCTACCTGTTTCTGCTCGGACTAAGTGTGTGTTACTATACCCGTTTTTAGTCTATAGTTTTTAGATTGTGCAACAAGCATTTTAAGATTGACCTATCTTCCTAGCTCCCCTCTATCCCCTTTTCTGAGACTCATGTACCATTCGCTGGCCTGGAAAACATCTGACACGCTTGCTCTGACTTCTTAAATTCTGTGATTATAGACAACTGCCACCAGGTCTGAAACACATGATGGAGCAACAGTTAAGTCTCATTTGTAGGAAAACAGAATTGGAGATAATCATATTAAATAAAGTTATTCCACTTCTCTTTCAAATACTATTTAGATTACACAGATGCATATGTTCATATATGAGACACGAGAGAAGAGGTATCACTGAGAGGAAGATGACTGGCAGGAGCGTAGAAAGGGCACATTGTGGGCACTGAGATAGCTCGGGGTTGCAGAAGGGCAATCGCTGCCAAGCCTAATGATAGTTTGACTCTTATACCGCAAAGAATAGGGCTGTAAGGCTTAATGTTAAGATTTTTTTAAAAATACACTCAAACTACCTACTTACTTATGGTTACTAAGTTATAATATACTGGACAGCACAGTTCTAAAGACCAAAAGGAACCCTTAACTACAACCCACCTTGCCTATTTTTTGTAGTGCAAGAATGATATAGTACACTTTACAGCCCTCTCTAGGTTTGTATTTTATATTGCAATCAAGGGTACTACCCTCAAGATTAACCTGTTGCTCAAATTGTAAATGCTAGTGTGTGAATTTCCTTATGTTTTAGAAATACTAAAAGTTGGAGTCATGCATGTCTCTCACCTCGATTCTGCTTCTGCCTCCTACGGGCTGGTACAGGGTTACAGGCACGCAACACCATGGAGGGTTGAATTCTTTTTTTTAAAGTATTATTAATTTGTCTTTCATGTGTATGGGGTTTTTTTTGTTTTGTTTTGGTTTTTTTTTGGTCTGTATTCATGCTTATGCATGTCTGGGGCCCCTGGAGATCAGAAGCAGCTTTGGATCCCTGTGACTGGAGTTATAGATGATTTTAAGCTATGTGGATGCTGGGAATTGAACCTGGTCTTCTGGAAGAAGTGTCAGTGTTCTTAACCCCCGAGCCATCTTTCTGGCCTCTGAACTCTTTTTTTTTTTTTTTTTTTTTTTTCCTTCCTGAAAACATGGTTTAATGTAGCCTTGGCTATCCTTGAACTCAGAGATCCATTTGCCTCCCCGTCTTGAGTGTAGGGACCACTACGCCCAGCTAATTCTCTATTCTTAATTCATATAAAGAGCAACAGCTTAACAACTCGGTAGAGAGGGTCAATGTACACATAAATCAAAGTAAGTGTAAGGTTATACATACCTCGCGGGTAAAAGAGGTGAATGATATGATGGTAAGTTGCAAGTGAGGGTTCTCAAATTACCAAGTAGAAAAAGGTGGGAAAAAGATAGTAAAAACAGATAATTACTGAAATATCTGTAACATGTTAGCATACAATTTGGGTTAGAGTATCTAATCATGCTAGAAAAATGTCCTGGAATTTAAAGCTGGCTAACAAAGCAATCGATTTCCATCAAGATCAAAAGTTACAGAAAAAAATGTCTTTCAAATGTTAAAGTAACATTGTACTTCCTGTAAAGAATTCAAGTATAAGGCACTCCCATCACAGCAGACAGCTTTCACTTGGTATCCATGGGGATGGAAACCAAACATCCCACTGAGGCCTGGCTATTCATAAGCTCGAGTCCTCATATAATATGGTGACATATCTGCATGTAACCCACACACACCCTAATGTACACTTGAAAGCATTTCTAGACCACCTGTAACATCTGATATGCTATAAAGGCTAGAGAAATACTTCTTGTATGATTTAGGAATTAATGACCAAAAAGTGTTTACAATTATTTTTCCTGACAGTTTTATCTGGGGTTGAATGCTGAGATAGACACAACAGATACAAAGGGCTAACTGCACTTGATTACGTATGCAGTAAGAAACCCTAACAGGTAAGGATGGTAAGGAGGAAAACATTTCCTGCTTTTGTGGCCTAGCCTAGTGGCCACCTCAGCAACTCATCTTCAGGGTGGATTCCTTACCTATTCCAATATGTTTCATTTCACGTAGTATCTGTAAGGCCGGTAGCCTTCCAAGTGAGTGAAACTTGCGGAGACATTTCAGCGTTGTGTTAAACGTCTGCAGGTTTGGCTTCACCTTCTGTGCAACCATATGTCTTAGTAGATCCTGGGTGAATCCAGAACAGGAAACACATGTCTTTACTCCAAGGTAATTTGCCAAAACTGTTAAGAGAACTTTATTCTGTGGCTAAATGTAAAACACATTAACACCTATACTCCCAATTAAAAACTACATGTTTTAGTGAACAAACAGCCTGGTCAGTGGCCCACATCTTTAATCCAGCAACTGAGAGTCAGAAACAAAAGATCTCTGTGGGTTCAAAGCAGGCCTGGCTTACATATCAAGGTCTAGGCCACTAAGGGCTTCACAGTGAGGCCTTTTCTTAAAGAAAACCAGAAAAAGCAAAACCCATGGCTAAGTACTGCCTGCGCAGAGCCAGCAGTCCCACCCTCCAGGGCCTAACACTGTCACGGGGTCAAGGAGCCTGTCTCTCCACTCTATCATCCACCCCTAGGAACCATGTGTCTATCTGCAATCTTCTCTCACACTGAGACAAAACAGACATAAAATAACTTAAGAACAGATCACTACGGTATAAAAACATTCTACCTTTAAATTTCGCCCAAAACCCTTTCTGGTGTTTTCAATTTGTCATCTCTGGCCAGTATTATAAATAATTACAGTGAACTCTTCCAGCGCTCTCTGAATTCTTGCTATATGGTGACTGATGAATCAATACTTTCTTTCCTCCTGGAAGGCAGGCACTGAGCAGTTGTTCCATGAGAGCAATGACTGCCACAAAAGTGCTAAATTAATCTTTATTAGTAAAAGGTAGCTACAAGATAAAGAAGGTTGTCGCTTACCAATATATCATTCCATTTTTCCTCAAATTTCTCATTGGGAATGAGTGTTTTTGCTTCAATCAATGCATTAAATGTGTATACATCAGCTGTAAAAGGAAAAGTACTTTAACAAAATTTGAGGTTGAAAATTCACCTCACAAAAACTGAAAATAAGAAATTGGTCAGTCTTGGTGTCTTAGTCAATCTCAGTAAGGCCTTTAGAACTAGTTCTCCACTCCCATTTTAGTCATGAGCACGACATCAGCACCCCCCCTACCCCAGACTGGAGCAAAATCTAAAGCTCTCACTGAAATCTTGGGAAGAGCAGCAGTTCCCAGCCAGTGTGAGTCATGACCTTTGGGGGTTACATATCAGATATTACATTAAGATCCAAAACAGTAGCAAAATTGCAGATATGAAGTAGCAATGAAAATCTGGGTTTTAAGGGTTGGAGGTCACCCCAACATGAGGAACTGTATTAAAGGGTCTCAGCATCAGGAAAGTTGAGAACCACTGTGTTAGAGAAATGTCCTTAAACTTACCACTAAGTCTGTTATTTAATAACTCAGTGTACAAGTTCAACGCCTGTGCATAAGCTCGGTGCTGGAGAGGAAAAAGCGAACATCAGCAAAGTCTCCCCAACTGGGAACGTGAGCACACAACAGAAGGCTCCTATTCTCAGGAAGCTTGTAGCTCAGTGCAGTGCATTTCTTCCAGAGGCACTAGCAATGCCTAGAGACAGTTTCAGTTGTCACAACTGAGGATGAGGCAGAGACAGGTTACTCACATCTGATGGGTAGAAATGGGGAAGACAATACACTCGGACATCTTCCAACACACAGGAAAGCTTCCAACAAGCCCTCTGCTCCCTCACTTGGGGAGCTCGGGGTTCAGTCCTTAAGACAGTTTGGTGCTCAATCCAAAAGACTGGAGTTCTCAATCCCATACCCATGCTAGGAGGCTCACAATGCCTGTAGGAAGTCTGGCTCCAAAAAAACCCAACACCCACTCACCCATCCACACCCTGGTATAAACTTAAGAGGGCAGTACAGGCAATTTCGGAGAGCATGTCTGAAAAAAGAAAAAAAAGGTTTTTTTTTGGCCAGGTATTGTGGAGCACCTGCAATGAGGCAAGCAGGCAGATTTGCGTGAGTTTAAGCCTTGTCTGCTAGTCCAGCCAGTTAAAGGTTACACAGAATCTGTCTCAAAAAGTATAACCATTTCCTATTATGTTTACTGAAAAATGCATGAAGCAAACAGATATCTTGCTTAAAATTGCCCCCCAAATATCACATTATGTACACCCTCATGATCCCAGGCATTTTACAACCCTGATAGAATAGGGGTGAAAAGAACAAACTCAATGGACCTTCAAGACAGAAATAAAGGAAGGTACCTTCACCATCCCTCGGATCATCGTGCAGTAGGAGCGTGCATTTTTCTCTGGCATCAGAGCGAAGATTCTCTCGGCATTGTTTTGTGCTCTAGAAACATGAGAATAAACATCAACCAGAGGCACAGAGAAAACTAGTGAGTGCCACCACTTTCTGGCAATGTTTTAGGCAATGTACACAACTGTCCTCTGACCCAGAGTGTAACAGGTTATCACCTCAAAATATGTTAAAGATCTCAAGTTGTCTACACATTCACAGCTCTCAGGCCCATGGCCGGGAATGACCAGAAAGTGGTTATTAACATCTAAGAAATACCCAGGTCAAACACAAAGAACAAGATACACAGCAGAGGCTGTTTCTCTGTCCCACTTCTTATACTTTGAAACAAATTCCCCAAGGTGGCCTTGCTCCCAAGTCTTGCATATGTTCTAGCATAAGCAGTTTTGCCTCTTTACTAGAGGGTAAGAAAATGGTACCTGTCTTGTGTAAATGTTCCTGAATACTGAACACCCTAGGATATCAGCTAAGATTTTACTACAAAGTCTATGTGTGTGCCAGTGCCCATGGAGGTCACATCTCCCAGAGCTGGAATTACATATAAGATGCTGGGAACAGAACTTGGAATCTCAGTGAGAATAGGAAATTCTCTTAACTACTGAGCCATCTCTCTAAACCAGTATAATGGTAGCCTTTCTCCTCTATACATGCAATCAAATCTTTCAGAATTAGTTAGGGAATCTACATCCCAGGGTAGCACTACTCATTAAACTACACACAGATGAAAAATGACAAAAAGGTCATCCAGGTCAAACCCTGAGTGGAGTTTTGTACACTGGCAGGCGGTAACAACCTATAAAAAGTAGTCTAAGCCGCAAGTGCTGCTGTGCACTGCTTGTACCAGTCCCAGGCAGAGGCAGGAATGGCCCACACTGGAGGATGGCCTGGGATCTTACATAAAGGCAGTAGCCAAGAAGCCAGGTACAGTGGCACCCACTTTTAACCCAGCACTCAGGAGGCACAAGGATCTTTGCGAGTTTGATGCTGGCCACTTCTACATAGTGAGCTCCCGGACAACCAAGACTACAGAGAGTCTCTGTCTCATGAAACAAAACAAAAGACAAAAGGTATAAAATATAAGTATACAAAGGCAGATTGTGGAATATATATGTAAAATGGAAAAGTTTCTATTTTAGAACATTTTATAGGATGGCAACTCCAGAAGACACGGCAGCATATTTTTCATGTACTGTAAAGTTCCCATAACCCAGGGTTTCATATTTAACATACTTCCAAAGACCAGACTCCATCCTGGGTGTTTGGTTGTTTTCCTCGGCAGCCTCTTCCTAGAACAGATGAGATACAGGGTAAAAAAACACTTGCTTGAAAGCTACTTAAAAAATCAGAAAAGGAAATTCAAAAACCTAAAGGAAATAACAGATTATCAAAAGGCAAAGAAAACCCCCCAATATGTTCACACCCACAGTTAATACATTTAATGTGGAATTAGTGCACACTGAGGAAAGCAAGTCACATCTAAAATCTGACCAGGCTGGCCTCAAACTCAAGAGATCTGCCTTCCACCTCTGTGCTGGGATTAAAAGTGTAAGCCAGCATACCCAGTTATGCATAGCTAGGCCTAAAAATAGAGCCTACAAGCCAGCTACTTAGGAGACCAAAGCATGTAGAATTTGAATTTAGGGCTAGTCCAAGCAACTTAATTAGCAAGATAATTATTTCAAAAACCAACCAACCAAACAAACAAACAAAAAAATAGGGCAGGGCATTGGTGAGGTACACCTTTAATCCCAGTACTTGAAAGGCAGAGGTAATCAGATCTCTTAGATCAACATGGTCTACAGAGTGAATGCCAGGACAGCCAGGGCACAGAGAGACTTTGGTTCAAAATACAAAACAAACAACAAAAAAATTCCAAAACAAAAAACACCAACCAAAAAAGTGTAGGGAGTAGAGATGGTTTCACAATTCAGTACTTGCCTACCATATGGAGAGCCTAGGTTTACCTCTCCCTAAAAAGCTCACTAATGTTCTATTCGGCTATAAAGATGAAAATTATGTCATTTGTAAGAAAATGGAACTAGAGATTACTTATAGATTAAAGAAAAAAAAAAAGAGTTGCTTGCTTTTTCTCACATGTATCATCCTCTAAAACATATACATCTTAAACACAAAGTAGAAAGGGATAATTTGGAAAGATGAAAAAGACCACTGGGAAAGGAGGGAAGGCAGGAGGGAAAGGAGGAGGGGGAAAGGAGGAAGAGGGAAAGGAGGAAGAGAGAAAGGAGGGGGAAAGGAGGAAGAGGGAAAGGAGGAAGAGAGAAAGGAAGAAGAGAGAAAAGAAAGGAGGGGGAAAGGAGGAAGAGGGAAAGGAGGAAGAGGGAGTATGGTTAAAATACACTACATACATGTATGAAAATGTACTAATAAAACACACTATTTTGGGTAATACATACTAAATAAAAATGAATGGAAAACAAGTGTTCATGTGTCTCCATTGTGCTTACAGAAGGCCACGGTGCCACATCAGAATAGAACCTTTTATTACTATGACACATGGCACAGAACCCTAACCCACTGAGAAAACATTATTGTAGAAACAAAAAGCCAACTTTTAAATTTTTTTTTTTTTTTTTTTTTACCAAGTTTTCCAAATGTTCGGTTTGTTGAAAAGGATAGTCAGCTGGGGGCTCTTGATCACCATAGTAACACAATAAATCCAAAAGACTATTAGTTGTTTCAAGAGAGACTGTGGTTCCTGTGGTTAGGAGAAAAAAACAAATGTTTAAACATCCAACAACCAAAGCCTGTTGAAATTCCTCCCTTCTTCTCTACTACTGGTGGCTTATTGGCTGCATACTCAATGCCTACTACCATATCACCAATTAGCACATAGAATGTATGATGGCTTTCTGCTGATTCTGTCCCAGTTTCCCCTGTAATGGCTGTTTTTTGTGTGTCAACTTGACATAAGCTGGAGTTATCACAGAGAAAAGGAGCCTCCCCTGAGGAAATACCTCCATGAGATCCAGCTGTAAGGTATTTTCTCAATTAGTGATCAAGGGGGAAGGGCCAGCCCATTGTCAGTGGTGCCATCCCTGGGCTGGTAGTTTTGGGTTCTATAAGCAAGTTTGTTTCTTTTATGCTTAGCAAAATTTTTATTCTAATTCACTTAACAGCAGTGTAGACTCCTAAAATTTAATGATAACAGCTGACTTTGAAGAGATCACATCTTTATTTATAGTAGCTTATCAGTCATGTTACCTAGAATTATACTTATTAATAAAGTCATCCAGATCTAATGCAAAACACAAAAGGACATTAGTTAGATGCTCAGAAAAATTACATGGTCTTTTCTAGATTACTAAGTGAGGCAGAACCCTATCAACATCCAAGTCCCTGATCTCCACTGAACAAGTCTTTCTTTTAAAACATTTCTCTGGGGCTGAAAAGATAGATGCTCAGTTCAGTAGTTAAGAGCACTTGCTGCTTGCTCTTCCATAGGACTTGGTTTGCTTCCCAGCACTCACAACAGGGATAAAATAAGTGCAGTTAAGGAGCTGGAGAGATGGCTCAGTGGTTAAGAGCACTGACTGCTCTTCCAGGAGTCCTGAGTTCAAATCCCAGCAACCACATGGTGGCTCACTACCATCTGTAATGGGATCCGATGCCTTCTTCTTTGTCTGAAGACAGTGCAGTTAAGGAAGATCACAGGTCCTCTTCTGGCCTCCCCTGAAACTAGGCCCACAAATGATGCAGATATACACGCAAACAAAACCCTCACACATAAACAGAGGCCATGTACTTCCTTTGCCAGAATACACAGGACAAAAGCAAGTAATAACCCGCAGTTCTACCTCACTTATAATTTCAGGGTGAAGATGGAGCAGAATATGAATTATGGTATTATACCACTGAAATCACAAACGTCGCCATCAAGCAGAGTAAGCACTATTTGCTATTTTTATTCATAGTTAAGTGGGCCTTATAAAATGACCCATATTCCAAGAGGGGCTCTGACTGAAATGAGTCACCTGCTTGCAAGAGCTGGTCAAAAATGTCCACTGAAGCTTTGACTCTTTTGAGTTTGACTCGTTCCTTCAGGGCAGCTTCACTCACACCTTCAATCCGAGGCTCCAAGTACTCGGGCATTAAGCACTAGAACAACAGGAGAAGTGAATGACTACAAACAGTCCAGGGTAGCAGGGTAACACTACTGACGCTGTTAGCATCCAGAGACCCAAGTAAACTGGCAGTTGGTTCCAGATCCTGTTTCCTGCACCGCATTACACTTGCATCTGAACATAAACAGCTTAGCACAAAACCTAAACCAAAATATCCAGGTAAGAACGAGAAAGGCCAGTAAACGTCTACAGCCTGGAAAGGCAGAACACTGTTTAGCAGCTACTGACTTGATGGAAATTTAAGAACGTTCGAACATAAATATTCACTCCCTATTTCCAACCAAGGGTCTTTTTTTTTCTCTTCTTTTTTTTTTTTCGGAGCTGGGGACCGAACCCAGGACCTTGCCCTTGCTAGGCAAGTGCTCTACCACTGAGCTAAATCCCCAACACCCCAACCAAGGGTCTTAACCTGAGGTTGAGCTAAATACTTTGCTTCCAGGTGTTTTGATTTTACTTCATTTACTAATTTTTCAAATACATTTCAAAAGGGAACAACTTTACTCCAAGTACTGAGCTAGGCATTAGGGATTCTGAGATTTCTTTTCTTTTTTTTTTTTTTTTAAAGGGGGTGCTCTACCTTCCAAGCACTCCTATTCTGATGACAGTTAATGCTAAGTTGAAATTCAAGAATAACCAAAAAGACAAGTCTCTGGACCGGCCTGTGAGGAATTCCCTAGGTCAGTTAACTGAGGTGGAAAGAAGCATTCTAAGTGTGACTGAGATCATTCCACACAGGTTCTGGACTGCATATAAAGAGAACGTGAGCTAACCACTAGGATGCATGGCTTCTGCTCCCACTTCTGTTATACTGTGACTAGTTACTTGCTGCTCTTGCTAAGATGCTTTCCCTACCATGATGGGCTGTATTTCCTTAAACTCTAAGCTGAACTAAAACTTTCCTTCTTCATTAAATTGCTTGTCAGGTATTTTGTCATAGCAGGAAAATCAATCCACACAGGGTATTAACTAATGACAGAGAGCTTACAGGAGGTTCTATGGTCTATCACCAACACAAAACCCCAGAAACAGAGACAGTCAATCACAGTACAGTGTAAAATGACACCACCTCCAAGGTAGGAGACCCCAGAAGGCTTCCAACAAGTGACGCGGAAGCCAAGCATAGGAGCACTGCCGGCCAAAAGGGTGAGTGGTGGGCCAACAAATGAGCATTCTCCAACTATCACCGTTCTAATATTCCTACTACACAACTGTCCTGGCTTGCTGGTCTGTCACAGAAACTGCAGTAGAAGAGGTTTGTGTGGGTTTGAGTTTGCGGAAGAAAGGGGAAGGGAGAAGCTGCAGGCAGGATGAGGGGCTGAGGAAGGCATTTCTCACTCATACTGTTTAACTGACTGCAGTGGCTGCTGGGCGGACACTCTACAGACACCTGGACCACAATGCCTGGACCAAGGGGTGTCAGAAATATGGCCTCAAGCCCCAAGAAGAAGAATGTGGGCAAGACACACAACACCAACAGAGTGCAAAAATGACCAAAACAGAAAGTGCAGACTGTAAAGAGAAAAATGGAGCATGGCGCCTTTATAAAGACAACATTTATAAGGAAATGCTAGAAGCCACTAGAGGTCCCTGAAAAGGAACTCTCACAGAGAAGATTCACACACAAAAGCAATTTTAAAAGGTTAGCAAAGGTTCTCACTCCAATATCCTAGGCACTAAAATGGCTAAATCAGCGGTGGAAGTGAGATTTAATTTGTATTCACAGTACTATGGAAAAGACACAATCACCTCTCCTTACCGGTATATGAGGCTCAGCTATATCCTTTTGGAAATATTTGGGATGTGAATTAATAATAAACTTTGCTGCAGTCTCTCCAGATTTCTTTGCCAATAAAAACGAACGCTACATAAGAAAAAATACAAATTAGCGCTTAACATATAATAATTTAGACTTAAGCAAAACTACACCTTCAGCAAAAATTGCTCCCTTTCTACCAGAAAAAACACAATAATACAAGAACTCCCAATTACAAATCAAGCTATAGTACTTCACAGATCTCATTTCTGAGTATGCCATTAATTTCAGGTCATGTTTTATATATAATACACTACAGACACATATGGTTTGCTTAAGTGTCAGTCAAGACCTTAATATTAAAAAAGCAACAAAAACTAAACCAAAATCATTTTCAGAATACTTAAATATTTTTTGATAAAATTAAGATTCAGAATCTAACAATTTGTCAGTATTTGTAAGCTTTCCAAGGTTTCTTATTTTATTTTAATAATTTAGCTACTTATATATCCTTACACAAACCAGTAAGGCTTTTAAAAGTCACTAGAAAAGTGACACACTAGTACTCACAGACTCCATCGCAGAGGTTGGTATGAGGTAAGGGTCATCCTGAAACACATAAGGTGCAGCTGTAGGATCCTGTGGAAAAGGCACATACATCTTGTTAGATTTTCACTAAAATCCTCTAAGCTTGAATGATCACAAGTTCTGTAAATAAAGTTTTAGACAGTATATATGCATGTAGGAATATGGTCATATGCCTGCACATATAAAAAGAAAACACACATATCAGTAAGACTTTCCCCCAACTTTTGCACAACACAGAGTTGTTAAGTACAAACCCCCATAGCTCCATCTTAAAAGGTTTTTTTCTTCTCTTGGTTCTAGGATAGAACCCAGGGTCTCACACATTAATTAGTAAGCATTTTATCACTGTGCTAATTCCTCAGCCTATTTCGTAGGATTTCAGTCTGTTGTCAGGACTATCACTGCTTTAAACTCTAGTTAAGGACCCATGAATTAACTGCTCCCCCCAGCGGTTTCTTGCAATAAGATTTCTTTCACTGCACAGTCACTATGCACCCATGTGCAACTTTACTTGATAGTTCCTTCTCCGGGGGCTTGGGAATATCTAAACAGATACAGCACTTGCCAAACAAGCATGAGTCCTAAGTATGGGATGGGTATGCCAGCACTCCTATAACTCTAGCGCTCACAACGCAGGGACAAGAGATTCCCAGAATACTGGCTAGTTAAACTAGCCTTTCAGCTGAGCTCTTGAATTGGCTGAAATCTTGCCTCCAATGAATCAGTGGACAGTTGTTGAGCAGTTCATTTGTCTGTAAATAGGCATCTGAAATGCTACTCAGAACTGTGTGTGTGACTCTTGGAGACCTATCCTCCCATTAGGGCCTTCTATGTGGACAACTGACCTCAGAGCTTTGGGATTTTTTTGATCTATCCTATACCCATAATGTAGATCAGACTGGGATTAAAAGCATGTTCTACCGCACCTATCCAAGGATCTATATTTTGACCAATGTATTACCACCAGCAGGAAATACCCATGTCTCAGAGTCTGTACAAAGACAAAGACATGGTTCCCGAATCCCTTAGAAACAAGCACCTCTTTTTTTATTAACTAATTAATTACTTCATGTTATTTTTAGAAACATATTTTAAGAAGCTTTTCCAGTGATAAAAATGATTAGTATGAGCTGGGCCCCATAGTGCACACCTGTAAAAAATCCTAAGACTTGGGAGGCAGAGACAAGAGGATCTTTGAGCACAAGGCCAGCCTGATCTACATAGCAAGTACCAGGACAGCCAGAACTATATTATAGAGAGCAAGCAAAACAAACAAACACACAACTATCAGTATGCTGCAAAAACACTACATGGGCATCACACTCTAGCCAGCCCTATGCTGGTCACTATAAAACCTGTTTTCCCATTTTCCAAAAGTAGGGATTGAATTATCTTTTAAAAAAATTTCTAGATGCACAACAGCTTAATTATGAATAAAGAGCTATAACATTGAATGTATTATTAACCTTGAAAAGCCTACTTACCCTGGTTACTGTGGATGCAAGTGCTTGAAGAATGGCCACTTTATCCCTAGAATTAGAACCACAGGTCAGCCTTTATCAAGATTAAAATACTTACAAAATAAACACGTCAGTCTATTCTCATAGGACACTGGGCATAAATCAAGACAGACAGTTCAGCTCTCACCCAGGGCCAGGACTTATTTCTCAAAGGGAGGAAGAGGTTGGATTGAAGGTTTGAGACCACCTGGACTTCAGGGCTAGACTCTAATCAAGAACTAGAGAATGGAGCTTAGAGTTCTTGTGGGGTAGACCCTCTGCACCAAAATCCTGTTTCTTTTGACAGGTACACATTCCTCCTTCCCTTTGCTTCATATGTACTCTAACTGGTCTCTAATACCATACCCAAGAAAAGCAATTTCTTCTCTCTCTGCCCGTAAGTCTACCTTGCTGACTTCCTTCAACCCACTTCCTTACGCATTCTTAGAGCAGCTCTCTGGACTCTTGCTAACATCCAGACTCTTGCCTCTACCCTGGAACAACTCAAGCAGTTTCTGCAGTGACTTGCTTGCATCCTTACTATGGTGTCTGATGCATACTGTGATCCTACCCACCATGATTTTCTTATCTCCAGAATAAAATTTCTCTTTGAGACAGGGTTTTATGTAGTCTAGGCTGGCCTGAAACTCCATGTGTTGCCGAGGATGACCTTACACTTCTGGTCCTCTTAGTGATAGGACAGGCATGCACCAGGACACCCAGTTTCAGGCAGTATTAGAAGTGAATCCAAGGCTTCAACTGTTCAAGGCAAGTTCACTATCAACCCTCCATTCCCAGGGACTTTTACAGATAATTTTAAGCATAAGCAGACTAAAACAAAACAAAAACAATCAACTTGTTGTCACTTGGAACATGTTTACAGAAGTTTCTACTGTCCTTGTGACTATGCAGATGTAAGGAATGTTTTTAAATGTTATAGATAGCATGTTATTTCTACTATGTGTTCACTCAAAGATGGGTATCTAGCTGGTTCAACTGAGAGTGCTCTCAAGCTCTTTGGGTATATATGCAAATGTTCCTTCCGAGTGGCTAGCCAGTAAGATATTAACATGATCTTAATTCTGATCCTATTTCTGTCCAAATCATTATTCAAATTTGCTCTTCCATCAACAAATACTTCTAAGCACATGTTTTCACTCTTTGCTAATCTGGAAGGTTTTAAATTGTATTTCTGGTATAAATCCTAGGTAGGCTTTTTGCCCTCTTAAAGTTACCTCATAATCTAAACTAACTTCATTCCCTGCCTTCACCATATCATTCTCAAGGAAATCCACAACAACTAAAATCTATTCATTTTCTGTGGCACTGTGAGATCTGATCACAGCTTTAAATGACAAAAGGCATTTGTAGTCTAAAAATACATATACTAAGCCTAGAAACAGAGGCTCCACACCAGGGTTCAATAACCACCCTACACTATTTCTTTTTGTGGGGTGGGTGGGGTGGTAAAGGTATTGCTGCACAAATAAAAGGCAAGAAATATGTGAACAAAGTAGGTTGCAGTCCACACAAATTTGACACTTTTTTTGTGTAATTTTCAAGTTACCTTTTTTCCCCTAAACCATCCCCCCAACTAACCATCCTTAGCTTATAAACTGAATTTTTAAAATGCCTTGACTTGCTGACCAATGCCATTTCTTGTTTCCTAACATTTCCCCCAGGCCCTCCTGAACTACCACCATAATCAACGATCACATTACATTCTGCCTTCCTGCACCCTTCCCGCACAATCTCACAAGATCTACCAATAGGAAAGGGCAGTTTTAATAAACAGCTGGCTGCCTGGATCTTGTGACAAGCCTCCAACTTCTGCCTCAAGTGCTGAGATTACAGGAGTATGCACTACAAAACAACACTCAATATATACCTAAATTCTGACTAGCTATATGGGTAAAACTGCATACATATAGGACTATGAGATACAACACAGGCAGGTGACAATTAGAGTATTCCTCCTGTTGTATTTCTTGTAGTTGTCTGGGTATAAAGGTTGTCAGAGGGCAGTATGTGAGAATGCAGAATTCACAGCTAACCAAGTCCCTACTCTTAGCTCCAGTGGTCCATTATCCCTATTCTTGTTTAAAGACAGGGCGTTAACATATGAACTCATTAGATAGACTTGTCCTTAAATGCAGAGATCCCATCCGCTGCCTCTTGTGTGCTGAGACTAAAGGAGTTTGGTACCTTGGCTAGCCACTCTTCCTCCCCTTGTGCAAGGGAAACAAATGAATCTAATGATATTTATATAATGATATTATATAGCCACTAAAATCAAAAGTATTACACAAAAAGTATACCTAATAGTTCAATTATAAACTAAATGTATAGTTTACACATAAAAGTGTATCACAAGTAACAGCCAACATAGTATTTGTCTATGTGCTAGGCACTGTTTAAATCCTTATGTTTCATTTACAATAAACATCCAACCACTTGCTAAATAAATAGCAAAATACTCACCATGTTTTCTTTTTTGGAATGACTATTTCTTCAATCCCTTGCAGAGAAAAAATGAACATAATCAGTTTTCTAATAACACAAAGAAATACAATGCCTTTTCATTTAAAAAAATTCTATTTTCCATAGTTTTAAAAATACCTGTTATATCTGTTCCTTCAACCTTTGGGAGGGATTCACTTCCAGGATAAAATCTGCATTAAAAACAAAACAAATCCTAATGTTAGTACTGCTCAGAGCTCATCTCTACCTGCACATATACATTTTGAGCCCCATTTTCTAATTACTGTGGGTCAAACAGACTAGGCTGTATACCTAACATCAACATGTACTGGGAAGATACTGTCAAAACAGCATGTTCAATGCATATATAACAGGCAGTCAAGATTGATTAATTCACTGCTTTCTGATGTTAGAAATCAAACCAGAGCCTCAACTATACTAGGCAAGCTCTGGATCACTAAGCTACAGTCTTAAACATGATTTAAACAGATTTAAACATGTAATCTCGTTACCGAACAATCCAGGTTAAAAAGGGAAAATTCAATAGCATTGGAACAATCTGAACAGCTCGTTTGAAATACAGAGAAATGAACCTGAGTTGAATCAATTCAGGTTGAGTTGTTTTTATTAGACACTACCCAGAAAGCAAAAGCCTACCTCACTTAAAGCAATCAGAACAAAGCTAAGATCACTCATGGCTTTATTATAGTCCACTACTTTTAATAATTAACAATATACTAACAACCTAAGTCTTTTAACCACTATGATCTCAGAACCTCAAAAATTATTTTTGTGCAGAATAGAAATACTGGTTCATGACTAAGTTTCAGAATATCATATTCATGGATAACTTCACACTTAATATCCTAAAATAAAATCCACAAAGATTAAGGTATCATTTTACCTATTTTTAAAAAGCTTTTATTATTTTGTGTGATTGTACCTACATGGCCACACAGCAACTTTGTGGAGCTGGTTTTCTCCTTCCAGTTTTCCCTACAGTTCTTTCAGACAGTTATTACTACTTAAAATTCACCCTAAAGATTTGTCTACTATCAGCCAACTGAATATAACACTAAGCATAAGTTTTTATTGGGTAGATGATTTTAACTCAGTAGTAGTGTGTAATTAGCTCATATGAAGTTTTAACTCAGTAGTAGTGTGTAATTAGCTCATATGAAGTTTTTGGATCAATATACAAAAATAAATAAAATTGGGTTTTGAGTTTACACTACCTCTAAATGCCTCTCATACTTCCACCAGGCCACTGTATGAAGGATGTAAAAAGAAATTACATTATGTCCTCAGCTGTAATTATCACAAGATGGAAAGGCTGTGGTCAGACGTTTTTAAGGCTTTTCTGCTTTTACTAAAGCCTAATCTTCTCAGCTTAAGTTTCTCATAATATTCAGTCCACGATGGTAATAGCCTGTCCTTTATTTAGGAAAGATCTATTTGCCCTTTCCTTTTGGCATAGTTAAAATGAATATGGGAGGGAGGTTAAAGAAATTTGTGTAGGGGTTTGTAGAGGCACTCAGGGGAATGTAAACTTCACGAGAACAGGGCCCTAGTTTAAAGGGCAATTTTAATTCTATATCGTACTACAGTCAACCAACAAAAATCTCCTGAAACAATACTCAATACTCGCCGCTACCTCGTGTTACCCTTGAGAGCGCGGGGCCTGCAGCATGCAAATACCTTTGCATCTCACCTACTTCACGACTCTCAGGGAAATGCAAGACGGAACTTACTCCAGGTCTTCTTACCTGCAACAGAGCTTCGGTTCATACACACCCGTTTCCCGAGTGGTCCGCAGCAAGACAAGACCGCTGCGAAAGGGCAAACGGCGAGCAGCCGCTACCGCCGCCATCTTTGGACTCCTCGCAGAGCACGTTGGGAACGCCCTCCGCCTACAGGGTCGAGGGGCGGGGCTGGCGTGGAACATCTCATCTCCAAATGGGTGGTTACAAGGTCATGTTTGGTAAGACTAACAACGGAAGGTTCAGTATATATTATTCACCTCGAACAAATTTACCTGAAATGCTGTTCTAACGTCTCCTGTGTAATTTTGTTTTTAAACTGGATGAGGACTTCGAGACTGTTTTTTTCCACTCCTACCTCACCCCGAAAGCAAAAGTGAACTCGTCCAAGCCAATACGGTGGGCCGCGTTTCCCGCACGCAAGCGCAGTGGAAAACACATGGTGGCTCTGCGCTAGAAGCTTGAAGTGGAGTACTCCGTGGCTGACTGGAACTTCTCTCGTAGGGACGAACCTCAAAACTGACTCGGAAGATGCTGGCCTCCAAGCACACGCCATGGCGGCGGCTTCAGGGCATTTCCTTCGGGATGTATTCGGCCGAGGAGCTCAAGTAAGGGGTTGGTGGGATGTATATAGAGCAGGGTTGTGGAATTTGGAGTCGGGAACTACGATTCCCAGAAGGCTTTGAGCGGAGCCATTCCGGGGAGCAGGGGTCTGGCTGACTCGCACCTGCGTGCATGTAGTGGGAATGAATGCTCTGAAAGTGGGATTTTCTGCCTTGCTGAATTTTCATACGTTCATCTTCCTCATTAATCAATTAGTTTTATGTCATTTATACTCTCATTACGTCACATGCTTATCAACTTACTAATTAGTCTCTCCTGGTCCAAGTGATGATGAACTTTTAAATCTTGGATCAAAACCCCGGTCCGGTTATGAAGTCCTGGGGGCTCTTCTTTAATCCTCATTTTGATCACGATAGCATACACACTTCTCAGACTTGCATTAAAACTCAACTTGCGTTGGGCGGTGGTGGTGGTGTACGCCTTTAATCCCAGCGTTCCGGAGGCAGAGGCAGGAGGATCTCTGGTTTGAGACCAATCTGGTCTACAAAGTGAGTTCCAGAACTGCGTGGACAGAGAAAAACCTTGTCTCGAAAAGTCACATCACACTGTGGTAACATCACCACTACCCCCACCTCTAGAACACTTAACCCTGCAAATGCAAGCTCCATATATAATCAGTCAGCCTTCATTTCTCTGCCCCTGCCGCATGGCAACCATTTTTTTTTTTTTTTCTTGTTTTTTTTTTCGGAGCTGGGGACTGAACCCAGGGCCTTGTGCTTGCTAGGCAAGCACTCTACCACTGAGCTAAATCCCCAACCCCCATTTTTTACTTTCTATTTCACTTACTCTGACTGTTCCTATTCAAATAAACAGAATCAGTCAGTGCCTGTCTTGTTGTGACTGGCTTATGCACGTAGCATACTGTTCTCAAAATTATAGATAAGTAGATCAGAACTTATTTCCTATTTAGGGTTAAGTAAATAATAGTACATGGTATATATACATGCCATTTCATCAGCTCATCCACTGGTGGACATTTGGGCTATTTCCAGTTTTTGGCAATTGTGAATACTGCTTCTAGTAAGATGTGTGAACATACCCAGACTCAGAATTCCTGGTTCAAACATTAATGCCATTTTTAACTTTTTGCAGAAGAGTTAATTCTGTTTTTCATAATTACCGCACCATCGTAAAGATTTCACTTTCTCCACATCCTTCTAGTGTGTGTGTGTGTGTGTGTGTGTGTGTGTGTGTGTGTGTGTGTGTGTGTGGTTTTGATCATATAGTAATGGGTTGGGGGGGTATCTCAGTGTAGTTTTGATTTGCATTGATTTGAGGATGACAGGTGGCTTTTCATGTTTTTCTTTTGAGCATTTGTGAATATTCTACGTACTATGAATATTTAAAACCTTCACTACCTGTGGTTTTCAGGAACAGCAAGGAGGCCAAGGTGACTAGAGTAAAGTGAGGTCAGAGAGCAGGACCCCAGCACCCATGTCATTTTAAGGGCATGGCATTTAATCTGAAGAAGAAGGAAAGCTATCAGTCCCTAACTCCATAAAAGGGAGCATTAGTTACTCAGTGCCAGATCCAAAACTTTCAGCATGGGTCTCATCAAGGGAAACCTTGGTAGGTCAGCAGTGCTCAGCCTGTGAGTTTCGACCTCTTTGTGGGTCAGCTATCAAACATTTACATTGCAGTTCATAAAAGAAGCAAAATTACAGTTATGAAATAGCAATGGAATAATTTTAAGTTGAATATAAGCAACTGTATTATGTGGGTTCCAGCATTAGGAAGGCTGAGAACCACTGTGGTGGGTTATACAAAATACCCTTTTTCCAAGGGCAGACCTAGAAAGGTTATAAGGGTGATGTTAGCTTGGTTACATTTGTACTTCAGAATAAATTTGTCAGCCATTGGAGGATGGACAGGACTGGATAGGTATGAGAATGGAAGAGAAAGAAAAGGACAGTCGGGGCATGTCTGAAGAACCGACCTGTGGCCATCGCAGGAGACATAAAAGGGAGTAAAATTTGATATGTAGGTGACATAGCAGAGGCCTAATACAAACCAGGTGTTATGGTAGAAAGGCAATTCCTTTTAGTTTGTGAAAGAGGGGTGTATATGTTGACAGATTTTTTTTTTTTTTTTTTTTTTTTAAGTTGGTTGGTTGGTTGGTTTTTTGAGTCAAGGTTTCTCTGTAACCCTAGCTGTCCTGGAACTCCCAGTTATCTGCCTGCCTCTGCCTCCTTAATGCTGGGATGAAAGCCGTGTGCCACCACTGCTTGGCTCAGTGTTACATTCTTAATACCAGTGAACTGCTCTCTAAAAGTGGTTAACATGTTAGATTTTATGTATATTTTATTGCAGTTTCAAAAATTAGAATTGAAAAACATGACAGCTGAGTAATTTGTTCAGTATTACCGAATCCATGCTGGGGGAAGAGACCGCATACACACCATTGAGTTAGATAAAGTGTCTGTTGACATTAGCTTAGCAGCAAGGTCACGTTAATGAGAGCCACAGCACAGATCTGCCTCTTTGTAGCCTTGGTCCTTACAGTGGCATTGACCATGGGAGTCTCCCGGCTCTTTATGGACCGCCATCAGTTTACTTGACCACACAACTCACTGATTTGTTGTTCTCACTAGAGTGCAAAATCGTGCAGAATCTTTGTCCTTACGCTTATTTTCTAACCTGGACCTGGTCCTGGAGGGGAACTGATATGGGATGAAAGGAGGTCTTGTACAAGCTATGTCTCATGCCAAACAAGCCGATATACTCTTTGTAGTGGGGAAACGGCTAAGGTCAGCAGAGAGCTAAATTATACAATGTTGGCAAAGAGAATGCAGGATACCTCAGACATGGCTGCTTTAGGACTGGTAACCCTAGCCCAGAGGGAAGAGTTGGTTGGGTCCAAAGAAGCTGTAACCTTGACTCCTTTGAGGCACTGGCTCCTCCCCTAGATTGTCAAGTCCACTTCTGGATGCAAAACTGATGTTTTCTTTGTCCTTTCATCGGGGCCTCTGAGGAAGTCAGGCAGTCTGGCTCCCCTCAATTTTCTAAGTTAGAAGAGATTTAAAAGGCAACATTGGCTTTGTAGAAGTGTATTTATGTGACTAAGGAGACTCTCCAACTGTTGCATTGTATGAGCATCCAAGTACAGTTGGGTAGAGCACACATAGGCTGTATGATGTTTACTGTCACATGTGGCACAATACCATGCATCTCTTGGTGTACATGGCTAGTTATTTGACAGTTCCATGAAACAAAGTGATAAAACCTTGCATAAGGTACGTTCTGTTTATGATTTACTTCAGTTCTTGTTTGAAATTTCCTCCATTCAACAAGTTTAGTCAGGCTTTTAGTCGGGTCTGGTTTATAGCATGCCTCTCTCACTTCTACATCAGAGACTTAATAACTTGAGCTTTCCCTGGGTCTTTCTTTAATCTCCTCAGGAAGTTAAGTGTTAAGTCCATTACAAATCCTCGCTATGTGGACAGCCTGGGAAACCCTTCGGCAGATGGCCTGTATGATTTGGCTTTGGGTCCTGCAGATTCCAAAGAAGTATGCTCTACCTGTGTGCAGGACTTCAACAACTGCTCCGGACACCTGGGCCACATTGACCTCCCGCTCACAGTGTACAACCCTCTCCTCTTCGATGTATGTGTTGCCCTGGGCATGTGGGTCTTGGGACTTCTGGGGTTGTGGGCATCACCTCTTGTTCCTCTTTCTTTAGGAAAAAACCCAAAAATCTCTTTATGGACCTAGAATGGTACACACTGAGTGTCCATTGTCCAAATGCTTGAGACCAAAAGTGTTTAGAAATTCAGATTTTAGAATACTTATAGCCGGGTTGGGGATTTAGCTCAGTGGTAGAGCGCTTGCCTAGCAAGTGCAAGGCCCTGGGTTCGGTCCCCAGCTCCGAAAAAAAGAAAAGGAAAAAAAAAAAAAAGAATACTTATAAAGCCTATGTAATGCTGATATTGTAGGAATGGAACCCAAGTATAAACAGAGAATTCACTCATAGTTTATATGTACCTCATATACACAGCCTGAAGGAACATAGTGTATATGTACCTCATATACACAGCCTGAAGGAGCATAGTGTACATGTACCTCATATTCACAGCCTGAAGGAACATAGTGTACATGTACCTCATATACACAGCCTGAAGGAACATAGTGTATATGTACCTCATATACACAGCCTGAAGGAACATAGTGTACATGTACCTCATATACACAGCCTGAAGGAACATAGTGTACATGTACCTCATATACACAGCCTGAAGGAACATAGTGTATATATACCTCATATACACAGCCTGAAGGAACATAGTGTACATGTACCTCATATACACAGCCTGAAGGAACATAGTGTATATATACCTCATATACACAGCCTGAAGGAACATAGTGTACATGTACCTCATATACACAGCCTGAAGGAACATAGTGTACATGTACCTCATATACACAGCCTGAAGGAACATAGTGTACATGTACCTCATATACACAGCCTGAAGGAACAGAGTGTACATGTACCTCATATACACAGCCTGAAGGAACAGAGTGTGTGTGTGTGTGTGTGTGTGTGTGTGTGTGTGTGTGTGTGTATGTGTATGTGTGTATACATATACATATATGTCTCATATACACAGCCTGAAGGGAGTTATATGTATTTCTAATGTGCCTACATTCTTACTTCAGTCCATAACCATGAAGTCGGGTGTTGGATTTGTTTGTATGTCAGGGCTCAAGAAGTCTGGCATTTTAGAGTCTCGAGGGCATTAGGAATGCTTACCTTGTAGCTTCAGCTTACCCCGCAGACTTACCCAGAGAATTTCAGTCTGATTCCAGTTGAAAAAGCTACAGCTTGATTCTGTTCATGTGAGAGGGAAAAGTTGAGTGAGCCCCTCATCCCCCCATCCAAGACTCAGGGTCTGATGCACTGATTTATCCCTTTTTGCTTCAAGGGTTCTGTGCCCTTCAGAAAGCTCAGTGGCAGTCACCTCCCTAGTAATAGAGGGAATTCTGGTGCTCCCAAGGCCTCTGGCTTTCCAGGTGACCCCACAGTGTAACTTTTTGGCAGGAGAAGCAAAGCTGCAGAAGGAAGACTAATAACATCCAGATGAAGCTCCTGTCTAGACTGCACTGGTGTGTGTTCAGTTCAGT
The DNA here is from genome assembly GCF_011064425.1 of Rattus rattus. Lineage (NCBI taxonomy): Eukaryota > Metazoa > Chordata > Mammalia > Rodentia > Muridae > Rattus > Rattus rattus. The sequence goes on from NC_046159.1 coordinate 74,939,624, forward strand.
CCCCAGGAGTTCTTTTTTAATTTTCAGATTGTGGCGTATATTCAGACATAGCATATTAGCACATTAAAGAAAGCTGTTGTCTTAGTTAAGTGTTATAACTATTTATTGATGTAAAACAAAAGGAATTCCTGTTCTCAGACCATGTATCTTATTGTGAGTTTGAAATTTGAATGCTTTAAAATGAAACCATAAAAGAAAAATGTTTGTCTAGTTGTTAAGGTCCACAGGCTATAGAGGCCTAGAAGCAGAGGTAGAATTCCTAAGGAAATTCTTAAGGAAAGAAAAATCTCTTGTATGCACTGAAAATCACCACTGTGTCTCTTTCTGATGCACCATTTACTTTTGCCCCCACTCTTTAGAAACTCTACCTGCTGCTGCGAGGCTCCTGTTTAAATTGTCATATGCTGACTTGTCCTCGGGCTGCAATTCACCTATTGGTCTGCCAGCTGAAGGTCCTGGACGTTGGAGCCCTACAAGCAGTCTACGAGCTTGAGCGGATTCTCAGCAGGGTAGGTTGATAATGGAAACCAGGATGTCAAGAGATGCTTGTATGTTGTTCTCAAACTGGAAGAGCTTGAAGGGGCTCGAGACCCCATATGTACAACAATGCCAAGCAACCAGAGCTTCCAGGGACTAAGCCCCTACCTAAAGACTATACATGGACTGACCCTGGACTCTGACCTCATAGGTAGCAATGAATATCCTAGTAAGAGCACCAGTGGAAGGGGAAGCCCTGGGTCCTGCTAAGACTGAACCCCAGTGAACTAGACTGTCGGGGGGGCGGCAATGGGGAGGGTGGGGGGGGAACACCCATAAGGAAGTGGAGGGGGGAGGGGGATGTTTGCCCGGAAACCGGGAAAGGGAATAACACTCGAAATGTATATAAGAAATACTCAAGTTAATAAAAAAAAAAAAAAAGAGAGAGAGAGCTTTGAAAGCTTGAATGGTGTCCGGATTTAGATGGTAGTAGCTTATTACTGTTAACTTACTGTTTGGATTATTATAGTAAGGTTTTATTAAATAATATCCCTGTTAAAGCCCTGGTCAGCCTAGAACTTGCTTTGTAGACAAGGCTAGCCTTGAACTCAGAGAAATCCTCCCTCCTCTGCCTATTGAGTACTGAGATTGAAGGTCTGTGCCACCAAGCCCAGTGATATGTACTGCTTTGTAATGTGTTGCTAGATGTGGTTTTCAGTCTTTTTTTTTTTTTTTTTTAAAGATTTATTTATTTAATTTATGTATACAAGTACACTGTAGCTGTCTTCAGACACACCAGATCACATTATAGATGGTTGTGAGCCACCATGTGGTTGCTGGGAATTGAACTCAGGATCTCTGAAAGAGCAGTCCGTGCTCTTAACCACTGAGCCATCTCTCCAGCCCCAGTTTTCAGTCTTATAAAATTAGTTAAGGAGCTTCTCTTATTTATTTATGTATTTATTTATTTTATTTTTACTTTATTTTACTTTATGTGTATGAGTATTTTGCCTGGATGTATATGTGTGTGCCTTGGAGGCCAGAGGAGAGCATTGGGTTTCCTGGAACTGCAGCTACAGAAGGTAGTTAGCCACCCTGTGGATTCTGATTGTTGAACTCATGTCTCGGGTAAGAGCAGCTAGTGCTCCTAGTTCCTGAACCATCTTTTCAGCCTCAAGAAGTTCTCTATAAAATGCCCTAAAAAGAGTTAGTAGAAGATGAGAAATCCTGCAGGCATTGGGTAGGACAGTGCCTGCATTTCGTGTCTCGCAGTCGTTCTGTGCGACTCGTTCAGGGAGCTCAGGGCCATGCTTTAGGAAAGAAAGAAGGTTTGCCTTTGGCACTCAGCACCTGAGGTGGAGATTCAGTCTAACAGGTCTGGACAGATTTCTGCCATTAGCAAAAATTCTCATCCAAATTTAATCTTCTTTTCATATGCCCCCATCATTATTTTCTTTGTTCTTCTAAAATGTGCAAATAGACATGTAATCCTGTATCTATTTGGCAGCCTTTGATATTAGAAACCCCCTCCTGTCCCCTACTCATGGTACACTTCCTTTTGATTGCTAGCAACCATGCTAGGTACTGCTGCCTTCCTTCAGAAAGGAGGCATCCTGCTTCACTCCGGTGGGGCCCTGGTCTACCTGTACAATTGTACAAGTGTTCTTTCCTAAGGGGTTACCCTTTGTTGGGGTTGGGAAGCGGTGATGTCCCGTGTGATAGCATCTTTGTTCTCATTCTAGATTGTTGATTTCTGTTCCTGCATCATTTGGGAGCTTCAAATGGATACTGCGTGGGCCACAGCTCACATATACTCTGAGTGGCTCAGCCCCACCACTGATGACATCCGTAGTCCTGCAGTTTTAAAACACAGTAGCTATGGTTTTATTTCCGAGATTGATCTCTGCTCTTGAAAAACCAACCACGGTATTCCTCAGACATTTACTTACTGCAGTAACACAATAGTTTTCCTCTTTTTCAGTTTCTGGAAGAAACTTCAGATCCTTCTGCCTTCGAAATTCAAGAAGAGTTAGAAGAGTACACAAGCAAAATTCTGCAGAATAACCTCCTGGGGTCCCAGGGTGCACATGTAAGTTACCAACATCTACCTTTGTGTAATGATCTGCTTTTAGTATAGTGACCACAGTTTCTCTATGTGTCATTTGCACGGGTTTCTGGCTTCCCAGGGTAGACTTAGTTTTCAGGCCCAGCTCTCTCTTATGAGTTGCATGATTTTGCAAATTTTTGAATGTTCATTTCCTCTTTTATGGCTACCAGCAGGGTTAGATGACACTAGAGTAAGTATAGCATCCAGCACGCGACTGTGTGGGAACATTGTCTCTACCTCCACTCCATCCCCTGCCCTGTACGTTTTCTAAATCCCTGCTATCTTATCTCTCCCTTGAGGCATCTGTGAAAGAATTCATTTGCTCTGAATGAGTGGTGTAGGTAATCAATTGTAAGAAGGAACTTCAAGTTGAACTCATTTTATGACCAGGTATCATACCACTTAATTGGTCTAGAGCAGGACTGTGGAAGTTCAGAAAGCTTCTGGGTGGGACCTATTTGAGGCCAAGAGAATCACCATGTCGGGAACCCTGAGAACCATCTGGGGAAGCATCAGGGAGAGCCCAGCCACACCCTGAGGCTTGTCTTAAAAGCTAAATTAACCTGCACTTATTCCAAGCCCCCTAATGGATTCTTGATCTTTCTTAGTCATAGCTTTCTGAGAAAGTTTATGTTCTTGGTCTGATACTATGATGAAGGTCATGTTAAATAGTCAAGATGTATCCAGAAGGATGACATTACAGTTAAAGGCAGTAGTGACGTTGCCTTTGCTTTTCCTATCATTTCTTCCAAGAGTCGCCCTGTGAGAACTCAGAGCTGTTGCTGAGAGAAAGGACTCAGCAGTTACTGCTCTTGAGAACACTGGAGTCTGACCCCCAGCACCCATGGTAGATGGCTCACAACCACCTGCTTCAGAGAGCCCTGATACCTCTGACCTCTGTGGTCACCAACACTCACATGCACATACCTACCTGCACACTGACAAACATACATTTGCATAATTTGAATTTAAAAAAAAAAGAGTCTCCTTTTCAGGAAATGTTTTTTTCTTAGTTGTGTTCTTGAAAAACCTCATCCTGGCACATCTGCGTAGGTTCGGGACAGTGAAGGAAGTCCTTGATGTTTGGGCAGTGAGTGTTAATCTGGCCTCAGTGAACAGCACCTGGATCCTGACAGAGGCTTTGGGGAGCTGGGAGAGCTTAGCCAGGCGCTCTCCTCAACTCTGGCTGTGCTCTGCCTCCTGCTGCCTACTTTGCTCATGCTTGGCTGCCTTTAACTATATACTCATGTGTTATATGTGCCTTGGGTCGTTCCATCGCCAACTGTAGATTCTTGTCCAAATGATTACTGATGTTGAGACAGAACAATCTGTGTTCATCTGCTGTAGCTGACTTCTGCAGTGCCATACTAGGATACAGAGCAGATGAGAATTTTTAATTACAGTCAGTACATCTTTTAAAAATATGCCCAAAGGTGCAGTATGTCAGTGTCATATTCACAGTCCTCTGTGAAGTTGTCTCAGTTTGGGAGTCAGTCTGTCCTTTAGCAAGAGAGACCGTGGGCAGTGTCTGTGCTACTGTACATGAGAGTGACAGGATCTTCTGAACATTTTAGTAAATAAACCAAGAATGCAGAGATTGCCCGAGTGACAAACCACAGAGTACGAATGAGTACTGGTCCACACAGAGATATTAGTGTTTCCTGGTCAAAGGCTCTGCATCATTTCCAGCTGATTCATCAAAGTCCACACCACATGTGTGCTAGGGAATAGGATGCAGTTGGCAATTTCAAGACCAAAAAGCACCTCTTGAGGAACCTCGGTTCCTTGTCCTTGATAATGTTTGATTACCTATAGAAAGACCACATCTGTTTAAGTGAGGGTGTATTTTAGTTTTTGTTGCTGTGAGGAAGGAGTTTATTTACTTCTCCAGTGGAGCTGTAATGGCAGGAGGCCCCAGCCTGAGAGACCAATCTCCCAGTCTCCGCTACAAACATGAAGCAGAAATCACACTGAAAGTGGGGCAGGTCTGTGAACTCTTAAAGTTTGTCTCCACTGATACGCCTCCCCCAACCAGACCTCCTAAAGCTTTCATAACCTCTCCAAACAGTGCAACCAGCTTGGGACCAAGTAAGTGTCCAAATGGTTGAATTTTCGGGAACATTTCTCATTCAAACCACCACTGGGCAATTTAGGTAAATAAAAAGTGAAAAACCATTCAAAGCATACAGACTGGATCCTCTTCAGAGTGGCACTCTGCTGCAGGTACAGTAGTACACATTTATAATCCCATTATTTGAGAGGCTGAAGCGAGAAGATTACAAATTTGAGGCTAGTCTGGGCTACAAAGTGAGACCTACCTAGAAATAAATCACTCTAATATTCTCTGACTTTTTAAACAGGTGAAAAATGTGTGCGAGAGCAGAAGCAAACTTGTCGCTCACTTCTGGAAGACACACATGGCTGCTAAGCGCTGTCCACACTGCAAGTGAGTGCTGGCCCTCAGCCGTCCCCTTCCTGTTCCTTGCTTGAGATGGCTTTGGTTAATCACTCAGCACCATTATTAAATGTCTCACTGGGGTTTGTTTCTCTCTACAAATCTCCCTGTGTGTAGGACGGGACGGTCAGTGGTTCGAAAGGAGCACAATAGTAAGCTAACAATAACATATCCAGCCATGGTGCACAAGAAGTCTGGCCAGAAGGATGCAGAACTCCCAGGTAAGCAGCTGGATCTCTTAGGAGTTCTAGCCACTTTCTCATGTGTGGCTTCAGATGTTTCTAGGCTTCTTAGGTCTCTGGGAGAGCTTGAGGAAGACCCATCCCAGGCCTGTCACCAGGGAAGGGGCAGCAGGGGCTATGCTAGGAGACAGTGCCCTACAGGTGCCTTTGTTTTGGGTGTTTTGAGACAAGATCTTGCTATGCAGCTTAGGCTGACATCAAACTCTCAATCTTCCTGCCTTTAGTTTCCTTTAGTGCTAGGAGTATGTGGTTGTTTCTTTGAAAGAGTTTGTTTTGTTTTGTGACAGGATCTCTTGTAGTGTAAACTGGCCTTAACCTGATCATTCTGAAATTCTGGTATTACAGGTATTCGACACAATACCCAACCATCGAAAGCTTATTGAATAAGAACTTTTAGTTTTGCCTGGCAAGCGTTTTAAGTATTTTATTATGTAGCAAGTATGGATTTATTTTGAATATTTAAAAATTGAAAGAACTCAGGAAAACATGAGGACTTCCTGCCAGTTGCTCCTGACTATCTGTGTAGACAGAAGTCATCTTGTCAGCTCTGCTCCGTTCATGGGGTGTAGAGAAAAAACTGGGATGAACAACTTTCCTTTTTTAACGTGGTTTTAGTTGTTTAATTCTGAAGTGAGAATTAATAAGGTAGTTTGAGAAGTACTGAAACTAGTCTGTATCTGGCTGTATGTGTTTACTAGGCGCTCTGATTCATTTTTTATCATATAATCTGTATGCCAAGTCAGAAAACACAGAACCTGCGATGTGCTCTTGGCTCTGTTGTATGCTGTGAGAGGCTCAGGGCGACTGCTTCTCAGACCTGTTGGCAGCTCACACAAGTGGCAGTTGCAGAGCCCACCCAGAGCTGAGGCACATCCATGAAGGTGCAGCAGATAACATCATCAGTGAACCTTGTCTAGGGCTTGCGGATATGGAGGAGGCAGGAAAATGCATTCGTATGCACTCATCTCTGCCCAACCCACCCTGAGAAGAATGTTCAGTCTTTTGCTTTGAGACTCTGGCAAACATTGGTGTAAATAACAAATCTGTGCTGGTTTTTAATAGACCTTTTATTGTAGAGCAAATTCAGACTTTCTGAATAAAGTCCCATAAAGTCTTTTTTAAGTTGGTTAATTTGTATCCTTTTCGATATCTCTGAGCAGGCATCCACCAGCACTAGCATGTGGGTATTAACTTACAAACCTCATTCGAAGCTTGTGGGTTATTTTGGTCATGGCCTTTCTGTATTCTAGGACCCAGAGTGGGATCGGCACCCTGTTAGAAAGATAGCGAGTGAAAGACTGATAGTGAACAGCTAATAGCACAAGAGTGGGTTTTCCTTCACATTCCTACAAATGGCCATAGAAACATTTTCTCTTAGCACCACTGACAGTTGCTACCATGGCCCTCTAGGTTGTCCTAGAAAATGCTAAGACCCTGAAAACAGAGATGTTCAGAATTTTTGATAATAGCTCCAGTTTGGGGCAGATGTCCAATGATGAAGTAGCACTAGTAAGAATGCTCAGTGGATTAAAGTGCTTAGGGCACAAATCTATGTTCTAGTCCCAGGACTCAAAGAGAACCAACTCCCAAAAGTAGTTGAGTGAGAAGACAGCTTCCGTATGTGTGACTTCTGTATGTGCACACATATGGCACATGCGTTCTCACACTCACACAATTTAAAAAAGTCTCCCTACGTTTATTTTTACTTTTGCTTCCCTGACCCTCTCTGGTGAGTCCTGTGTCCATAAAGATGATGTTACTTGTTTTCTTCCAGTACTGGGGATTAAACCCAAGACCTTGGTCATGCCAGGTGCATATTCTATCAGTAATCAGTATCCCAGCCCAAGCCCAAAGCCAGATTTCTGCCTTGCGCTTATTTCAGTTGTCCCAATAGTGTCAGATTCCTGCCAAGTGTCTAGAAGGAAGTAGCCCCAAAGGGCTCTCTATAGTCAGGAAGTCAAGGCTAGCCTGGGCTACTTAAGATTGTCTCAGTAACAAGCAGAAAGGCGGTCAGAGAAAAGCTGTATAGCAGCTGTTCGTTCGTGTGCTCCCCTAGAACACCAAATAGCAGGGTTTTGATGATAACAAATCCATGGAAGATTTTGGGGGTTTTTGAGGTAATATCTCACTGTTAGCCCACGTTTTCCTAAAACTCATGATCCTTCTGCCTCATCCGCCTGAGTCCTTGGGGTAATAGACCTGTGCTACCATGCCTGGCAAAAATCTGTGTCGTGCAAAGTATTTACATGAGCCAAAGCACTGGGAAAGAATATTTAAAAGTGAAAATAGTTATGTTAATGTGAGCTGGTGGGATGCCCTCTTGTGCTCTTCTCTGGTTTTATATAATAGTGTGTTGCGTTCAGTACTCCAGAAATCAGTGTGGTAGAAATCTGGGTTGAAGAGATGCTGCTCTGTACATTGATGTTTATGGTCGTTTCAAGAATGGGGACAAAAAAGGGTTTATCTCATTACAGAAGGAGCACCAGCAGCTCCAGGAATTGATGAGGCTCAGATGGGGAAACGAGGATACTTGACCCCAAGCAGCGCCCAAGAACATCTTTTCGCCATTTGGAAGAATGAAGGTGCTAGAGAAATAGCCTGTCTGACTGTGGATTTGATTTCCTGGTTCATTTCTTTAGACCACCCTCTTACTACCTTAACAGAAGTTCTAATTAATGTAGCTCTTACCTGCAATCTATCTATTGGTCTCGGGCAAGCTTCAGGCACATTGACTTAGAGCCATAAAGGAGCAGGGTAGGTCACACCCACCACGAAGAACTTGATGCAGCTGAGCCCAGCCACTGCTGCACTGGAGCATTTCTGGAGGGCTTATTGCCTCGCATCTATGTCAAATGTCCACTGAAAAGATGCTTTAGCTGGGTAGCTGGCATACACCTGTAGTCTCAGCCCTTGGGAGGCAGAGGCAGGTGGAGCTCTGTGAGTTCAAGGCATGCTCTTTATAGTGAGTTCCAGGACAGTCAACGCTACTTAGTGAGACCATCTTGAACCCAAAAAAAGACCTTGTAAATGTTCTGTGGGGATTCCTTTTGTGAATCAAAGAATGAACTTTTTATATGTAAGTACACTGTATCTGTCTTCAGACACACCAGAAGAGGGCATCAGATCCCATTACAGATGGTTGTGAGCCACCATGTGGTTGCTGGGATTTGAACTCAGGACCTCTGGAAGAGCAGTCAGTTCTCTTAACCTCTGAGCCATCACTCCAGCCCCAAGAATGAACTTTCGTATATTTCAGTTCCCTGTAAAAAGGGAACTCTTTATCCCCTTTTTGAATATATAACGTGGTCTATGCAGAGTATTCAATCCTCAGCCATCTAAGACGGTGTTCTGGGCATCGACTCTGGTCTCTGCACAGGAAGTGCTCATAGACAACCATGGTATCATCACCAGGGGTACAAGAGTGAAAAAGTACCAAGTTAGTGAAGCGCTTTCTGTGGCAGGCTTTATTCACGCTTGGTCCATTTTCTCCAGGCAGTTTTAGGTCACATACATCTTTGATCCAGAAGAGCCCTCTTGGCATATCCATTAGAAAGGATGTTTCATTTCATTTTTTGTTTTTAAAAGACAAAATTTTATTTGACTTGTTTTTTTTATTTTGATTAATTTTGTCCAGAGTCCAAAATAGCAAGCATTTAATTTTGCATATAAGATTCCGAGCCGTGGGGGTGGGGGTGGGGGTGGGGGGGAGGCTAAAATTTCCTATTCCTTCATAGCTCATTTCCTTACTTAAGCACTGTTGTCCATCAGAGTCTATATGTTATCTTACTTGCATACAAGCCGTCACATACTCAGGATAATTTTGGTTCATTTTTATAAAAAGTATTTTCTTATTCGGCATAGGATCCCATATCCTGTTTGTTTTGTTTTGTTTTTTTCTTAGTAACATCTTTATGTTTCTATACATAGGCTTTAATGTCTTGTTGGTTACTTTATTTCAACACAGGATTCTTCCTGAATTATCTTTTTTCGGGATTGGATGATATTGGCCCAGAGTCCAGTTTCAACCCCAGTATGTTCTTTCTAGATTTCATCGTGGTACCGCCATCCAGGTAACTCCTTTTAACTTACTTTGCATGAAAAGGGTGGGCTGAGGAATTGAGCAGGGACACACTGGAGAGCCTGGAAGGGTTGGGCCACTGAGAAATGAAACAGCTACCAAACCAAGCTTGCAGGTAGTGGCCCGAGCACTCTCTGTTACTTGGTTGTCCTAGACATGGATGGTTGTTGTGAACAGACTGAGCTGTGTTATTTTCAGTAAATAGGTTAAGAGGCTAAAGAACATTCATGAAGCCTGTATGTCACCCTGTAGGTATCGTCCCATCAATCGCCTGGGTGACCAGATGTTCACTAATGGCCAGACAGTGAATTTGCAAGCGGTCATGAAGGATGCAGTTTTGATCCGGAAACTTCTGGCAGTGATGGCCCAAGAACAGAAACTGCCCTGTGAGATGACAGAACTCACCATAGACAAGGTCAGAGCTGCCTTGGTGCTGACATAATTTCTCGGTCAAGGACAGGTGTGGTAAGAGCAAGAACACTTGGTTCTAACCCTGTGCGGACACAGATGTTGTGACTGCTGCAAGATGCTGCCTACAGTGGGCAGCACCCCTGGTCGGCAGTGTGACTTGTTGGGACAAGCACAGGCCTGATTATAGATAAATCTAGATAGTGGTTTGGGTTCAGTATCCAATGATCATGCCAGTGGTTTTAGTCTCTTTGACTTCTTGGCCTCATCTCCACTTTACAGTACATGTACTTTATGGTGAGGTTTCACACCTAGGCTGTTCTGTACCACCAACTGCTAATGAAGGGCCAAAGAGTCATCTTCCCTCAGACTCTAAGAATGTGTTTGTAGGCTCAGTAAGGTCTTTAGCAGTACAGCCAGGAAGACGATGTAGAATGGGATTTTCTAGAATAAAACCATCCCCACTGACAATTCCTTAGCCCTTTCTGTGTCAACTCTGTAGTGAACATTGAGCCAAGTTGGGTACTCAGAACACTTGCCAAAGTCACTGCATCCCGGGACTGTGGTCAGGATGTAAATAGAGATGGCTTTCTCTAGCCTTGGACTGGCCTTTCAGACTCCATGCCAGTTGCTCAGACGGTCCTGCTATAAGCCAGGGCTGTCACAACGTGACACCACCATCTCCTGGCACTTAGCTTTGGCTGACTTCTCGATCCTTTGTCTGGTTCTGCTGAACTTTACTGATGAGTCAGTGTGGACATGCTTTTAACAGCGCCTCAGCATGAGACAGTTGCCATCTGCAGGCCATGGTCTAGTATGGAAGACTGAAATCATAGCATAATCAAGCCCAGTGACTAGGAATGAGGATTTTATCTTGGTGACCCTTAGGGGCAGAGACAAGCTTTTGTCAATAGTAACTCCGTCTCTAGGAAAAACAAAACAAAACAAAACAAAACAGTACTGTCTTGATCCCTCTGCAATCTCCCTTTAAGTAATCAGAAATATTCTTGTTTTTCCTATTCGTGGTCATCATTATATTCCCATGGCAGTGGTCTCCCGGGAGCTGTCCCCTAGGGACTAGGGACATACCAGAAGCCAGGGGACTGGGTCTTGTTCATTTCAGTAGCAGTCATGTGGCTGTAAGCAGTGAGTTTGACTAGACAGGCCTCTGCCATCATGCAGGTGGTAAGAAAATCTAATGTTGTCTGCAGGGCTATATGTACCTTCCTAGATGATTCCCTTATTCCTTGGTTATGGTGACAATCCAAATTATCACTGTGACACTCTCATTGTCACCTGTCCTCAGCTTGCACACAGTGTTTTCTCTTTGAACTACTCTATCTCCTAGGCGGTGAAATTCTATCTCCTAGGCCGTATGTAGCCAGATGGGGCCAGTAGGTGGTGCTGTAAGGACCTCTGTATTTCTCTTCCCTGGATAGATAAGAGGAAGAGGCAGGATTAGAATAGAAATAATTTTACATGATTAGGTAAATATTTAAGCTTGAGGATCAGCCAGTAATTTAACCCACTTGGGACTCACATTATAACTGAAGACATACAATATTATATGGCAAACTATTTTTTTTTAATAAATTATTCTACCTGCCTTAAAATAATAGTAATACTATTACTGTTATTATTGGTTTATTATTATTTGGAGACAGGGTCTCATGTAGCCCATGCTGGCCTTTAAGTTACCATATAACCAGGGCTGCCCTTAAACTTCTGACCCCCTGCTGCCACCTTCCAAGTGCTGGGATTGCTGTGTGCACCGTCATAGCCAGTTTCTGTGCTGCTGGAGGTGGAGCCAGGGCTTCCTGCAAGCTAGGTAAACACTCCACTGCACGTTTATGACTTCACTGACTGACGTTTTCCTAAACCTGTAACGTCTGATAGGCCCCTCTGAAGTGGATGCCCACAGGAAGGGCTGCCAAGACTCTCTTGGTTTCGGTAGACTAGACATTAAGAAGCTTAAGATAGGAACCTACTTATGTTTTACATCTTAGTTTAGTTTTAATTTTGGAGATAGGATCTTGCTCTCCTACCTCTACTTCTCAAGTGGCTGGTAATTCCAGGTGTACACTACAGTGCTGCTGTGCTGATGAATTTCGGGTTCATTTTACTACTAAAGAGACAAGCAGGTCCATACATAGTGGGCTGATGTGTACCTGCTGAGACACACTAACAAGTTCAGTTTATCATCCGTCAGCTTCCAGGGCTTTTTTTTTCTTATAAAGATTTAATTATTTATATGAGTACAGTGTACTGTCTCCAGACACACCAGAAGAGGGCATCGGATCCCATTACAGATGAGCAACCATATGGCTGCTGGGAATTAAACTCAGGACCTCTGAAAGAGCAGTCATTGCTCTTAACCAGACCACTGAACCATCTCACCAGCACCTTCCCCTCCCTCCCTTTTTTTGAGTAAACAAGTTTTTCTTCAGTCATTCTTATTTTCTTGGATTTTATCTTCTCAGGAAAATGACTCCTCGGGTGCTATCGACCGGTCCTTTCTGAGTTTGCTTCCAGGACAGTCTCTCACAGATAAACTTTACAATATTTGGATTCGCCTCCAGAGCCACGTCAATATTGTGTTTGACAGTGACATGGACAAACTGATGCTAGAAAAGTACCCTGGCATAAGACAGGTGAGCGTGAGTTGGATTCCCATCCCGTTAGCGAGGGTCAGTAATGAACAGCTGACAACCGGTCTGTATCCCCAGCTCCCATCTGCATGTTTAGAAATAAACACACATTATACACACTGGTTCAGCAGCAAGAAAACAATAATCATAATTGAGTTATTTATTATTCTGGCACTTTTTTGCTGTCTGTAGATCCTCGAGAAGAAGGAAGGCCTGTTCCGGAAGCACATGATGGGAAAGCGAGTGGACTACGCAGCCCGCTCGGTCATCTGCCCAGATATGTACATCAACACCAATGAGATCGGGATTCCCATGGTGTGTGTTTGGGGAGAGGCCTCATCTCTTACTGGTGCTGGGAGATAGGTGTGCCTTAGAGGCCTGGGGACAGAGTGGATGGTAGATCAAGATGGCTCCAGTGGGGATAGTTTGTACTGCCTCACATGTGGAAGGAAGAAGAGCCCATAGGGAAGGAACTTGAGGTACATAATGGTATTGCCATCCTAGAAGACTTTTGCTGCAAAGCACCGGGGAATTCCCAGCAAGTCATTCCACACCGAGTTTCTTGCCAGTCTTAACTAGTCTTTAAACCTTTCTTGTCCAAGTGAGTCCATGAGGGGAGAAGAGGAGGGCGAGGGGATTTCAGTCCCACTTGGGTGTCTGGCAGGGAAAGGGGGAGCCCTCAGAAGGGCAGCAAGGGTACCGTGTGTCTCCGGTTCCCGGAGTGAGCGGCTCACCTGGTTGGTCACCCATTAGTGCTCTTTGGCGAGCCAGCTTCCTTTTCTCACTTCCCCACCAGTTAAAGCCTTGGTGCTCATTAGCAGCTCTCTCTAGCCGACTTCCTCCTTAATGGCCTCGAGGTAAATAATGCGAAGATGGTTTAATTCCCTCTGTGCAGAGTTTCATTTCCTTACACACTGCCCTGCTTCTCTTGGGAGAGCTGGTAATAAGCAGAGCTAAAGTGTTCAGAGTCTTGGGCACAGTTGGCTCCCTGGGAAGAGTCTGCTGTGTCAAGAACAGGCAGAGAAGGCTGTACCCTGTGTTCACTGCCTCGCAGGAACCAGAGGTCTTTGTATTCAGAAGCTGAACTATATACCAAAGGAAGCCAGTCATAATTTCTTAGGTTTGAATCTCTGGGAGGAAAGGCCCAGTAGGCAGAATGTAGAAGCCATCCTGACTCTGACCTCAGTGCCTGGAGTGCACCCAGCTTGGAGGAGACCTTTAGGAAGGTCTTGTCATGTACCTCCATAGCATTCTGATCTTAAGATCTGGGTTTATTTGCTTGTATCCTGACGAGAGACTCTAATGCTGTCCACCCTACTAACTCCCACCTTACCCCAAATTCTCAGAGCCATGCAGGCCTAGGGTTATTATAGGGTAACTAGGAAAAACAGAGTGGGTAAAGCTACTGTCCTCCCCTCCCCCACAGTGCCCCAGAGGTGTTATGGGAACAAGAAGGTGAGATAAAATGAAACTGAGCTAAGCCTGGCAGGGAGCCACACAGCAGGGCTCTGCCTCCTAAAGCTGGGGGCCAAGTGATGGGCACACAGTCAACAAGTCCATTAGTCGCCATAAAGGAGGCAGCAACATGGCAGGGCTCTACACTGCTCCACATAGAGACCTGGAACTTTAACGTCCTGGGTTCTGGGGTCTTTGTGTGTGTGTGTGTGTTGAAGTATCAAGTAAGTAAGTAAACATCAGCGATTCAGAACCTTACTTCACTGTAGAGAACTCACTTGTTTTAGAGCAAGTTTCAGGCCTAGTGTTGACAGAACACCTCATGTTCTCAGGGATCAGGAAATGCAAATCCATTTCCCCTCAAGTGCCACTCTGATGCCATGCCTGGACTCAGTGGAGGTACCTGGGCGGTGATTGGTACCTGCTGGGTTGGGGAGGGGTGTGTTGGCTTTCAAACAAGTGCCCCATACTACTCCATAGGCAGTACTATATTGGCAGACAGCAAATCACCATTTACGTGAAGTTTCAGGTATGCATTTAAGAAAACTAATCAGTAAATTGCCCAGTCTGTTCCCTTAAGAGAGCAAGGGAAGCAAAAGGAAACATGTTGGTCTGCCTGCAGAAAGGCCTTAGCTAAGCAAGACAGCGTCCCACGGTTTAAGAAGAAACCAGGCAGCTCATTTTGTTAGCTTTTGTATTCCTGGAACCTTTGCTGCCCATTCTGAATTTTAACATGCAATCCTTGTTTATAGGTATTTGCCACAAAACTGACTTACCCCCAGCCAGTTACCCCCTGGAACGTGCAGGAACTGAGACAGGCAGTCATCAATGGACCCAATGTGCACCCAGGAGCCTCCATGGTCATCAACGAGGATGGCAGTCGCACAGCCCTGAGCGCAGTGGATGCTACACAGCGGGAAGCTGTGGCCAAACAGCTCCTGACACCGTCCACAGGGGCCCCTAAGCCTCAGGGAGCAAAAGTTGTAAGTGAAATGAGGGTTTGTTCATGATTTCCTAGTTCCCGTCTGGTTCCTACATGCTGAGCAGGGCTAATCAAAGTGTGGAACTCAGATCAGTAGCATCTTCACTGAAACTAAGGAGAGAGATAATTTGGCCAGGGTCCTCACCCCTTAGGTGAATTAGTGTAGCATCTCTGGGATTGGCTAACTGTAATATTCAACAAAGTTCCCAGCCACCTAGAAGGAACTTTGGAGACACCCTTGGCTTGGCCTGGTGACCATTGGTTCCCATTGATTTTTCAGGGCTAACAATAGGCCAGTCTCTTGCCTTTCTTATTTTTGAAGCTCTCCTCAGCTAGAGCAGAGTTAAATTCTGCTCTATGCTGATTTGCTTGATGACAGGGACACCATTCAGACCATTCAGAGCACCAATTTTATTCTTTGTTAGGTTAGTACATTGTCAGATTTTTTGCTAGGAGCTATGTGAGGGATTCAAGAAGCAGCAAGGTATATCTTGCTTAACTTTGATGGGGCCAGGCAAATGTACAATAATCTTTGTGTTCACTCAACTCAACGAGTTGCCGCGAGGAGAAAAGTGTCAAGAGGAATATGCAGTGAGGAGTCAGTAGTACTGAGTCCTGCTCAGTGGTGATGAGTATCGAGTGCTTCTGTGTGCTCAGGCTTTGCAAGGACATGACCCTGGCAGGGATTGCCAATGAGCGAATGTGATCTGTGAGCCCGGAAGTGAGTCCTCAAGGGCTGCAGGGGAATTATGGATAACAGTCACGTTGCAGAGGGAGCACCAGGGACATTTTCATCATAGAGATAGGTAAGAAGAGATAAATATGATGTCATAGGAGAGAAGAGGGGTATCAGTGAAAGAGGTACAATGTTTAGCCCTTCTAAATTTGAGTTGACAGCAGACAAAATAAGAGCCCATTCCTGTAAAAACTAGAAGTGTGAGGCTTAGATGGAGGGGTCATAGAACTAAGAAAAAGCTATCCGAATGTTAATCTCATAAAGACTATAATGAGAGAAGCTGAGGTCCTCGGAGTACAAAACGTGGGAGCAGTTGGGAAGTTAGGGAGTGATGGGGCTGGCTGATAGGTTTTGTGTCCACACTTGTTTCTTGTGTGTAGTTATGGTGTTCTTTATAGTCATGAGGAAGAAGCAGTTTTCAGAGCCTTTAACTGGGGAAATGGACAGTAAGTAGCTAGGGCATTTGAAAATAAATCAGAAATGATCTGACGTTATTGGGGGATAAAGATAAAGCAGAGGCTTATTGGTCTGCTTTTTTCATGTGGCCTGATTACTTCCATGGTCTCAGGTGGGGATGGGCAAAGGGTGGGACAGGAGCTCCACTGAGGGGGAGCGCCCTGCTGCAGTGTGCGGGGCAGTTCTCATGAAGCCAGTGAGAGAGTCCCTGAGTAGCAGTGAGGGTGTGTGAGCGTTTGTTCTTTATCTTCCAACTTTGGCTCAAATCCTTAGCCAGCTCGTAAGGCTACCTGTTGATTCATGTTCTTCACTGGCCTCTCACCCCATCATCTGTGCAGCTGGCCCCATCTCCTTTCCAGGTTTGCATATGCTGTTTCTCTGCCCTCCTTGAGACTCTGTAGCTGAATCCTGCCGGTCCTTCAAGTCTCAGCCCAGCCCTCTTTTCCCTAGGGTCAGAGTCACTGTTTCAGCCTTAATTGGTCTTACAGGCTCTTGTGATGACTCAGCTCTTACTGTATAGTGTGAAAGCAAGTGCAGACAAATGGTCGTGCATCCAAAAACATTGACAAAACTTGGTAGCCAGGCTGCAGATTTTACCACTCCCGAAAATCATGTTAGGAACCCGATGTGTTTCCCCAGCACACAGTGTGCACCCTCCCTCATCTCTATCCCTGCTTCTTGCTCTCACTGCATCACATCATCCCTGTGTGTGCACCCATCTCCCTGAGTTCCCCATCGCTGTGCAAAGACAGGAAACACAACTGACTGTCCCATCAGGTCCTGGGTCTCAGGATGGCAGCTTTGATGTCAGAATGTCACTACTGTATGTACATATAGGATACTTCGATTTCGGCATGCATGCACTTCTAATTTCTTATTTTTTAATAGAAGATCTGGGAGAGGTGAATGGGGAAGGAAACTAAAGATTAACTTAAAGGTTAGGTCAGAGGGGAAGGAGTTGGCAGAAAGATCATTTTCTCAGTGACAAGGGTAACCTCTACTTTTTCCCCTGGGCCTCAACAAAAAGGAAGTGGTCAGGATAGCCTAGGCTTGTTTCTCTGCCTCGATGCCTGAGCAGCCTCTGGCCCCATGCCTGCCCCAGCAAACTAACCTGGGCACTGGGACACACTTAATTTTCACCACAGTATTTATTTAGTGACAAGAGGAAGGAAAGGCCTTGGGTTTGGGTTGGCAAGGGCGGGCCCTGCACTCCCAGACTTCTGTTTGGATTGGTGAGTATCTGGCAGACTGGCCTACATCTTCCCCGCTGCCGTGAAGTAACTGCATTCAGACTCTAGGCCCAGCCTGGGCCAGATCAGGCCAACTTTTCCCTTGAGACGCTAAGGAAAGAAAACCTCAGGCTGTGTGACGCACTGAGCAGCCAGTGCCTTAGGCAGATGCTCATGGGCCTCCTCAGAGCTCGGGTCTCCTTGGAAACACATGGAGGACTTGGCTGTGGGGGTAGGAAGGTTGAATTCCTCAGAAAGCAAAAGTACAGACTCTGCTCTTAGGGCTGCTAACCTGTTCCACCTGAGAGAGAGAGAACTTTGAGGAAAACTGACAATGACTGTGGGAGAAGGGGGAAAATCTCTTCACAGCCTGAAGCCCAGCTGACAGGCTCACCTTAGCCAGCTTCCCAGGGTGCCCACGGGTGGGCCACAGAAGGATGCAAGACCTATTTCCTCTTGCCTCTTAACTGCTGCGACACAGGGGACCTGAGGAGGAGAGATGATTGCCAAGGGGCCATATCCTCCGGGGCACCTTACCTTATGCAGTGGTTTTTTTAAAAAACTGTCCTTGTGGTTTGTAAAGTCAGCTTTGAGGGAAAGGTATTCTGTGAAAGGAGCATGACAGGCTGGGTTTGAAAGGGGAAAGTAGGATCAGTGTTTGTCTTGAAAGGTAAAATGTCTTGTGCTTTTTTATTCTTTAAAATTTGTATCTTCTGGTTTTCTCCCTTCAGTAAGCATATTTTTTTTTTGTGTGTGTTTTTGTGTGTGTGTGTGTGTGTGTGTGTGTGTGTGTGTGTGTGTGTGTGAGAGAGAGAGAGAGAGAGAGAGAGAGAGAGAGAGAGAGAGAGAGAGAGATTTGCTTTCTTACTGCATTTATTTATTTGGGAAGAAGTCAGGGACTACCCCTGCATGTGTGTGGAATCAGGATAATTTCTCCAACTTCCATCATGTGGTTCTCTCCTTTTGTCATGTGGGTCCCAGGGATTGAAGTCAGGCATCAGGCTGGGAAGAAAGTGCCATTACCCACTGAGTCATCTCTGGCAGGCAGGGGCAGGAGCAACATAAGTTTGAGACTAACTTGGACAACACAACAAGACACTATTTACAAAAACACGCGGAAGTAATATGCATTCTAGTATGAACAGTACTAAGATCTGGGGTGATTAAGGTATTACAAGTGCCTTCACACCTTTCCTTTTAAGTCCGTGCCCCAGACTAGCAGTGAGGACCCACACGCCTTTTCCTGTGTGCAGCTGTCCTAGACACGGCCAAGTTGATTTCCAGTCGTTGCGCCCGTCTCCTTACTGGGATTTTGGTTTTGTTAATTCTTGTAGCATCACACTAGACTGGTATTGGTCTGATTTAACCTCTGCAGTCACTGTGGCACTCTGTCATATATGTACACTGGAATTTACTGCCATCTTTGTGAGACAGTTAGGATATTTCTACTTTTTTGCCATTGTAAGCCAGGCTGCATAAACATACATTCTTTTTGCTTACCTTGGTGCTTTTTTCCCTTCTGAAAGGCTAAGAGGAAATGTTTTAAATGTCACAAGGGATATTTTCAGATCGTTTCCCCCAAGATTCTGGCAGTTTTTAATTTTTATACTTGTTTTGAATTTTCGAAGTGCAGTATGTTTTCAGGGGTCACTGAGATTCAAAAGCCTTGTCTTCCAGCCCTGGCTGTGCTGGGAGAAGCTGGACTGATTCTAAGCTGTGGGATTCATGTATGACCTTGGGGGGATTTGAGAAGCCTGACAAGTTCAGATCTGCGCAAACATTCAGTCTTGGAATTTTATCTGTTTCTTCGTTAACTCTGAGAGAGGAGTCCAGGGCTCTGGAAGGCTTCATATTCTGAGGGTAGTGCATACTGCACGGGCACCTGTGGTCAGCCATGTTTGCTCCTTATGCCTCTGCGCCTAGAAGCAGAATTGGAGCTGAGAGGCCAAGAGCAGAGGGCTAGCAAGTGTTTCTCAGAGTTTCTAGAGCTCTTTTCTAGATTATTTAGTTAACTAGAACATGAGCCATGCAGAGCTCACCCAGGTGACGTGTGGTAAGCCCATGGACGGATCAGTGGTCCCTCAAAGTTCCCACTGGTCCTCACCTGCCCTCCATTCTGCCCCAGGTGTGCCGGCATGTGAAGAATGGGGACATTCTCCTCCTGAACCGACAGCCCACCTTGCACAGGCCCTCCATCCAGGCCCACCGTGCCCACATTCTGCCTGAGGAAAAAGTCCTGCGCCTTCACTATGCCAACTGCAAGGCCTACAATGCTGACTTCGATGGAGACGAGATGAATGCCCACTTCCCCCAGAGCGAGCTGGGCCGAGCTGAAGCCTATGTCCTGGCCTGCACTGACCAGCAGTATCTCGTTCCCAAGGTCAGTGACCTTTGAGACCATGCCATAGTCATCACCAGCAGGACCTTGGCGTGGCTGGGCAGCTCTAGGACAGGAGTGTGTGGAACCGGAGGTCCTGGGTTTTTCAGCTCTTAGTGTCTAAGATCAGAGAAGCGTTTTTGTCTTGTTGTGACTTAAAACCTTAGGAGAAAACCTGGGGCAGCCATCCTACAGAGCCAGATTTGGTAGTTGAATAATAGCATTTAGTTCCAGACTTGGTGCATTCTCTAACTTGCTGGTCTGGCAAACTTTCACATGCAAGATATGAAGACTCACGGAAGACTGAGTCTTTAGCTATGACGATCCAAGGTTTGGGAGTTTGTCTGTTGGTTGGCTAGTCTTATTTTTATAATTTTCACTTTTATATTGAAATTTAATTACATCCTGTCTTACCTCCAAACCTTCCCATACCTCCTCAATTATATGGCTTTTTATTTAGTTATTGTTATACACACTTCCGTGTGCACATACAGATACACATACGTGTAGATGTTTATGCATTTTACACACACATACACAGAGAGATATGTCAGTTGGGACTGGGTTCTCTTCATTTTGACCAGTTGTGGTTTTCTTTGACGGGGTGAAAGGGTATTTAGAATACAGTTAAGAAGTTGCTAATTTAACGGTGTCAGTAGCACAGCGCTCCCAGGTAGTTAGCTAGGGGCCTAGTACCAGACATGATCTTCCTTCTCTTGAGTGGGCTGTGAGTTACTGCTCAGACTTAAGTGTGCCATTGCTTCCTCACAGGTACCTTGCCGTGAGGGTCACTATTGTCATTCACAGACATCAGCTGAGCAGGCTGTTAGTGGCCTCCCTCCCTCAGTAGCTTGCAGAACACCTGTGAACACTGGTCCTCAGGGAGGAGGCTTTTGGGTCAGATCTAGCTTAGATCCTCTGAGCCCTGTGACTGAAGTGCAGGATGTCTTGGCAATAGAGAGCTGAGTTCAACCTTTGGGAGACAGTCGGGGGCAGCCTCAGTAGTTTATATTTGAGGGATGGTCTCTTGGACTCCCATGACAAACAGCTCAAAGGGGAGTTTTTCATGCCTGCTTTTTTCTAAATAATCTATGGCATATGGGGGGGGGTATTGTCAGCCCAAATAGATAACTTCATTTAAGTTATATGTGTGTATGCATACATACAGACTTAAATGTATCATGTAATTTTAGATAAATAAAAAATAGTGTGATTCCTTATGACTTTTTTGGGTATCCTCTCTTTCCTGCTATCTTGGTCTTACTTCCCCATTTCCAAGTCTGAATTTTAAAAGGCAGCTTAATCCCAGGGTTCCAGATGAGATTCCCCCTATATCTCATGAAGATGTGTCTTTGAATTCCTCCTTTTCTCTCCAAGGCTGTTCCTCATGGGTAACCTCAGGTAGTCAGAGCTGTCTAAGTGGACATAGGGGACATAGTGTCTAGTGTCTAGTGGACATATTGCCCTTGGCCAACTGACATGTTTACTAAAATTTCAGAAGTCTGAATTAATGGGTGCTTATGGGAAGAACACAGCAAAGAAAGCCAGACTGAGGAGAAAGGGCTGAGTATAATTCTTCTACCTGCTCAAAGGGCTGAGGCCTTTGCAGGCTGTACAGTTTCTTGGCAGTGATACAGCATTCGTTTGGAATGTGGTAGGATCTGAAAAGACTAGAAATAGTGATGGAAACCACAGGCACCACTTCCCAAGTGTGTTTTCTTTGCCAGGCACTGCAGAGCGCTTTGGAGGCTTCCTATACCTCTAATGTCTGCACTTGCCTGAGGTCACTGAAGTAGGAGGGAGGGAAAGCAGCTTCCCGGTCCTTGTGGTGTTGGCTGTGCTATAGAGAGGGACAGCATGGTCCCAGGGCATGCTAGAAGCCACCCAGCAGTGCCCAGCACAGTCTGCTCCTTAGATCTTGGCCATCCACTCTGTCACCCTGACGTACCACTGTGCCTTTACCTCGTGCCAGTTTGTGCCTAACTTTGCTTTTTCTGCCTACATTAGTAGGCTACTGGTTACCAGAAAGACTATAAATATAGAAGGGGTTCTGAGCCCACTAGGCTGTTTGGGAATTAGAAAACATAATTTGCTAACATGAAAATTGGTTCTTTACCTTTTCATATAATAACAACAATGGTGAAAATAGTAGTAATAACAGTAGTAGTAGCTGTGGTAGTGATCAGAAGCCATAATACACTGACCAGGCCCTGGGCCTCAAGCATCCCCCTTTCCCCCAGCAGCCATTTGCAAACATTTTCATTCACAATGGCCTTAGAAGTAGGTGCTATGTACAGGTGAAGGAACACCAAGAAAGTAAGTTGTCAGCCAGTGATGAGGCCAAGACTCAAACCTCTGAGTCCTTAGCCATACTTGATGGTAGGGCTAACCTGGGCCTAGGAGGGCCTTGTGGCAGAACATGACACCATGTCAAAAGTTAAGATTGTGGTCAGTTTTATTTATTTTAATCTTAAATGCCAAAAGGCAAATGCAGCATCTTTGGTGGCAGTGCACTCAGAGCAATAAGCTGTCGAGGAGGCTGTGGCTAACAGGAAAGGGACGTTCGGGGGCTTTGGAGACTTTTCTTCCTTCCTTTTCTCTCTGTTGGTCAAATAAAACAAAAACAGGAACAAAGATCCAAACTAATAACCTAAAATACACACACACACACACACACACACACACACACACACACACCACGCACGCACGCGCACACAAACACACGAGTCTCCTGGGCATGGGGCCTGCCCTGGAGTATGGTTGATTTACTCAGTGTCACTAGGGAAGATAGATTTTTTTTTTTTTTTTTTTTTTTTTTTTGTTAGTAACTTGAAGTTTTCATTAAAATGGCTGCATGAGCCACCTGTCCTGCCTTACCTTTAAGGCACCTTTTCAGCCCATCTCTAAGAAGTCTGAGTTCTCGTAGACTGGTCATTACTGTGAGTGTTCATAGACTGGTCATTACTGTGAGTGTTCATAGACTGGTCATTACTGTGAGTTCTCGTAGACTGGTCATTGCTGTGAGTTCTCATAGACTGGTCATTACTGTGAGTTCTCGTAGACTGGTCATTACTGTGAGTGTTCATCTCATAGACTGGTCATTACTGTGAGTTTTCGTAGACTGGTCATTACTGTGAGTGTTCATAGACTGGTCATTACTGTGAGTTCTCGTAGACTGGTCATTGCTGTGAGTCGTAGACTGGTCATTGCTGTGAGTTCTCGTAGACTGGTCATTACTGTGAGTGTTCATAGACTGGTCATTACTGTGAGTTCTCATGAGACTGGTCATTACTGTGAGTTCATAGACTGGTCATTACTGTGAGTTTCGTAGACTGGTCATTACTGTTGTTCTGTGAGAGTTCTTGTAGACTGGTCATTGCTGTGAATAGACTGGTCATTACTGTGAGTGTTCATAGACTGGTCATTGAGTTGTGAGACTGTTCTCATAGACTGGTCATTACTGTGAGTTCATTACTGTGAGTTCGTAGACTGGTCATTACTGTGAGTGTTCATAGACTGGTCATTACTGTGAGTTCTCGTAGACTGGTCATTGCTGTGAGTTCTTGTACTGACTGGTCATTACTGTGAGTTCTCGTAGACTGGTCATTACTGTGAGTGTTCATAGACTGGTCATTACTGTGAGTTCTTGTAGACTGGTCATTACTGTGAGTTCTCGTAGACTGGTCATTACTGTGAGTGTTCATAGACTGGTCATTACTGTGAGTTCTCGTAGACTGGTCATTGCTGTGAGTTCTCGTAGACTGGTCATTACTGTGAGTGTTCGTAGACTGGTCATTACTGTGAGTTCTCGTAGACTGGTCATTGCTGTGAGTTCTCGTAGACTGGTCATTGCTGTGAGTTCTCGTAGACTGGTCATTGCTGTGAGTTCTCGCAGACTGGTCATTACTGTGAGTTCTCGTAGACTGGTCATTGCTGTGAGTTCTTGTAGACTGGTCATTGCTGTGAGTTCTCGTAGGCTGGTCATTGCTGTTGCTGGACCGTTTGACAAGAATGTTTTCATTCCGGCTCTTCCAACAGTGAGTTGTGAGGTCCTGAGCCCCTCGCTGTGAAACATAGCTGTAATATGACAGTTGGATGATAATGCTCATTGAGCTCTGTTCTCGATTTAATCTCAGATTCCTGTAAACACGGAAACATTTTAAGAAACTGCTTACAGAATGTCAATGAGTGTAGCTATTTTTACTTTGATTTGCCTGTATTGTCATGAACACAGACCTGACAGATAAGGTCTGGGACACTGGGGATTACAAAGACTGAAAATGTCAAATGAAATTAATGTGGCCACTGAACCTGGGGTTTTTATAAAAGCCCATGTTTTGGCCTTAGGTGGGTAATACCTTCATTTGAACTCACCCTGAACCTCATGCTGTATTCTGAAAACACACTAGTAAAGGACATTCTTTCCCAATAGAGTCAAACACATCAAGGCCCTTCCCTGGCCCTATAAGACCCCTGAGCCCTTAAATTCTTCTTCCTGCCTGAGTCCATCATCACTGCAACATTCTCAGATACAGTGTGAGCGCCCCTCCGCAGTCTGCACTGCCACTAAGATGCAGTGTGAGCGCCCCTCCACAGTCTGCACTGCCACTCAGATGCAGTGTGGGCGCCCCTCTGCAGTCTGCACTGCCACTCAGATGCAGTGTGAGCGCCCCTCCACAGTCTGCACTGCCACTAAGATGCAGTGTGAGCGCCCCTCCACAGTCTGCACTGCCACTAAGATGCAGTGTGAGCGCCCCTCCACAGTCTGCACTGCCACTCAGATGCAGTGTGGGCGCCCCTCTGCAGTCTGCACTGCCACTCAGATGCAGTGTGAGCGCCCCTCCACAGTCTGTACTGCCACTCAGATGCAGTGTGAGCGCCCCTCCGCAGTCTGCACTGTGGTCCTATGTTCAAGTCAGCATTGTTTCCTCGATGGCTTCTCCTAAGTAGGCCAATGATCTGCCTACTTAGGCACACAGTAGGCTCTCAGTAAATATTTGTTACATGGATGAATGATTTACAGAAGTTCAAGACCAGAAATGTGTGAAAACACAAAAGCATAAAACCGAGCTACAAAACCAAGAACACGACTGACAACAGCCAGACCAAACGTAGGCATAAATGCCAAAAATCTGCCGAGTAACTAGAACCAGATGTGATTAAATAAGGAAGGCCTGTGGAACTGGATGAGTTTGAAACACATTTGCCTTAAGATAGAAGATAGTTGGCAAAAGTTGAGGCCAGAAGTAAGTCCTGGTCATGTGATTTGTGAGGTGGTCTGTTTGTGAGTGAGGGTATGGAGCGGAGAGTCTAGGCTTCGTGTGAGCACTCTTGGTAGGCTCACCTCCAAGCAGATGGTTAGATGGAAGAATTTGACTTTAAGTTCGTCTTTACTTTCCTTGTCGTTTTGATTTGCAGGATGGCCAGCCCTTGGCAGGACTGATTCAGGATCACATGGTGTCGGGTGCAAACATGACCATTCGGGGATGCTTTTTCACCCGGGAACAGTACATGGAGCTGGTGTACCGAGGGCTCACAGACAAAGTGGGACGCGTGAAGCTCTTTCCTCCTGCCATCCTGAAGCCCTTCCCGCTGTGGACAGGAAAGCAGGTAGTTGGGAGAATAGCAGCCAGTGTCTATTTTAAAAGGAAACAAATCACTTATCTAACAGTTTCAATTCCAAGAGATCCTAGAGCAGAGACAGAAAAATCTCTAATTATGAAATAATGTGACTTTCCTTTTGGGTTGCAGCCCCAAGGCTGGGAAAGCTCAAAGGTGAATCTACTAAGAACAGGTTGCATGGCTTCTGTGTATTGACTCTAACATAACTTGCTGCCTAACTTGATTCAGATATAGTGCTAATGGCAATGGCGTTGCATCTCTACTGATAAGGTTCATTGAGAAGTACCAAGGGCCTTGCTGAGTTCTTTACACTTGGGTTTTTTGTTTGTTTGTTTTTTGTTTTGTTTTGTTTTGTTTTGTTTTAGTGCATAAATCCAACCTTTTCTCTTTAGATGATAATGCTGAGACTGAATGTTAAATTACACATTCAAGGTTATTAGAGACAGAACTGGAATTCAAACCCAGGATTTTATTAATGCCCAAAGTAACCATATAATAGTATAAGTGGAAATCAAGTAATGAAATACACTACAGCATATCTTTCTGTTGCCTGGGTCTCCAAATTCAGCTTCAAGAGTCTTGACTTTTGTCTGTAAGAAGTGGGTTTGAATTAGTCTCTGCAGCCTCCTCCAGTACTATAATTCTTTCAAGTCTGTGAACCTGGGATTTGGCGAGTTCTAGTTAAGGTTTAAAGTCAGTGTTTTATGAATGTAGCAATCCATTTTGTCACTGTAACAAAGTACCTTATGTGAAGAAGAGTTTATTTTCTGCCAGGGTTTCAGAGCTTGCCATTTTGGCCACTTGACTTTGTGCTTCTGGACCTTGGTGTGTGAGTCAGGTCATTATGGTAGGGAGCATGTGGTAGAACAGGGACTGAAAGAGGGCAGGAGACAGAAAAAGAACCAAGAAGCAAGGAAAAGACAGACCCTTCAGAGGCATGGTCCAGTGGCACAGTTCCATAAACTCCTCAGCGGCTTAGCCCAGTGACGGTGTTAGCACTCTCAAAATCCAGCCACCAGCTAGCAGCGAAGCCTTCAACACAAGGGCTTTGAAAGAATAGTTCCTTTTAAATTGTTAGAGCCACTCAGCTTGCCTTGCTAATATTTTGTTTAGAATGGATGTTACTTTTCTCACCACTGTGCCAGTAGACTTGACGTGACAGGAACTTGAGGGGCTGCATTGCATGCACAACCAGGAAGCAGAGAGACAGGAACCTAATACTGGTGCTCAGCTCACTTTTACTTAGACTGAGACAGTCTCCACATTCAGGGGTGACTCTCCTCAGTCAGACTGTCCTAGGAATACCCTCAGACACCCCCAGAGTTGTGTTTCCTCAGTGAGTCTAAATCCCATCAAGGTTACAGTGAAGATTCACAATCACAAATCACAACGAAAATGCTTTACTTTAGTGTGTGTGAGAGTGAGTGTGAGTGTGTGTGTGTGAGAGAGAGAGTGTGTGTGTGTGAGAGAGAGAGAGAGCGTGTGTGTGTGTGTGTGTGTGTGTGAGAGAGAGAGAGAGAGAGAGAGTGTGAATGTGTGAATGTGTGTGTGTGTGTGTGTGTGTGTGTGTGTGTGTGTGTGTGTGTGTGTGTACAGGTGCTATGGCATTCATGTAGAAGTCAGAGAACAACTTTCGAGAGTCAGTTCTCTCCTTCCTTAGAAGGGCCTAGTGAGTGAACCTGGTTGTCAGGTTTATACAGCAAATGCCTTTGCCTACAGCCATCTTGTTGGCTCCCAAGTACTTTTTAAGCAGATTATGGGATCTTGGTCTCTTAGGGCATTCTCTTCTCTATGCCCTGTCTGTCTGTCTGTCTGTCTCCGCTCAGGATGTGGTAATTTTGTTTCTTCTCACTTTCCTTCTCACTCACCCCAACCAGAAGCTCAGCTTTCTCATTCACTCTAGATTTCACTTTAGATTGCTTTTATAAATGGTTTATTAATTTTTGTATTTTTATGATTTTATAAAAGTACAATTTTTGTATTTGTCCTTAATAAACTTAGTTGTTAGGTCTGCCTTTCACATTATTTTTCATTGAAGAAATAATAGAGGTTTGTTGCTCAACAGAAATACAAAAACATAAAAGGAAAATTTCCCTCCCTCTCCATGTCCATAGTCACTATACATACATAGTCTTCCAGAAATAAGAACAGGACATTATAGCATCCTTAGAGCGTCCTCAGGGCTGCTCAGAACCTGTGAACCCTGATGAAGGTCTACAATTTTTAAAAATACTCATTTATATATAGTTTATGTATATGGACATTTCATCTGCATATCTGTCTGTAAATCATGTGCATGCCTGGGGCCCTTAGAGGCCAGAAGATGTGTCAGATCCCGAAACTGAAGTTACTTAGCGTTATTAGGCACTCTGTAGGTGTCGGGAGCCAAGCCTGGGTCCTCTGGAAGAACAGCTAATGATCTTAACCACTGAGCCATCTCTTTGCACCCGTACCCCTATTTTTGTGTCCTGCTATGTAGTCCAGGCTGGCTTTGAACTTGGGTTAGTTCTGCCAACATGTGTTTAAAGTCACCCCTCCAGCTGACGTCAGGAACCTGAGGCATGCACCCTCCTTCCTCAGTACGAACCACTCACTTTTGTTTAGTTGACTGAGCCCCCGTCCTTTGAAGGACAGTTTGTTTATCAGTCCTTTTCTTAATCCAGTTTTTATTGGACACTTGTTTTATGTTGTATTCAACCCCCTTTTCAGTTGTCACCCTACTATTTGTACATAATTACGCTGCAGAGGCACACTGTGGTGTTTCCATTCATGAATGCAATGTATAATGATCAGATATGGATAGCTGGAACCTCTGTCACCTTAAATGTTGACTATTTCTTCATGATGGGAACTTGCCAAGTCCTCTGTAGCAGCTTTCTGAAATGTGCAGTTATTGGCATCCAGGTATCCTGCTAACGTGAGAGTTACACTTTGTTAAGCAGCCCCCTTGAACCTGTTAACCACCCTGTCTCCAGCCCCTTCTCAGCTACTCATAGTTTCTTTTCTAATTTGAGCTTCTCTGAGGTCAGCTTTAAAGCATACAGTATCTGCTTTCTGTGGTGTGAGTATGTTGGAGTAGCACATACTATCTCTCAGGCTCATCTCTTGCTACAAATGAGGTTTCATTGTTTTTAATGCCTGACTAGTATTCCCCTGAGGGTATCACCGCCTGCTCTTAGCCGTTTCTTTATAGCTGGATGGCTAGGTTGGTTCTGTGTCTTGTCTGTTGTGCTGGAGCAAGTGTGGCTGTCCCTTCCGTGAGTGTGTGCCACGTGGGAGTTCTGCCTCTAGTGTGTTTGAGGAAATTCCATGCTGTTTTCTCTAATTATTACATGAGTAAGCATTTCCCTTTTCCCTGGTTCTTGACAAGCCTGTTTTTAACGTGTTCCACATATGACAAGAAGTTTACTTAACTGGTTTTGTGCACCTAGGTGGCAGACCTAAACTTTTCTGTAATTGTTTTATAATTTAATTCAGTGTTCTTGATGGTACAGGGTGAGCCTTCTGAGCCTGCACAGGTAGAGTCAGCATCACCTGGGGTTTAGTGATGTGAATGCCCCCAGTTGATTTAAGTGTCCCTTATTGGTAAGCGTTAAATTTTTAATATCATTTTAACTAGTGCTATAGTAAATATCTTTTCTTCATATTCTAAGATATTTCATTTTATTTTACATCAATTTCTAGAAATTGTTATCCAAGGATATTTACATTTTGAAACTTTAAAGAAATTCTGCCTCCTTGTCCCACCCCTAAGGCTGTATGACTTTACCTAATTTGTGCATTTCCTGTAAATTATTTCAAATAATATAAGGCTTTAGAGTCTTGCTTCTTTGATTAAATAATCATTTTCTGAAGGCTACCTGTGCTATACTTTGGGGATTTTTTTTAATGACTGACAAACATCCTGTTGTGTGAAATACTGCAGTTTATTCATTTTCAGTTGAAAATGGATAATAAAGGTTGTTTCCACTTCTTAGCTATTACAAGTAAAGCTCAAACGAAGTCTTCAGATGCTCTTTCTCTTGTACATGAGCTAGCAGGCCATTTCCCTGTGTGTGAATTACTCCAAATTCCAGTCTCGACCGTGCCCAGCTCTGGCAACAACACCCCCCCCCCACTAGCCATATGTTGTTGTGGTTACGTTGCAGCTTGTGGTAAGCAGCCCAGGCAAGCCTCCCTCCTGCCCCAACTACTTTCCCCATTCACCATCATGATATAGCCTTCTGTGGAGTTGAGCTGTGGGGAGGATGAGCCTTCTAATTACTGTCCACTCCCCAGACAGTGTCACCTGCTTTCTTTATTTTCATTTCTTACTTAGGTTGTTTGTGGTTGTTTGTTTTACTTTTATGCACACGGGTATTTTGCTTGCATGTGTATCTGTGCACCACTTGTAAGCAGCACCTTTGGGGGCCAGAAGGGGGCATCAGACCCCCTGGAACTGGAGTTAATAGGCAGTTAGCTGCCATGTAGGGGCTGGAATTGAACCCATCAAGAGGGGCCAGTGCTGTCAGTCACTGAGCCACCCCTCCAGCCCCAGAACCTGTAATGTCTGTCTGTTTGCCCCAACCCTGCTCCCTCTGTAGGAATGTTCTTGGCAGTCTATCGTTGTCGTCTGGAAGACTTGACTCCCTCTGTGGAGCGCCTGCTTGAGAAAGTGTCTCTCCTGGCCTTCTGTCAGCGACTATTTGCTGAGTGATAGTCCTTCTGGTTGACTCTGGAAAGACACCATGACTTTTCAGTACTAAAATGAATTCTAGTTACATCAATTTACTTGTGGCATTTAGCTCTGGAAAAGCTGATTGGCATCAGGTTCTGGGCTTATCAGTCTTCCTTATCAGTGTAACACCTGCTCTTTAAAGCATTTCCTTTGCTCAGCATGTAGACCTGAAATGTATTTACAATAAATGGTCCTGTCAGGAGTTAAGTCAGAACAATCTTTTGTCTCAATATTTGTTTTCCCAGGATTAATGTTATAATCCTCCCTCTGCCCCCCAACCCCCACGGATAGTATTGCAGAATGAGGCCTTTGGGAAATGCTTAGGTCGCGGGAGCAGAACGCATGGGATCAGTGTCCTTGTGAGTCTTCTAAGCACTCCATCCTCAAAGTTAAGACAGTAAGAAGTCTTCATGAATGAGCTAGAAAGCATGGCGCTCCCCAGACTCTGAGTCTGCCCCATTTTGTCCTCCTCTGCTCCCGTGACTATGAGGAATACGTTCTGTGCTGTTAGGGGTATTTGGGTACAATAGTCAGATACTTTCCTTCTCATTCAGGCTAAGCCTTTCCACTCACCCTTCCGGTCCCTTGCTCTAAACACATGATCCTGTTGCTGACTGCCTGGTCATCTTACTAAAATAGCCGTGCCCTCTTGTACTCTCCTCTTACTTCTCCTTGATCTGTTTCCTCCAAAGCAAGATCCCCGAGGGATCAAGGCTCTGCGGAGCACTGTTCTCTCCTCAGGGCCTGCCTCATAGTCAACACAGGGTAGCTAATTGCCAGTGAATGAATGCATCTTGTCTGCAGGCTGTCAACAAGCAGTGCTGGTCCAGAATGTGCTCCTCAGTGCACGACCAGTACCAGACACCCAATCCCTGATACCTCACTCTGTCTCAGTCTGATGCTTAGGCCTCCTGTGGGGAGCTCCCTACTTAGTTTTCATGTCCGGCCTTGAGAGTACAAGCTCGTGTGCAGAGAGGGAGTCGTTAAACTCAGTGGTGCTTGCCCCTCCTTGAGGACGACTGAGGCGGTCGTGTCTCACTTCGGTCCTGGCAGGTGGGGAGTCTTAGGAGCCTCATTGGCTCTCTCAGCTTTGCTGTCTTTTGTTATTTTACCACATTATCTGTTGCTTGCTTTGACCCCAAAGCAATTTACATTTTCCTCTCCTTCCTTTGACCTGTTCAGAAATTTAACGCAAGTCTTAGCAGTTACTCACTTTAGGATAAGGTGTTTTAGGGAATAAAGATCCTGTGACATGTAAAAGTGACTTCTATTTGTCTGAGGTAATTGTCATCTCGGAGGCTTACTGCCTTCCTCTGCTAACCTAGGCCTGGTCTTCCCAGCTTACTGATTCTGCACCGCCCTCCCCAACTCCCCAACTCCCCACTTTCTCTGCTTGGCCTCATACTGACTGGCAGTTTGGTCTGATCTTCTGGTTCAGTCTGTTATCACCTAGGTCTAGCTTGTTTTCTCTTCAGCCTGTCTCTGTAAAACTCTCCCAGTAAAAGTGCTCTTCCTCCTCCTGCTCTCCTCATCATCATCATCTTCCTCCTCTCTTTGTTATGCTCGTTCTTATATTGCCTCTTTCCTCTCTCTTGTGAGAATCAGGCATCTATTCTGTCAAATCTTTTCTCTGATTCCTCATTTTGCCTCTCAATTAGACATCACTTTCAAACATGAGTTCTTCCTTCTCCAAACTAACTTTACCTTCATCGTTTGGGATTAAAGGTGTACTAAGGGGGTGTCTGTGTTCCAGCCAGAGGGAGTGAAGTTGCGTGCTAAGGCTGAGCCACACCACAGCTAGACTTTTAGTGAGTAGCACAGTCTCGGGTTCACCTGTGAGCAGACACCTTCAACAGTGATGCTTTAGTGTATTTTGGGGGAACTTGTCTCTCAGGACCTGTTTGCCTTACTGTGCCTTAGAGCATGAGGTGACAGTCCTGGAAGAGCAGTTATCTCTTCCCCTTCCGGCATATTGTCCTCCTTTTTCCCAGGTCGTGTCGACCCTCCTCATAAACATAATCCCAGAGGACTACACCCCCCTGAATTTAACTGGAAAGGCGAAAATCGGCAGTAAAGCCTGGGTGAAGGAAAAGCCTCGGCCTGTTCCTGATTTTGACCCTGACTCCATGTGCGAGTCCCAGGTATGGCTGCCCTTTATAAAGTTGATATCTGTTCCTGGAGGTAGGTGGATTAACTTAAAAAACAAGTTTAAAAACTGATGCCATGCCTCAGAAGACAAATTTTGTCCAAGGTGGTATCCACTTGTGTTTAAGATGTGATCAGGGCTGACCTCTGCCCTCTGGCTCTCAGTATGAAACACCTGCTGATTGGGAAGGCGCCCCAAAGCTGGTGCTGATTCTGCAGTGCTCACAGCACAGAACTCACGCTTTCCTTCAAGACCTCTGAGTGATGTGAGTTTGCCAGATTGCTGTGAGGTTCCCAAACCCCACCTCCAAACATTCAGAACCAGACTTAGGGAAGGCCGGTGTGCTCACTGTCCAGTGCTTCACCCCTGTGAGAGCATGCTCACACCAAAGACTACCAAAGCCCCTGTGTTCTTGGTAAGCAAGCATCTCAAGTGTGTAGCTGGCTGTATTTTTAACAGGGCCTGCTCGCTACCTCCCTCTTCCCTCTTCCCTTTTCTGTGGTGTTGGGTATTGAACCCAGGGTCCCCTGCATGTCTAGCATGAACACTACCGGTGAACCCCACCCCCACCCTGTGTCAGGACTAACCGATGCCCTAAGCAGACCTGGAGCAGCCTCTTCTTTGCCCTGTATAGATCATCTGCTTACTGTGTGCAGATAAGAACTTAGCTGGTGTATGTTCATCTCCCTTATCTAAAGTGTATTAGTTTCATATATTCCCTTCTTCTTTCCCTGAAGGATTTGAGGCAGGTCACAGTAGAGGGACATAAACAATACAGCGAAATAGTACTTGGCTTGCGTGGGTGGCTCCTACAAGAGATGTCCCCTGCAGCCCGGCTTTGGTGACCCTTCCCTGCACAGGTGATCATCAGGGAAGGGGAGCTGCTCTGCGGAGTGCTGGACAAGGCACACTATGGGAGCTCTGCCTACGGCCTGGTCCACTGCTGCTATGAGATCTATGGGGGTGAGACCAGCGGCAGGGTTCTCACCTGCTTAGCCCGCCTCTTCACTGCCTACCTACAGCTCTATCGAGGTTTCACCTTGGGTAAGTAGCAGGCTTGTGGCCCTGGCTCTGTTCACCTCACAGGACGGCACCTAGGCATTTTCTTGGTGGACGTTCAGGCCCTTCCATCAGTGCTGTCTGACTGACTCTGCACAGCCGTGTTCCTTCTCTACAGCAGCCCTCCCATCCTCATTCCCATCCTGCCCTTTCTTCACCCACTCTTTATGATAGTATAAACTCCTACACCCAGCTCACCAGTGAAGACCAGACCTAACCACAGCCATGCTCAAAGCTCTTCTAGCATGTGGCACAGATGGGAACGGTTCAAATGCACTGCGTGCCAAGGGTTGACTGAGCAAACAAGGCCATGCCAGGAGGGAGTAGAGCTTGGGGGAGGGCTGGCCGGCCTCATTCCAGTCCTGTTCAGCAGAGGTCATCATTACAAGGATGGCCTGGATTTGACCTCATGCAGGGTCTGCTTTTATGCTTTTGGCTTCCATGGAAAGGAATCATTTCTTCCTCTTTCTGTTCCAATATAGTCTTCAGAAGCCTCAGGAGTGGGAATTCCAGATGTTTAGCTTTTAAACAGCTAGTTGTTGCCTTCCCACTCAGATCTCTTAAGTCTGTGGCATTCATGGGTAGAAACAAAACATTGTTTGGATGAAAAGACATTACTGTTCAAGGTGAGCAATCAATCCTTTGAGTCGAAGGATGGCTTACCTGTGAGGATGTGGACCTTTCTGAGGCAGTGCTGGGAACCACTGGACTGTTACCCAGACTTGACATGGGTGTGTGCTTGCATGCACACATACAGCTGTAGATAGGGTTCCTGGGTAATCAATGGTCAGCCTCTCTTCTACTGCTGAACAGCCAAAATCTCTAGCCATATTATTGGTTGTAGTCAGCAGAGCTTCTGGCTAAAAGAAGTTGACACTCAAGCCTCAGCTTTCTTCTGTGTACCTCAATTTTGAGCCCTAATTGTATCACTTATGAAAGAGAGATTTTAATGTTTCGGCCTCTGTAAGCATGCACTAATGTTAATGTCACCATTTCAGAGTTTCCTTTATCTGTGGCTCTCAGCTTTGGGTCTGAGCCTCACCAAGTTTATAAGCCAGTGCGACATTAGGTCTGGGCCCTGTTGAACTTCTCTGTTTGACTTTGCAGGTGTGGAAGACATTTTGGTTAAGCCAAATGCAGATGTGATGAGGCAGCGCATCATTGAAGAATCTACCCAGTGTGGACCCCGGGTAAAGACCGGGAGGCTGTGGCCTGCTGTCTGGGGGCCACTCAGCCTTACAGAACAAAGCCACGCCCTCCTTTGGCGCGAGTCTCCTATTCCTTTCTTTATTCTAGGCTGTCAGGGCTGCGTTGAACCTGCCAGAGGCTGCATCATGTGATGAGATCCAGGGGAAATGGCAGGATGCCCATCTGGGCAAAGACCAGAGGGATTTTAACATGATTGATATGAAGTTCAAGGAGGAAGTGAACCATTACAGCAATGAGATTAACAAGGTTAGCCTGGCCATACAGTGCACAAATCCCCATCTTTTTGAATGCTGATTTCTGTTGGTTTGTTTTTAATTACATTTGATTCTCACCCTGAGCCATTGAGATCAGTCTGAGTAGGTGACATTTGAAGTTGGGTGGGTAGAGTCCATCTTTGTGAAGAGCTCAGGGTCTCATTCTCTCACACTATGAGTCTAGTGTCATGCTATAAGGGAACGCTTTGTGTAGCATTTCCAAATGTGTTTACTTTGGAGTACATTCAAGGGACTGACGAAAGGAGCTTGACTGTAGAACACTCCGCTGTAGGTACATATACAGAATGTAATGCAGAAGTCTGATGCCTCTGCAGCAGAGCCAAGGGTGAAGGCCTGGCTTCCTGTTTTACTTTATACTCGCTGTGTGACCTTACGTAAGTTGTGTGCCTGGGCTCTGAGTGGTTCCTCACCTAGAAGCAGGTGTGTGAGGACCGTATGCACAATGCCGAGCCCCCCAGTTCAGATGGAGACAGGAATCTACATGGGTCAGGGTCACACCGTGCTCCTCCCTGTGCTCCAGTGCCTGACTCTCTCACTACCTTGTGGTTTGGAGGAGGAGCCAGCCTGGCTCTCTCTGCTTGATAGACCCAGGGGTCCAACCTGAGGAGAGAAAGGGCAAGGCTACTACTCAACACCAGTATGTCTGGGAGTCCTCTCCCTGCCTTTCATTTGGTGGCCTAAAAGACAGCTCTCCTCAGTAGACAGTTTATTCAGAGGAGCCTTATAGCACTACCTGGGAAAGCAGGAACCTTGCCTCCCAGGGCTGACCAACACATCTTAGAATAGAATCTTGTCCCATAGCTTACTTTCTGCCCTCTTCCAACCCAGTCTCTGCTCCTCCTGTGTTGAGTTTGGTGTCTAGATCTCCAGGCAAAGGCTGAAACAGACTCAGAACCCATGTCATTATCCCCCAGGATGTCTGTGGGGCTTCCTCACTACTGGCCTTCTGCTGAGGCAAGGCTCCCCACCCAGTGCTTGGTAGCGTGCTGGCCAGTGTGGACATTGGTAATATGCTGGCTCTTAGGGGATCCAAACGGTGCTTTCCTGTGCCGATTCATTAGTACCTTACCTTAGATTTTACTTTTTTTTTTTTTTTTTACATTTTTTTATTTTATTTTACATGCATTGATGTTTTGCCTACAATTATCTGTGTGAGGGTGTCAGATCCTCTGGAACTGGAGTTACAGACAGCTGTGAATCTGTGGGTGCTGGCAATTGAACCTGAGCCCTCTGAAATAACAGCAATGCTCTTAACCACTGAGCCATCTGTTCAGCTCAGATTTTATTCTTATCTTGTGTCTTAGTCACTGTTCTAGTGCTGTGAAGAGACCATGAGTAAGGTAGCTCTTATAAAGGAAAGCATTTAATTGTGGGCTTGCTTACATTTTCAGTGGTTAGTACATTGTCATGTCAGGGAGCACGGTGGTACACAGACAGTTGTGGTCCTGGAGACAGATAGACCCTAGACCCTGAGACAGATAGACAGATATAGGCTTTTGAAACCTCAAAGCCTACCTCCAGTGACACACTTCCTCCAACAAGGATCCTTCTAATCCTTTCAAATAGTGCTACTCCGTGGTGACTGACTAAGCATTCAAATGTTTAAGTCTGTGGGGAGCCATTCTTATTCAAACCACCTCATCTCGCCCCTCTGGGGATCAGATTGGATTTGCCTGTGCTTGTGCAAGCACACACATCTCCAACCCGCCCCGCCCAGCTTCTCAGCCTTTTATGTTTCCTTTTTTGGTGCCATCTGGCCAGTGAATGGAACCTGGGGCTCCCGTGAGCATAGCAGAGGGCAGGGCACTCGTCTGTAGGTTTTAGTGGAAGGATACTCACATAAGGTTTCCTTTGTCTCAATTTTAGTTGGGCCCTTAGCTGAAGTTAACACTCTTCTCTCTGGCTTTATTGTTTTTGTGTCATAGCTTTACCTTCTGAATGTGGGGTTTCAAAAAACATGAAGTCACTGACGAGTGTGTTGATTTAATCCACAGGCATGTATGCCTTTTGGCTTGCACAGACAGTTCCCCGAAAACAACCTGCAGATGATGGTGCAGTCGGGAGCCAAGGGGTCAACCGTGAACACGATGCAAGTATGAACAAAAGTAGCTTATCCAGTGTGCCAGAGAGGTGGGCTGCTGTCAGGAGTCAGCTTTCAGGTTCATTCCTGCCTTTAAACCATCTTCAATCCATGTAAACTATCTCAAAAGACTAAAAAGCCCTGACGCACATCGTAGTCAGTGCAGGTGCTGACCACGATCAGGATGTAGACAGAGCTGATAGAAATGTGCGGGTAGGTTATGTACCACCTGAGGTGTGTTATAACACCCGGTCTTGGTCTGTGTATATATGCATGTTATACCCATCATCCGTGTATGTAGATTTCAGTGTGAATCTTGATGTTGAGAGGAGGAGTGCCTCAGTCACTGAAGTATTTGCTTCACAAGACCAAGGACCTGACTTCAGGGCTCCAGAATCCTCGCAAAAAGCTGGGCATGGCAGTTCATGTGGTCCCCTTCTTATATATGGGTTGGGGAGGCAGGTCCCCAGAGGTCATTGGTCAGCCATGCTAACCAAATTGATGAGGTTTGGGTTCAGTGAAAAGACCCTGTTTGAAACCATAAAGGTGAAGAGAGCTTGAGGAAACACCCAGTGTCAACCATGGCCTTCACAAGCACACACACGAATCACACCCACACACCACACAGACTCTCACATGCATGATCTACTTTTTCCATTTACACTGTAAGCATTGTTTTACCTCTTGAGTCTCATTATTTTCCCAGACAGAGTTCCTTGGTGCTATGGAGACATTTTCACAGATCTTAGTGTCTGTTTGATGTGGGGTTTTTTTGTTTTCAGTCCTGGAGAGGCTCTTAGGGCCACGCGCCATCTTAGATGAGCACCAAGACAATGTGGGCTTGAGAGGCTCAGTGGGTAGTGCGTTGACGTCTCTCTGATCTGGGATTATTTTCCCCTCTGGACTCCATATCCCCACTAGAACCTTTTCTTAAAGTTTTTACTGTTGTGATAAACATGGTGAGCAAAAGCAGCTTGGGGAGGAATTTATTTCATCTTATAACTCCATGACTAAGGAAATTCAGGTCAGAAATTCAAGGCAGGACCTGGAGCAGAGGCCACGGAGGAACAGTGCCTACTGACTTGCCCTGGTGGCTTGCTCAGCCGGCCTTATACAGCTCAGGACATCTGCCTAGGGGTGGCGCTGCCCCCAGTGAGCCGGCCCACCCTCATTACTCACTAACAAAGAAAATATACTACAGGCCTACATTATCTCAATTGAGGTTCCTCTTCCCAGATAATTCTAGCTTATGTAAAGTTATCCAAAAAAAAAAAAAAAACCAAAAACCCAGCAGGACAAACTTCAAGGTTTCTTTTCTAGGCATTGCTTGTTCTCGAGTGGGAGGGAGAAAAGTCAGAGCCAAGTTTTTCTTGGGATGATCTTCTTTGGGTAGTGTAAGCATCTAGGTTAGCCTTCTAAATGCCCTTCTTGAGGGAAGCTGGAAGTCCTGTTTGGACAAAGCATTGCTCAGCACTCAGAAACCTTGTGTGTCATTTGTGCTTTGTTTCCCCAGATCTCTTGCCTGCTGGGCCAAATTGAGTTGGAAGGTCGGAGACCCCCACTGATGGCGTCTGGCAAGTCACTGCCCTGCTTTGAGCCTTACGAGTTCACCCCAAGGGCTGGTGGCTTTGTCACTGGAAGGTTCCTTACCGGTATCAGGCCACCTGTATGTGTATTTTTGGCATTTCTCCTCGGTTCTGTGCCTAGTAGTGGTGACTTATGGGCTCATTAGTAACAGCACAAGAACAACCAAGTGGTAAAGGTTAAAGCCATGCCAGCCAGACCACATGCTGATCCCCATTGTGACACTCGAGCCAGCAATGTGCTGACATACAGTAGACATGTGATTGTATGTAGTGGTAAAATGAAAAAATGGAGCCCATTGTGTTGGCTCATGCTGTTATCCTAGTACTTGCTCAAGGGGGAGTTGTCATGTTAGAGTCCAGCCAAAGCTACATAGCAAGTCCTCATGCAAAAACATGAAAAGACAAGATAGATCCTGGCCTCACCCTTTCTGTAAGCTCTCTAAGCCAGTTCTTATCTGCTTCAGAAGCAGCCAGAAGGGGGAGGAGTATCACCAAGATGCTTATATCACCAAAAGGAGCGTGGTAGAGATTGATTTCATGAACTCCCCGTTTTCTGTTCTCTCCTCTCACTCCATAATAGTGGGACATTTGTAGCAGGTATATAGTTGTGCTTCAGCAAACACAGTTTTCCCGGAAGGGAATTACCTTTTGGATGTCAGTAGCTCGGTTTCGTGGGGTTATGTTGCACATGGTGTTGTGAGAGGATGCTAGGTCTGGAGGGAACTTCTGTAAGGCTGTTGACTGCTCTAGAGACCCCACCATTGGCCCCACACAAGCATTTCCAGAATCACCCACAGCCTAAAGGCAAGAGGTACCAGTGGGTTGATGTAGAATATTTCAAATTCTGACTTGCACCTTTTAGTGTATCAAAAAACCATTGAGCTGGACATAGCTCACAACTGTAATGCCAATTAGTCAGGAGCCTGAGGCAAGAGGATCACGAATTCAAGGCCAGCTTAGACTACACATGAAGACTTTGTCTAAAACCAAACAGAGAAGTTAGGAAACACTTGAACTGCAGAATCCAGGCCTGGGATTTGCGGGACGGTGGTGAACCACAGCATTGCTTCTCACTGGCAGTGAGGCATATGGTGCCCTAAGGATGCATGAGTGAGTGCATTTAGAGCTTCTGGCTCCTGTTGCTTTTGATCCACGTGTCCCTCTACCTCAGGCAGGAAGAGCACAATCCCAAGGGACTGCAAGTCTTTAGGAGCTATTGGGTTATGAAAGCCAGGCTTCTAGGATCTAGGAAATGAACAGTCTGCATGGCTAGGGAAGATTGCATAGGGTGGCCCTGAGCGACCCTCTAGGAAATGCGTGGTATTCACTGCCACATCTGGGACTTGGCTCCCACCTTCCCCATAGGAGTTCTTCTTCCACTGCATGGCGGGGCGAGAAGGCCTGGTGGATACTGCTGTCAAGACCAGCCGTTCTGGCTATCTCCAAAGGTAAGAAACAAATAAAAGTGCCGGTAGCCCTCTGATAGTTGGGTCAGTGTCCCAGCACCTGTCGTGTGCATCCTTTAGATGATGTAATCTCTTTAAATGTCTCCATGTGTGGCCTGAGACAGAAAGTAGCACAGAATATCTCTACATTACTGGTAGAGCATTCCTTCAAAAGTTTATACAGTAGGCCCTGTGGTCTGTAGGTCTTCTAGGTATGCCTTACCTGTGAGCTGCCTTTGCCTCAAAATATCTGAACACAACCCAACACAAAATTGTAATCCCACATCAAAGATTATGGGATTCTTTTTGCATATATATAGCTCAGTTACACAGTTCTCAGGGGTGAACTTTGTAGATGACAATATAACGAACAATATCCGAAGGTTGGACATGCCTGGTTTGCAGCGGTGAATTTGTTCTTTGTCCGAAAGGCTCAGCAACCTGGGATAAGTACAGAGCACCCTACTAACAGGCACCCATGTCTCCTGGGAGGTCATCAGACAAAGCCTATTCTTTCCTCTCTAATAGGAAAAGAAAGTCTTATACCTAGCCTCATTGGTAGATGGAAGGATCCGAGCTCAAAAAATGTATGCTAGTAGGGATAGGAAACAGATGCAAACCCAAGCCTCTCCAGCTGCGGCGCTGAGCGCTGTGGGCAGGGTGACAGGAGCCTAGCTCTTCCGACGTCCCCTCGAAGCTTTGCCCACCCCTTACTGCTTTGACATTTCTGAGCTCAGATTTGCCAAGCCTATATGTATAGCATGTTCTGGTCTCTTCCTTCTTGACTCCATGGTATTAAGAGTATGGAGGGTAAGAGTTGACGACACTCCTGAGTGATCTGTTGGTAAGAAGCCCATCCATGGAGCTGGCAGGGTTCAAGTAAGGTCAGGGAAGTAAGGTCAACCCAAGGGCCTGAGTTACCTGACCTTTGTGTGAGCAGAGGTTAGACCTCCATTCCCCCTAAGTTGTTGAAGAATACAAGTGTAGCATAAGAAAAGCTAGGAAGCACATGATTGGTGAGCTCTGCACGGTAGAATCCAAGTGTGGGAATGCATAGAAAGAAGAATGACTAGGAGGGTGTTGGGGTCTCTGGCTGACCAGAAGAGCAGCAGCCACTGGGGCAAAGTTACCTCCGTCCCTCACAGATTCATCTGTCAGTGGGAGCTCATGAAGGCTCAGGCTTGAGGAGGCACAGCACAGGCTTCAGTAGGGAAGTGGAGAAGGCACAGAACTGCTCACTCAAGTTTTCAGGCCTGAGGCAGCACAGCACAGTTGACGGGAAGCAGAAAGAATACTGTAGCAGAGCGGGGTATGGCTGTCTGTGGTTTGATAGGAGGAGGTTCTAAGGCCATGTGTGTCAGTGGACCATTAGAGATGAGACCTGAAGCTCAGAGAAGCAGTCTGAGGACATGGGCACCACGGACAGCTGTTAAGCCCTCTAAAACAGCATAGCAGCAGGCCAAAGCCTGACATCATCTTCACCATGTGTGGTGGAAGGGGAGCTGGTGTTTTTGGCACTAGCTGGCTAGGCTCTGTGTCAGACATCATGAAAGCAGTGGCTAAAAAGAACTCTGGTCTTCCAGCTTGGGTTGGATGTTGGGGGACAGAAAACAGGGTCTTAGGAAACTGCAAAAGACACTGAGTTGTGACCAAGATGGAAAGCAAGAACGGGTGAAGGAGCCAGCTGCCGGAGGACTGAAGACAAAGGTCTTCAGATAGGGGGTCATGCCAGCATTTAGTTCCTGGAGATAGGGCGTCATGCCAGCATTTAGTTCCTGGTGCAGCCCCTTTGCTTGGCAGTCTCTACACTGACAGTTTAAGAATTCTTCCTTCTTGTCCCCTCTTTGCCTGCCTGTGATTCTAAGGATGCTGGTCTGCCCCTTAGAGCTCTGAGATATAGCAGAGTAAAGGGGTGGGGAGCAGCCATATCAGCTGAACTAAATGGGAACCTGGCCTTGGGAGTGGCAACCGGATCATAGAGGAGCTCTCTTCCTGGAAAACTGGCAGGAAATGTAGCCTCTGGATGTTAGGTCCCAGGGCCTGGAGCACTGGAAGTGGTCCATCCTAGAGTTTTTCCTGGAACCATGGTCCCCTTCCTTACCCTCAAGGCCACCCTGGGAGGTGTTTACCGTGGGCACTAAGCAGGGAGTTTCCTTACAGGTGTATCATCAAGCACCTGGAGGGTCTGGTCATCCAGTACGATCTCACGGTCCGTGACAGTGATGGCAGTGTGGTACAGTTCCTGTATGGGGAGGATGGCCTGGACATCCCCAAGACACAGTTCCTACAACCCAAACAGTTTCCTTTTCTGGCCAGCAATTATGAGGTAATGTCAGACCCTTGGTGCCTGTGGGTGACAACTGGAGCCCTGCCACTCCATCCATGTGACCATTGAGAAAAGCCACAAATTTTGCCCCAACCAGTGTCCTAAAGCATTTGATATTTTCAGAGCTCCTCCTTAAACTGACCACACAACGTCATGACAACACTGAGTTATTTCTGGAATAGTAGCTGCCTTTGGGGATGGGGGTGCTGGACCTGAACACACAGCAAGTCTCAGTTCCTCCTTGGTACTGTCAAGGGCTGTAGCAGCCCTGTGCCCAGTTTATCTAAAGTAACTAATGCTGACGCTATGATAGCCAACTGGTGGGAAGTGGGGCAAGGATTTGAATACAGGCCCACCTTACACGTCTGGAACTTGTATATTTCTTAATGCCAAGTAATGGCCATTGCCATGGACTGAAAGTTTTCAGCTTGGGAAAGTGAAGCCATCATAAGCTGTCCAGGACTTAG
The DNA here is from genome assembly GCF_011064425.1 of Rattus rattus. NCBI lineage: Eukaryota > Metazoa > Chordata > Mammalia > Rodentia > Muridae > Rattus > Rattus rattus. Next base: position 74,982,206 of record NC_046159.1, read on the forward strand.
TTCTGGTGGCAGAACTAAGGACCTCACTCCTAGCTGGGACCTCGCCTTACTGTCCCACCCAGAACCCTGGCCGTCTTTAATTCCTCCAGGGGGCTGCCCTTAGTGAGCTGATCTCTCTCCTAATGGTGAAGGCTTTATTCACGAGGTGTTTTTTCCTTCCAGGATGTGATCTGAGGACTCTTCTTAGGCACCTTGGGTCACATGAAGTCATGCAGTGTGGCCCATTTTTCATGTTGTCATCTTGCCTGTGTGGTTTGTTTACTTAGGTGATAATGAAATCCAAGCATCTTCATGAAGTTTTATCTAGAGCAGATCCCCAGAAAGTGCTCCGCCACTTCAGAGCCATTAAAAAATGGCACCACAGGCATTCCAGTGCCCTGCTGAGAAAAGGCGCCTTCCTGAGTTTTTCCCAGAAGATTCAGGCAGCTGTGAAAGCCTTGAACCTAGAGGGCAAGACCCAGAATGGGCGCAGCCCAGAGACCCAGCAGGTAACGTGGGAAAGCTGTGTCCACATGTTCAGGCCTCTGATGGAGGAAGGATAAGAGGTTGCTCCCTAATAGAGTGATATCAGTCCAGATGCCAGGGGTAGCCATGCGAGACTAGACTAAGAGACTCATTGCATGTATTAGTAGGAGGGCTTGAAGGAATTACTAGGGCTTTGATGGGAATGAAAGATCAGGGAGACCAGTCACTAGAGGTGGAGAGGGCATCTGTGAGCAGAGACCTGGACGGCCTGGGTTTGGGAGAGAAGTGCTAACTAGCATTTAGTAGTCACCTCACTCTGAGTGTGATGGTTGCTTGGGACAGTCCTAGCCTCTTATGAGACCACAGTCACGAACACTGCCAGTTGGCTCCAGAGGAATCTTAATTAGACAGTAAGTAGTGGTGCAGTGCCCTTACTGTGCTTTGGACGGGCCAAGATGAATTGTCTAAAGCGTCCTGGTCAGCGGCAGGCCATGGGACAGACTCTGCTCCGTTTTAAGTGTTGAACTGGTTCTTACATCACCACAGCCAGGTTCCTGCCCTGCGCTTCCTCTGCTCTCCTCCAGAGCCAATCCTTTGAGTCTTCTTGTGCCTGGACCTGGAGAAGCCTGTCTGACGCCTCCCCATCTAGCTAAGACATGGCTTGCTGTGTGTTTAGATGTTACAGATGTGGCATGAATTAGATGAGCAGAGCCGACGGAAATACCAGAAGAGGGCTGCCCCGTGTCCCGACCCTAGCCTTTCTGTGTGGCGCCCAGACATCCACTTCGCATCTGTGTCTGAAACATTTGAAAAAAAGATTGATGACTACAGTCAGGAGTGGGCAGCTCAAGCAGAGAAGAGTCACAACAGATCAGAGCTTTCTCTTGACAGGTGAGGACATTGATCTGTGACATAGTGTGTGAGCCTCCGATCCACTCCAGAAGGGCCTTCAGAAGCATATAGAACTTATATAGCCATGTACCTCTCTGGCTTCCTCCACGTGGGTCCTGCCCTCACATGCACTCAGTCGTTCATACACACCAGTTTGTTGAGCGAGCCCCTTCCACGTAAGATAATGGTTGTTGCTAGTGGGCCAGCCATCTGGGAGGGCTGGTTAGTACATTATAGAATTATGCAGTACAGACTCTGCATAATGCGGATGTGATTTACACATGCACGTGCTGCCCCTACCTCTGACTGCTTTGGTAAACCTGAACCTATTTCCAGCTAGTACAGTGGAAGTGTAGGCCAAACTTCTCTTGCTAGTGGGGGAGGGGTGGTGAATAGTTCCAAAATAAGCACTGCTCAGGGACCTTTGTCACTGGCCTAGCAAGGGCACATGATGTTCTTGTAGCAAACCTGAACTGTTCAAACGAGGAGCCACCTAGGCCTCGTGCTCCTGGTCTCTGGAGTGCTGAGTAGTGTAATACTTGTCCCTGCTCTCGTCCCCCATGTCTCCAGGCCTCGTGCTCCTGGTCTCTGGTGTGCTGAGTAGTGTAATACTTGTTCCTGCTCTCGTCCCCCATGTCTCCAGGCCTCGTGCTCCTGGTCTCTGGTGTGCTGAGTAGTGTAATACTTGTTCCTGCTCTCGTCCCCCATGTCTCCAGGCCTCGTGCTCCTGGTCTCTGGTGTGCTGAGTAGTGTAATACTTGTTCCTGCTCTCGTCCCCCATGTCTCCAGGCCTCGTGCTCCTGGTCTCTGGTGTGCTGAGTAGTGTAATACTTGTTCCTCCTCTCGTCCCCCATGTCTCCAGGCCTTGTGCTCCTGGTCTCTGGTGTGCTGAGTAGTGTAATACTTGTTCCTGCTCGTCCCCCCATGTCTCCAGGTCTCTGGTGTGCTGAGTAGTGTAATACTTGTTCCTCTCCCCCATGTCTCCAGGGCTCCTGGTCTCTGGTGTGCTGAGTAGTGTAATACTTGTTCCTCCTCTCGTCCCCCATGTCTCCAGGCCTTGTGCTCCTGGTCTCTGGTGTGCTGAGTAGTGTAATACTTGTTCCTGCTCTCGTCCCCCATGTCTCCAGGCCTCGTGCTCCTGGTCTCTGGTGTGCTGAGTAGTGTAATACTTGTTCCTGCTCTCGTCCCCCATGTCTCCAGGCCTCGTGCTCCTGGTCTCTGGTGTGCTGAGTAGTGTAATACTTGTTCCTGCTCTCGTCCCCCATGTCTCCAGGCCTCGTGCTCCTGGTCTCTGGAGTGCTGAGTAGTGTAATACTTGTTCCTGCTCTCGTCCCCCATGTCTCCAGGCCTCGTGCTCCTGGTCTCTGGAGTGCTGAGTAGTGTAATACTTGTTCCTGCTCTCGTCCCCCATGTCTCCAGGCCTCGTGCTCCTGGTCTCTGGTGTGCTGAGTAGTGTAATACTTGTTGCCTGCCTCCCCCCATGTCTCCAGGCCTCGTGCTCTGGTCTCTGGAGTGCTGAGTAGTGTAATACTTGTTCCTGCTCCCGTCCCCCATGTCTCCAGGCTTCGTGCTCCTGGTCTCTGGTGTGCTGAGTAGTGTAATACTTGTTCCTGCTCTCGTCCCCCATGTCTCCAGGCCTCGTGCTCCTGGTCTCTGGTGTGCTGAGTAGTGTAATACTTGTTCCTGCTCTCGTCCCCCATGTCTCCAGGCCTCGTGCTCCTGGTCTCTGGAGTGCTGAGTAGTGTAATACTTGTTCCTGCTCTCGTCCCCCATGTCTCCAGGCCTCGTGCTCCTGGTCTCTGGTGTGCTGAGTAGTGTAATACTTGTTCCTGCTCTCGTCCCCCATGTCTCCAGGCTGAGAACCTTACTGCAGCTCAAGTGGCAGCGCTCACTGTGTGACCCAGGCGAGGCTGTTGGCCTCCTGGCCGCCCAGAGCATCGGAGAGCCCTCCACACAGATGACACTGAACACCTTCCACTTTGCAGGCAGAGGCGAGATGAACGTCACCCTGGGCATTCCGAGGTATGGGACACAGAGACACGCTGCAGCTGTGCGATCTGCTCTCACGCTCCTGGGAAAGGAGTCACTTTATGAGAGGGACAAGGAGCGGGGCTGGTGAGCTCGAGGTTAGGTCTAAGATGCTCAGTTGGAATTCTCAAGCCTATTTGGAGCCTGAGTGATTTCTGTGGCTAGATCTTCCAGGGTTTCTATGTACCCCTCTGCCACTCCCTTCATCAGATTACCTGAGATGCCTGTGAGACCTCACGCACAAGAGCATGGTTCATTCCAACATAGTGCCACCTGGTTGCCCAACTCCAGAAGTGTCATTCTTGAGGCCGTGGCCCTTAGCTACAAATCTCTATACTGCAGTGCGGTGACTGCCGGGGAAGAGGAAAACAAGGACCCACGCTGCTGCCATTCACTCCCTGCACATTCTCTGGCAGATTGATGCTGGGTAGCTTCCTCAGCTTCTCAACGTGAGGGTTCTCTCCCATGACTGCAGAGGCTGAGCCCACTAGGCTGCTGTTAGGGTGGCAGGGCTCAGTAAGAGTGATGAAGCTTCTAGGTTAGTCTTTCCTCCGTCTCTCATTTGGTAAGCTGTCTGTAAGTGCCTGCTGTCTGCAGGGAATGGGGAGGAACCTGGCAGAACCAGAGCTGTGACTGATAGGACACACTCCTGTCATATCCCAAACACTGCCGTCTTTATGAAGTTTCAGGTGAACAAGAAACCCGGTTACCTCTGATCAGACTTGTCCCTGTTCCTTGTCAGATTGAGGGAGATTCTCATGGTGGCCAGTGCCAACATCAAAACACCCATGATGAGCGTGCCTGTGTTCAACACCAAGAAAGCACTGAGGAGAGTGAAGAGTCTGAAGAAGCAGCTCACCAGGGTGTGCCTGGGGGAGGTAACTGTCTCACACTTGATTGCCTGTTAGGTGGAGACCTGATCCGCCTCCTCCTACCGTAACAGAGCAGACTACTGACATCTTAGTTCCCGACTCCCACCACGAGACAGACACTGTCTCTGCCAGGTGCCAGCCAGGGTTAGAGCAAGAAGCTTTTAAGATAATTGTTAGTTCCATAGCATTTGCCTGGAGAATGTGGTAAGAATGCATCCTGGGTTGACTTCACAAACTGCAGGGCTGTTGACTTGCGCATACCCCAGGGATTCATGTGGGCAGAGCTTACTAGGGTTTCTCTGGAGTTCAGGGCTGTGGCCCCTTCAGACTTTTGGTATCTTGCGATCCAGTTGTGGGACACATTCACATTCATCTGGGGCCCAGACAGGTCAGATTCTGTGTTCATCTGGTTCTAGGTATTGCAGAAAGTTGACATCCAGGAGTCCTTCTGTATGGGAGAGAAACAGAATAAATTCCGGGTGTATGAGCTCCGGTTCCAGTTCCTGCCACATGCATATTACCAGCAGGAGAAGTGCCTGAGACCCGAGGACATCTTGCACTTCATGGAAACCAGGTCAGGACTCCGCTGTGTTTGTCTTTGACTTTGACTCATGGAGCACTCACAAAGGCAGTGTTTCAGAGGACAGTAGGCCCTGCCACCTAATGTGGACCCCTCACCCCAGTCTGTCCTGCAAGTGTGACCAGCACATGGCATAATGTGGGGTGTGGTGTGATTTCAGCCTGTCATGTGGTTCCTCATTCACTTCTTGTCGGCTGATAGGGAGTCAGTGGCAAGTTGTTTCCACACCACTTCTGTAAATGGATACTCACTGTAGGAATTCTGGTTTCTATTGTCTACCCGGGAGAATGAAATTCCTTTTTCTCTCAGGTTCAGGTTTCTGATGGCCATAATGGTGAGGGTACAAGACCAGAGGAGTGGGAAGCTTCACTTACTGACTTGCCCATGGAGGTGAAGCAGAGTGGGAGGGCACTGGCAGACTGTGGGACCTGCTTTGGGGGTTGGCTCTCATGCGCAAGCATATGGACCAGGGCACCAGTATCTAACAATTTCAAAAAAGAAAGGCTTGCCTTTCACATGCTTTTGCTTTGGGTGAGCAGAATGGAGAGAAAGCCAGTCTCCTAGCATTCAAGTATTAGCAACTGGTAAATATATGTTTACTGTGTTTAAGCAAGAGAGATACCATCATCGGCAGGCTTTGGCCATATGCCCCTGACCACTGCCTTTTATGTAGACAATCCCAGGTCTTCCAGAGCTGCTAACTTGTAGAGAACCAGAACAGTGAGGTGGCTCAGTGTGTAAAGGTGCATGTCACCAAGCCTGGCATTAGATCCCTAGGACCTTATATAGTGGAAGGAGAACACTGGCTCAAAGTTGTCTGTTGTCTGAGCGCTGTATGCACACTGGCATGCTTACACACAGATCCGAAGAACCAGTGTCAGGGCAGAGACAAGGAGTTCTCCTGCTTCAGCCATCATGCCTGTGCTGCGGTGGCTGTGGTGTCTGAGGTGGCTGTGGTGGCCGCGGTGGCTAAGATGGCTGCAGTGGCTGGCCGCGCTTATATTGCTGCCTCCATGTATTTATTCCCAGCACATGTTTTGTTCCTTCATGCTGTGGGACACTGGGCAAAGTGACACAGGAGCACAGAACAGGCTCCAGCCTGCCAGCTTGTTAATTAACAGAAGAGCAGGGCTCCCACGTACAGCGGGTGTTTGTGCTGGCCTGGAAGTTCTCTTCTGAGAAGTGGGATTCAGAGCCCACAGGGCCTCTTGAGGGTGATTGAGAGGAGGCAGAGTTGATTTTTGCCCCCTTTCTCTTCACCATGGAAGCTTTAGCTGCCAAGTAGGAAGGACACCATGAGCGTAGAGTTCTGTCTACCTTGTGGAAGTAAAATAGTAAGTTGCTTTTTAAAAAAAAGATTTATATGTATTATTATAATTGTGTGTATCTGTGTATGGGTATGTGTGTGCTGTATGCAGATGTCCATAGAGGCCAGAGATGCCAGATCTCCCTGGTGCTGGAGTAGTAGGCAGTTGTGAACCCAACATAGGTTGTGGGAACCAAACTCAGGTCTTTAAAGAGCAGTAAGGCCTCTTAACCACTGAGCCATCTTACCAGCCCCTAAACCACTTTTTTGTTTATTTCTTCTTACAAGTGACAACTCTGGATTGTTCCAGCAGTGTAGTGCTTTTTCAGCTCCTAGGTGTCCTTTGCTTATACACTTGGAAAGCTGTGATAAACAGGGCGTGTGCAGTCACTGTGGGCCGCAGTAGTCTTAGTGAGTCCATAGCAGGCCTCCAAGGTCTCAGGCAATGACAAAGTAAGAGCAGCCTGTGCTGTGGGCTGTGGTTTAGAGTTCTCTGTCAGCCCAGGCTTTAGCGCTCACAGGAAATGGAAGGGGGCATGAGAGCCACCCTTTCTCGCGTCTCTGCTACCCCCTTTCCTTTTCCTCTCCCCTCCTCATCTGTGAGGTCATGAGGGTTTTCGTTTTGTTTCCTTTTTTTATTTTTGTTTTTGTTTTTTAATAAATAATGGAAGGAAAAGGAAACAGAGACCGAGGTGTTCCTTGGATGGAGACACATAAACACAAATGGTCTCAGATGTCTCTGCTGGCATCCACCGCTTTGAATATTTGTGTGCTAACCTGGAAGACTAGGCCAGAGTGGTGAAGTGGAAAGAGCAGTGAGCTAAGAATCAAGGACTGTAGCTTCTGGCCCCTGTCCAGCCACGAACTTAACCTCCCCTCTGCAGTCAGAGCAACTGAGCAGACTCTTGAAGCAGCAGGCGCTGGGGATGCTGACTTCTGGAAACATTGAAGGGTCCTGACCCAGTGCATAGGTATTATGTGGGATGGGTGGTTCCTCTGCCACATGCTTCTCCCATTCCTTTTCATTTTCAGAGAACATTCTCTGAGGGCCATTACTCCCCTTGCTCTTGGCACAATCAAAGGAGAGCACCCTGCAGCCTGCCATTCTCAGCATCCTGCTGCTCCACCTCCACCCACATTCTCCTTAGTTCTGGACACTAAAAGATGCAGGCAGGGTAGAGGGGGTGTTTAGAGGTGTAAACATCGCGCCTCAGCCTAGCCTCGGGGATGGCGGTATGACTGGGAATACTGCTGAGAGTGCAGATGCCCAGAGGATCCCTGATGGTAGCAACAGATGGACCATTGTAAGTGGTGGGCAAGGAGCCTAAGAGCTCAAGTGTCCAAATTGAGATAGGACAAGGTACCCGATGACAAAGTGCTAACCCCAGTCTCTGTCCGCCCTATCCCATCTCCTCTGATGTGCCCTTGGTAAGTGATCCCTTATAAACATACACAGAGGCTCTCACCCCTCTCCATGTCTGCTCTTTTCACCTGAACTGTATCTTTCCAAAGTCCTGCCCTGCCTCTCCTCTTCTGATTCTCCTGCCCCCATTCCTTTGTGAGCAAGCTTGTCTCTGTATTAGTGGGTCTCAAATAAACTGTACACGCTTTAAAAAGTATTTTTTTAAAAATGGCTGGAGAGTTGGCACACAGCCTAAGAGCCCCCTTGCGGCAGTCCAGGTTTGGTTCCCAGCACATACATGGTAGCTTACAACCATCTGTAAGTCCACGTCAGGGAATTTGGCACCCTCTTCTGAACTCCATGAGTTCACATACATGCATACAGGCAGACATTCAACACATAAAATAGGTACATCTTCTAAAAACAAAAACAGAGGAAGGATGACGGTCTTTAGGTTTTAATGACCAAAACATTAAAACATTTGATCTGCTGCTTTTCAAATGGAAGACTCCATGCTTCTTTGGGGGGCTAGAAGCCTATCTTTTTTCAGTCTCTTGCCTATAGGACTAGTGTGGGTTAGGCACAGGGTAGAACTCAGAACAGAGGATGGATGAACACAGGGCTTGGGTGAGACCTAAGACTTTGATAGTTAATGCAGTCCACTTTGGGATGCTCCAAGTGCCTAACAAAGGAGTGAGAGGTTATTTAAAAAATAAAGGGGGGGGGGAGGAATTTAGCTCAGAGGTAGAAGGCCCTGGGTTTGGTCCCCAGCTCCGAAAAAAAGAAAAGAAAAATAGATAGATAGATAGATAGATAGATAGATAGAAAAGAAAAATAGATAGATAGATAGGGAATAGGGCAGGCCGAAATCCAAGGGACCCATGAGTTCTTCAGATAGATTTGGGTCTAACCCATTGGTGTGACCATCACCACAAAGTCTGCTGCGTTGCCCTTTGAAGTCCCAGTGCACTCTGATGTCTTCTCTTGTTCATGCAGTTGTTGGGGCTCCCATATACAAAGGTATGGATTCCTCTGACCCAGCCAGACCTACTTTCTTGCGGTACTGAAGATGTCTGGGAGGGGGTAGGCTGTTCTAGGCTGTGTTCCCATCTCTTATGTTGGTTCTGCTGTTCTGATTGGATGACAAGTGCCAATATCGGTGCTTTACTAAATACAAGCTCTACCAAGCCTTAAGGAAAGTGCATGGTGGCTGACACGCACATGCACCTTACACACCAAAACCCACTCTCCAGACAAGCTAAAAACTTCAGGAAGCTGTCTGTCACAGTCAGAGGCACATTAGTTTAGGAGTGACAGAGTGACAGAGTGTATCCAGATGAGACAGGCTGGAGTATGGGACTGGTGTTCTTTCTGACAGATTCAGAAAGGTGGGGAAGGTAGAGGTGGATAGGAGAGACTGCCTCAGTCCCTTGTGATGGCTCCCATGCAAATCCTTGAACGTCCAAAGGGCCCGACACACTTAACCTGATGGGGCTGGATGACTTTCTTTTCATACAGATTCTTTAAGCTACTAATGGAAGCTATCAAAAAGAAGAATAGCAAAGCATCAGCCTTCAGAAGTGTGAATACCAGGAGAGCTACACAGAAGGACCTCGATGACACTGAGGACTCGGGGAGGAATCGGGTAAGCAAATGCCAGGGACTCCTGTGAGGTGCACAGGACTGATCTTAAGACTGAGAGACTTGGAGTGCTCCCATAGGAGCTTCTCTGGGGGAGGTTTTGTGACAGTTCTCAGTGTTCTGCAAGAGTCTTCGTGGTGCTAGCTCATCTCTCCTCAGCATTTATCTGCTGCTCTTGCCCAGTAAGCTACACTTACTACTTCCAGGCATGATGGGTCAAGCCAGCAAGGCTGCCAGCAATATGGTTTGCTCAGCTCTGGATCAGACCTACAGACATCTGTTTACATCCTAAAGATGGTGAACTGAGCCTTTGAAAGTTCTCTTTCTCCTTTCAGTTTTCTCTGTATTTAGTTTCCCCCAAAGCACCAAGGCACTGTCTAAAGTGATTTGAAGCAGAAAAGTTGAGCCTCAGTGAAAAAAGGGAAGGAAAAAGTATTGGTAGAAAAGCAGGAGAGGAAGAGGTGGGCTAGATAAGGAGCAGTGTGGGAAGTCCCTAAGGTAGGGACCAGAACACTCTAGGGCTGTAAGCAGAGGCCTGTGCTGATGCAGCGAGCCTGCTCAGGTGGCTTGTTACATGGACTGGGAATGCCCTGCCTGGCTCTTTGTCACCTCTCTCTGAGCCTAGATCAGAGAAAGTTCTAGGTTCCTCTTGTCCTGTGGCTTTGCCATTTCAGTAACTCAAGCATAGTTCGACACTACTGTATTTAACTGTTGGTCCAGTCTTCACTTTGCCAGAAAGAAACTAGGAACCAAGGCCAGGAAGGGAAAAGACGACTTTCTCCTTGTCCCCACCCACAATGTTGGAGTAATATTTATGTCACATAATGACTGTGGGATCCCTCTACCACTAAACTGTATCACTAACCCCTTTAACCAACATATTACAGTGTACAAGAGAGGGTAATGATGTGCATGTGACATGAACACGGAAGGAGGGACTGTGGTTAGCCATGGAACTAAGGAACGAGCGAGGAGGGCAACAGGGCAGCTAGGTGAAGTGTACTCAGAGTGACAGATGCCACAGCAAACCCACTGCTCTGTATGGTACCTAGAGGGAAAGACGTACAAGTGGGGCATGTAAAGTAAAGTTAAAGGGAAAGAGGTTCACAAACCCCAGGCTAGCTGAGCAGACAGGGTGGACTGAGTGGGTGGGACAGCTGACGGACAGTGGGAAGGTGGCTACATCATTAAGTTACAGGCCGTCGGATGGGCAGACAGATTCATTAAGTACTGAGTATTAGTAGAATTAATAATCATTTTTCTCCTTGACCTCAAACCACAGAGAGAGGAGGAAAGGGATGAGGAAGAGGAGGGGAACATTGTGGATGCTGAAGCTGAGGAGGGGGATGCAGATGCTTCTGACACCAAACGCAAGGAGAAGCAAGAAGAAGAGGTGAGGGTGCTGGCGGGTGCAGGGCTGTACTCACGTAAAGACTTCCCCCTGACCATGCCACTCTGTCACACTTGGAACCCACCAGAAACCTGAGGGAAGACCTGTCTGTCTTGATTAAACAGACAGGACTGGACTTAGGCTCTGGCTAACCCTAGATATGAGGGTCAGACTCAGACCCAGAGAAGACTGACAAGAAGTTAGTGTCTGCTGTGTGTACAGTGAGAATGTGATCTCTCTCACTGTCCCCAAACTGATCCCTAGTGTCAAAAGACCAGAGAGGCTAGGAGGATTCTCGGGTGGGTGGGTGAACCAGGGAAGAAGCTGTGTGGCAATTGAGCTGCCTCTTAGGGGACATCAGGACCACGTGGCTGCTGACTCAGGAAAGGCGGAGGAAAGTGGGTAGGAGGAGGAGGAAGGTGGCCGGATCAGAGCAGAGAAGCCAGTAGTACAGGCCAGCAGGGCCTAGGACTGTTCCATAGGTGGCATGCAGGTGACTGGGACCTGCTCTGACTGCCTGCATCTCACCTGTCAGGTTGACTATGAGAGTGAGGAAGAAGGGGAGGAGGAAGAGGAAGAGGATGTACAAGAAGAGGAGAACATCAAAGGTGAAGGTGCCCACCAGGCCCATGACCCAGATGAGGAAGAAGGTTCAGGCCTTGAGGAGGAGTCATCCCAGAACCCTCCCCACCGCCATTCCAGGCCTCAGGGAGCTGAGGCCATGGAGCGCCGAATCCAAGCTGTACGGGAGTCCCACTCGTTCATTGAGGACTACCAGTATGACACAGAGGAGAGCCTGTGGTGCCAGGTCAGTGTCTATACAGCTGGGCCAGGGGCTTATGGCTAGCCTGACCCCCCAAGTAGAAGCTTACTGCTTAACCCACAAGCTGCTCTTCCTGCATGAATATCCCCTGACGAACCTCTCTGTCTTGTTTTTTTAATATTTTGTCTGGGTGTTCTGCCTGGGAGTATGGCCACACACCATATGTACAGTTCCCTTGGAGGCCAGAAAAGAGCACTCCCTGGAAATGGAGTTGCAGACGGTTGTGAGCCGCCATGTGGGTGCTAGGAATCAAACCCAGGTCCTCTAGAAGAGCGGCCAGTATTATTAACCACATTTCTCTAGCACCCCTGGAAGAATCTCTTAATGACTGGTGACCCTGTGCTCTTAACACAGCCTTACCCATTGCACTTCCCAACCCCTAGTGCTTAGCAATAGTGCGTATGTGAGTCTCAGCTGCGGGCCTAGCAGATAAGACCTCCCAAATCACAAACATCACAGGCGTGGAGGCTTCCTTTCCTCCTGCCAGGAGGCAGTAACATATCATTTCAGTTTGCTCCAAATGCCCCCTGTACCCCATCCTGAGAATTTCATGGTTCTTTTGAGGCCTGGGTGGTTCAATGCTTTGATAATCGGCATAGATGTGCTCCTTATCCTCTCTTAATCAAACTCCATGGTTCCCAAGCTTAGATAACAAAACTTGCTAGTAGGACCTAACGCCTAAAGCAGCAAGCACAGTGTTGTGGCCACTGAGAGAGGACGGGCAGTGGAGTGGGCTTGACATCTCTCAACTGTTTCCACCTTGAATGTGGGTCATTTAAACCACCCAGTGTCCAGTCCACCTGCCCACTTCTGCAGTATGACCCATCTCCCAAACCAGTGGGCGTTGAAGTGGGCTTTGAAGGCTACTTGAAGTGGGCCTACAGGCCCAAGCCCTGTTCATGGAGCTGGGGGCTTGGGGGCTGTCGTCTTCCTTGGCCCAGCTCTCTTTCTCCCGTAGGTGACAGTGAAGCTCCCATTGATGAAGATTAATTTTGACATGAGCTCCTTGGTTGTATCCTTGGCCCACAATGCCATTGTCTATACGACCAAGGGCATCACTCGGTGTCTCCTGAATGAAACAATCAACAGTAAGAATGAGAAGGAGTTTGTCCTGAACACGGAGGGAATCAACCTCCCCGAGCTGTTCAAGTACTCCGAGGTACGTGACCCTGCAGGCTGGTTGCAGGTCTGGGACAAATCCTCGTCCCAACCTCATGTTCTTTTGGGAACCAGGCACTGGGGGTTGGGCTCCCGGTCAACTGGCTGTGGACCCTGCTGAATCATTCCTGCTACACTGTGGACCCCAAATTGAGTGTGCGCTCACCTGTGACCCAAGGACTCCCATTGCCTGTTTGTTAGGTTTGCAATATAGAAACCTGCTCAACATTAGCCGGACTCTCAGCATCATTTAAGAACCCTCTGTCGTTTTGTTTTCTCCTGGAGGAGTTCTCAGAGTAGAGTATAAGAAATGGTGCGCTGCATCCCTGCCCTGAATGTTGCTTGCTCTGCCTGGTAAAGGTGGCTGCAGCTCAACCAGCTCTCCCTGCATGAAGCTGAAGGAGGCCCCGTGCTCCCATCCCACCGTTCATCAGTCCTTTCTCTGAGGTGCTTTTACCCCAGGGCATAAGACTTTCTCCTACACTAAAGAGCTTGACTGTTCTGGCCCCGTGTGCCCTCACCCACAGTCTGCTGTCCAGATCCTGTGCCACTTCTGCCACACCATAGTGCTCTAGAGCGTCTACCAAGAGCTTGCCCGGGGCAGGAGCGGAAAAGATCTGGACCTCCTGAGTATGTGGGTGTGGCCTGACTTAGTCACTTGGGGTTTGTTTCAGGCACTCAGTCAGGCAGCCTGTCTCTTTGTCTGCTGCAGATTTATCTTTGTGCAGATACTGGGGTAGAGCCACCAAGAGCCCCTATGACCCATTTGGAGCCTCAGGCAAAGTGAGGCCAAGTAAATTGTGGGATCCAACCTGTTCCTGCCCTGTTGTGCACCCTGGAGAGGTGTTTGAGGGTCTCTACTGAGGAAGCTCTCCTTGCCCCCCAAAGCGTGCATCCCAAAGAACAGACCTCTGTTACAAGAATAATGACAAAAAAAGAAAACACTGTTTTTTGCTTAACTTCAAGTGTGTCCTAAGTTGTCTCTTTACAGGGGTCACAAAAGCAAGATAGTCTAGGGCCCTGGCTGGTGTGCGGCAACCCTCCTGCCAGCAGCTGTCCTTCTCGCTCATCCCTGCTGCCTCCACACCCTTGGCACAGGCGATCTCTGGGGACATGCACGCAGGACAGAGCTGACAGCGGGGCACTGAAGTCAGTCCCGTCTTCCTTTGAACAGGTGCTGGACCTGCGCCGCCTCTACTCCAACGACATCCACGCTGTGGCCAATACGTACGGCATCGAGGCTGCGCTGCGGGTGATAGAGAAGGAGATTAAGGATGTGTTTGCTGTGTACGGTAAGCGGAGCACGACTTCAGGCCTGGCCTAATTGGGGTACCCGGCAGCCAGGGCAAGAAAACTGAGGCGGTCAGCCCTGCATTTTGGTGGAAGAGAGGCATGGTTGCTGAGTGTTCAGGGACTGTAGTCACTGAGAGTCCTCACGAGGGCGTGTGGAAGGTGGTGACTTTGGGAAGGTCATGGTGGCTGACTTTGGCTTCTCAAGGGTCTAGATCCCAGGGAGAAACGACACTTAGGCAGACTCTCACTTCCTGTGCTGCTAGGTGGGCATGATGAGCACAGTGAAGGAGTCAGGCAGTCCCTGGGCCACGAGTAGGGCTTTCACTGCTGGCAGAGGAGGTTGGGGGAGCTGTAGCCTGCCTTGTGTCAGACGATGCTACCTCAGTTTCCCTGTTTAACCTTCCTACTGCTCTGCCCCTGTGACAGGCATTGCGGTTGATCCTCGCCATCTCTCCCTGGTTGCTGATTATATGTGTTTTGAGGGTGTTTATAAGCCACTCAATCGCTTTGGGATCCAGTCAAGCTCCTCCCCTTTGCAGCAGATGACATTTGAAACCAGCTTCCAGTTTCTGAAACAGGCCACCATGATGGGTGAGTGTGGGCAGTGACTTGGGCCCTCCCTGGGCAGATGGGCTTGTCTCATCACTTGCATGCAGTAAGATAGAATCAGAAGTGGAGAGGCAGCAGACAGTAAAAGTCTGCATTCTGATGGAATAAAGCGAGAGCTCATCTTCCAAACTTAAGTACAGTGCCATAGGCTGAGTCCACAGTGGTAGGGAAGAGTGTTACCTCCACACAGCCTCAGCACTGAGCCCTCAGTCCCTTCACATCTCCCTCAGACCCTGACACAAGCTCGCTCTTTCTGTCTTTCATAGGATCCCATGATGAACTGAAGTCACCTTCTGCCTGCCTTGTGGTGGGAAAGGTCGTCAAAGGCGGGACAGGCCTGTTTGAGCTCAAGCAGCCCCTAAGATAGCAGGGTTGTTTGCCCAGCCTGGAGGACCTGGAGGTGGGCACAGCTGACAGTTGAGAGTGACATAGCAAAGCAGTGACCTCAGGCTTCAGAAAGCAGTGGCCTGAGCTGAGCCAGCTTCACTGAGAAGAGGCTCCTCCTACCTAGCCTTTTCTGCCTCAGGATCAGGAACAACGCTCCCCAGGCCCTCCAAGATGGCTATGGCTGACTTGTGCTCCAGGGGGCCCCAGCCAAGATCCTAACGAGAGACCCAGGACTACACAGTGGCAAGATCACTGTGGGCCATGTTGGCTTTGGGAATCTCAGGTGCCACCATTACTGTGCATAGCTAGTAGCTAAGGACACATTCCTAAGGGCTCCTGAAGATCCAGAAAGGACATGAAACCTGCTTCATGTACCTGTCCCTCCTGCTGCAGCTACTGAAGGAGAGTCCTCAAAGAGCCTCCACCCAGGGCTGCTTTCCTGGGCCAGAATCAGTGGCACATGTATGGCTGCCTGCACTAGACCACACTGCCCCAATAGACATCTCTCTGGGACCGCAGCAGCTCTACCTCACAGAAGCCCCAAGTTTCCCACTGGGGCTGTTCAGCAAGGCCAAGTGGCTTGACCTTCCTGCCCCCGCACTCAGCTTGCTGTCAGAGCCCATAGTCACCCCCAGACCCTGCACTTTTGGGGTCTTTGCCATGGAGTGAGACTCCCTGACTGGACAGGAAAGGCAGAGGCTTTATAAAGCTGGGCCGTTTCTATTTTTGTCCACTGTTATTCTAACATGGGCTGAGCAATAAACCTGGCTGGAACCGGCTGTTAGAAGACAGTCAAGACTGCAGTTTTTAATCGTTCCCTTCAGTAGTGCTTTCTGCATCTGGTAATTAGGATTTTCTTGGCACAGATTTCAGGTTCCTCTTCCTGCTTTTATCTGTCAATGTAGAGGCAGATCTTGTGCCCCCAACCCCAACCCCCAATCCTCAACTCTGAATCCTACCCATGGCCAGAAGCACAGAACAGAAGGCTATAGGAATAATTTGTGTCACCTTAGTCCGGTAAGAAGGCTATAATGACCTCAGGAATGGGCTGGGCCACCTTGCCAGAAGAGATTCTGCAGTCTCCTCCAGGCTCATGACGGGACCCATCCATGTATACCCAAGAAAGCCAGCACCTCAGACTGCAGGACCTGTCACAGCCTCTAAGGGAAGCAGACAGGGTCCCAGAGAACCCTGCCCTGAGGTTGCAGCCTACCTAGATAGGGCATTCATTCTTCGGGTGAAAAGGCAAGTCGATTACTCACTTTACTAGAGTAGAGTGCAGAGAGGGGATTCTTGTAGGAAATATCAAGGTGATCTGGGAGCTGTGGCATCCAGAGAAAAGGTGGGTGTGGCTTCCTGCAGTCAACTTCATCCGAAACTGAAGAGCATAGAGCTAAAGGAGCAAACCCTGAATGTAAACGAGGGCTGGAAACTGACTGCATTTATACCAGACCACTGGCCTGTACTGGAACCTGGAGCGGTGGCGTCCTTCTTCCACCCACCCACTCAGCTGTTTCGTGTTTAGCTTGGGTCTACTGTGCCTGCTTTGAAATAGCTTCAAAGAAAGAATATTCGCAGTCCTGAGACTGTTCCCCAGAGCATTGCTACAACCTGTCAGGGAGACCAACCTCAAAGGATTCTGAACAGAGACACCAAAGCAAGCAAGTAATCCTGTAAAAATAGCAAGCAAGAAGGAAGTGAGTGGGCTCTAGATGGGAAAAAATAAGTATGATCTTTTCTACTCGTCTGCTGGGGTGGGTGCATAACTCCCCCCATCAGCACTGAAGACAGCCCAGGGCTGCTAGGCGAGTGCTCTGCTCCTGACTCTCAGCACCCAGGGAACATTTCAGAAAGCTGATTATAGAACCACACCCCAGGATTAAGATAGAATGGCCTTGGGTATAGCCTGGATATAAAATGAGCTTCAGAAAAGAGTCGCAAACCACAAGCTTGGTTCATCCTCAGCACTGTGGCCTAACTTCGCTTAAGTGTGAGATGACTTGTGGGAAGTAAGTCACTGGCCCTAGGTCCTCCAGTGAGCTCTGTATAGCTAATGTGTGCAGGGACTCTAGAGGGTGCTCAGAGGAAGCTGCAGTGATCTAACACACGGGAAGCCTGGCGGAAGCAGGATGCAGTTCTCTTAGCAGGAAGTTTCTGAGTCCAGCATGGTACAGAAGCTGCCTGTTCACCTTTGAGTTCCTCCTGGGAGGACAACAGGACCACAGGAAGTGGGTGCTTGACCAGCCAGTATTTTGTCTAAAACAGTTCCACAAGAAGTTCCCGTCAAAACATTGAAGCTTTGGCTTGGAGACACACACCTGTAATCCCAACACTTGGGTTGCTGAGGCAGGAGGACCTCAAGTTTTAACATGTCCCTGGTCTATATAACAAATTCAAGACTATCTTGACCTACATAGTAAGACGCTGTCATAAAAAGAACCAAGGGCTGGAAGTGCAGCTCTGGGAGGAAACCCTTGCAGGGGCCTGGGACCAGCCTCAGCACAGCAAATTAAAAAGTTACACCCAAAAGTCCGGAGACTCCTCCTTCTGGTTCTTCAAGTACCTTTGTCCTGTGAAGGCCAGGGAGGCTGAGTACAGGTCTGAGGTGTCACTGAAGGCTCTGGTGGCTGCACTGAAGCAAGTGTGCGAATCTGGCACCTGCTGCTGCTTCCCTGTACCCAAAGCTCACACACAGTGCCCACTCTTCCAATTTCCTCCCATCCTGCATCCATCCCACCACAACCTCCACTGTGTGACCCATACAGACTCTACTCTCAAGGAACTAGTAATACACCATGCCAAACATTTCACCAGGCAATTCTGCCTTACTACTAGCCAATGGTTACAGTACCCAGTGGGCAGCACGTGAGCATGCACCAGGCAATCCTCCAGGTAGGACTGAGCTGCTGGCTTCATGGGGAGGACAGAGAAAGTCATCTGATGCTTAGAAGCCAGAAGAGAGGAAACGGAAAAATCATGACTTCAGTCATTGCTTCCCCACTGCAGTTTGCACTCCCCCATAACCTCCCACATCCTGGCTTCATCCTGAACATAGAAGCCTCATCCTGGTCCAGCCACATGTGCCTCTATATCTCTAGCAAGTTGAGTTTCTGTGTGCAGACCTGCTGGCCCTGCCCAGTGCTACTTTCTAGACCAGCTGTCCACTATGCTGTTGTCACAGGAGCTTAGCCAATTTGGGGCTGAGGTATTCATGTGCAGGTCTTAGACACCACTGGTCTCAGTGGACTACACTGAATACCCCTTACTCAGGACTCTTGTTGTTTGGGTAGGTCGATGGGTATGATGTATGTATTTGTATGTGTGTTGGTACATGCTCATGTGTGTGTGGAGGTCAGAAGTCAGTGCTGAGCGTCAGTACTCAGTTACTTTCCATCTAGTTTCTGAAACAGTTTCTCACTGATCCCAAAATTCAGCATTGATTACTTCTACATAGATACTTGGTAACCAAACTTGGGTCCATATGTTTGCTGTGACTTTAATGACTGAGCCATCTCCCCAGCCCCTGACCCAAAATTTTAACACAGAAGTATGAGCCTGACATTACAGTATGTAGAGCTGGCCAAACCTCAAGGACAACAGGCGCCGAGGACAGTCACATTCTCTCAACTCACCAGTGTAATGCTGAGGGATTTACTTGGCCTTCCTATACTTCCTTTATGTATAAAATAATTAGTGTTCATAAACTCTACTTTGACCATATAAGAACAACTATAGGTGTTCACCTATATTACCTATATACACTGAGCGGTCCTCAACTAGGGGCATAGTTGAACTTCCTCCCACACACACTTGGAACTTCGCCGATGTCTAAAGACATTTTTGTCACAACTGTAGAGAGATGCTATTGGCATCTAGAGGGTGCAAGTTCAAATGCTGCTGTAAATTAAGTACAGTCTTAACAACAAAGCATCATCCCAATACAGATGTCACCAGTGCAAGACCGAAAACATCACAACACACCTGCCCATGGGGTGGATGTTGTATGCTTTGATTTTTCAAAACCTACTTTTAATAATGGTTTTTAAATGCTTTAACCTCCCTTCCAGCCCACCACCCACCAGAGGTAGTGGAGAGGAGAGGTTAATAGGGCAAAGGAGGGTGTGGACCTGTTTAGAAATAGTTCTGTGAACAAATCCAATCTGCATTGACAGGATATCAGCAGGTCAGTTCACACAAATCAGCAGCGATCCACTCGCAAACACCATTCATGAATCAGAAGCTGAGAGGCCCTGCCAGTCTGTCCGAGTTCAAAGAGGCATTAAGCCACCGGAGCACCACTGTAAGCCTTTGGTGTGTTTCTATGAAATCATGACGAATGATGACCAGCAAAGAACAGTAAGGTGTACCAATACCACCCAGCATCATCCACTGTCAGGTTATATTCCTTTCCAAAATCACATGTTTTCTCAAGCATCCACTCTAGCAAAAACATCACACGTCCTTTATCCAGGCTGCTTCCTGAGTCTGTTATTAGCAAAACATCCTCCCACTTGTCTTCTTCAGCAAAAACATCCTCTCATAAGACAGTTTCCAGAAAAAAAATCATGTGACACAACTGAGTCACCAAGAAACCACAAATTTTGCTTCAGGATGTGCTTGCTTTTGTGAGATGGGATCCTTTCCCTGTTGGACCTCTCCATAGATAAAACAGGTTCCCTAAAAATAGAATGTTTCTTACCAGTGACTCATTCCTTTTCAAGCTGGCCAGGAAGCAATAGGGTTTTGCCTGTGTCTGCCTCCCCATTGCTGGGTTTATAGGAGCACGCCACCACACTGAGGTTTTCTGCCGAGGGTCCTCAGGAGTGCCTGGCAAGCACTTTACCAACTGAGCCATTTCCCTAGCCCCTCCACTACTTTTTATTTTTATTGGCATGTTTCTATTTGTTTGTCTATTTTAAAGAATTGTTTATGGGCTGGAGAGATTTGCAGTTAAGAGTAATGTCAGCTCTTCCAGAGATCTTGAGTTCAATACCCAGCAACCATATGGTGACTCACAACCATCTATTCTGGAATCTAATGCCTTCTTCTGACATGCAGGTGTACATTTAGATCATTCATAAATGGTCTTAGTAATTATGAGATACAGGACTGAAAAAAATCATAAGGAAAGTACAGAGGAATTCTAGGTGTTGGTAGATTAATTAGTGATGGGCCTTGGTGCCCTCCTGAAGGCAGGACAAGTGGTTTTTGGTAAGCAGAGTTCTGAAGTTCTACATATTACAGGAGTTCACAGTTGTAATAAAGATAGGGATCATGTTAAAACAAGGGTTCATTTCAAGGACACAGGGAACACCTTTGGCTCGGTGTCTGGCTTCCTGGTATAACAGAAAGATGGACTGTCCTTGCCTAAACGTTTGCATGCTGCTGAAAGGGCTGTATGGTGTTTTAGAAAGTCATAAAGTGGTCTTAAGACTAGGACGAAAAGCCTGTTCAATAGAAAAGGAAAATAAAGGAGGAAAAGGAAAAATTGAACAAGGGACTAAGAGATGGGACTTCTCAAAGAGAAACTACCTATCTGTCATGGCAGATTGATATAATAATACAGGACAAGCTTGAAATAACACATACCAGGAAATAGCTTCTTGACTACTAACTCTGCACCAAACTCAAACAGCCGTTCTGTCTAGTACTTCTACAACCACAAAGCTTTATGACACCAATTTTAAGGAGAAATACATTGAGTTAAAAGAAAACTGATTTTATCATTAACTTTTTGTTCTCATGAAACTTACTGTTTGCTTACTTTGTTCAATATGCTTATGAAATTAAGGACAATTTCTAGGAAAAAAATGTACATTAAAAAGTTTTGACATCAGAGGCTGGAGAGATGTCTCAGTGGTTAAGAGCACTGGATGCTCTTCCAGAGGTCCTGAGTTCCATTCCCAGCAACCGCATGGTAGCTTATACTCTCTGAACCTTTCTCCCTCTCTCCCCTTCCTCTCCCTCACCCCCTGTCTCTGTCTATGTCTTTGTCTCTACTCTCTTCCCAACTCCCCTTCCCATGCCCTAAATTTTATTCCATACTATATCCATCTTACTGCTGGTACCTCAGGGGGAAGGGATACCTTGACATGGGCCCACCGAGGCACCCCTCCCACCTCACCATACCGTGCCTTTTTTTAAAAAATAAAACACAACAATAGCCATCTGTAATGAAATCTGTTGCCCTCTTCTGGTGAGCACTCATACATAAGTAAATTTTTTTAAAGTTTTGTAATCAATGATTAACGCCTAAGAGGAAATGATTTTATGTATAAATAAAGCCTGAGAGAGATGCAGGTTGTCAGAGTAGGATCAAGTTATACCGAGATATGTTTCTTCTCTGTTCTTTCATAAAACAAAACTAAAAGGTGTCTCGTGTCTGATTCTGTCCTCAACTGGAGCTGTCCAGCAACAAAGGTCACTAAACATGCATGTGGATCCTAACTGGGAAAGGCTTAACTGGTTGTCTACTTAAAACCCCACGAGGAGTTCATCAAGTAGTTGACAACAGCCATGATTTCATCTGAAATCTGCTAGTTTGGGCCAGGTCCTTGGCATCTAACAGCTCTGAATGTTATCTCTTCAATATGGCAAAAAATGTTTGTTTTATGACATTGTGTTACTATGTAGCCTTGATTAACCTGCAGCCTCTTACATTATGAGAATGCACGTGCTTTAGGCCCACCAAAATCACCCTGCCTCTGCATCCCAAATGCTGGGATTAAAGACGAGCTGCCACACCCAGCGTGTACATTTTGAAGATACACTTGTTTCCCTCAGTCCCAAAGACATTGACATTGTCCCAGAAATTTCCTGCTGGGAGAAGGGAAAGGATGAAGCCTGGTGCCAGCCAGGAGGGAAGCTCATTCCCAGAAAGGAGTTTTGCACAAGTCTAAGTTACCAGGACATCTTGAAGAATAACACTGAAGTGAAGCAGTGAAGACTCTGTGGTGGACAGGACCACATCTTAACTTCGGACTGCTTAGATCTCGCACCCCTATTTGAACTGGAATATAATATCACTTCAGAACCCTGAATATGGACTAGAAGTAAGGGTCACTGGATCTCTTTGACCTCCTTCCCTACATAGCCACATTGAATAAATCTTTTTTTTTTTCCTTTTGCTATTAATTTGACTGTTTTAATTGGCTTCCTTAGGACCAATAGCTTCATACTATGACCCCGAGTTTGGTAACAGAAGGTCATGGTCACATTGACATTCACAAGGAAAGAAGCAGTTGGAGCCTTAACCCTGCTTTCCCTTGACCCCAGTTAGCCAGTTCTACATACACAGGATTCCAGGTGCCACAGACTGACTGCTAAAGCTCCTGCTAGTTCTTCTTGTTTTGCACAATTCAGAGTGATCACTGAAGTTCAAAGAAGAGAGAAACCAAAATCTTTAAGGAGACATTTAATGTCCACCGACATGGAAAAGTTATTGGCAACTTTTCCTCTAAATATACTTTTATCTGCCCCCATTTCCTCTCCATCAAGCTCCCAGGCATGTGCGGGACAGGAAGGCCCAGAGGCTCAGGGCCAGTCATCAGCCAACAAGCCCTCATGTTCTCCCCAAGCTGACTACGTGGCCTTTGATGACTCTATAGTTGGAGCCCAGGTCTCAGCACAGGTCCCACCTCTCAAGTCGCTTTCTCCCAATCTAAGCACTTTGTTTATTATCTTATCTCCAAAGCTAATGGGTACATTGACTCACTCATTATAGAGTGCCCATCCACTCACATTCTCTTAGCCAAAATAGTTTGCATGTTAAGATCTACTCACCTTCAGTCAGGGCAAGAAAATGCAACCTGCCCAGTGGATGAGAGGAAGAGAAATGCAGGTCTGGGTCCAGGACAAATGACTGTCATAGCTCTTGTGAGAGGTTTCCTTATGTATCTTGTGGGAACCAATACACTTCACCTAAGACCTCTAATTCTTAGGTGACTATGGAAAGGGGAAAGATTGGTTCAGTGTGGTTTATTCTTAGGAAAAATACATTGGCTTCCACTGGTCAGGATACTTTTCTCCTTTTTTTTTTTTTTTTTTTTTTTTTTTTTTTTTTTGAGCTGGGGACCAAACCCAGGGCCTTGTGTTTGCTAGGGGCAAGCGCTCTACCACTGAGCCAAATCCCCAACCCCACTTTTTCTCCTTTTAAAATATTCCAAATTGAGTGAGACTGGAGAGATGGCTCAGGGGTCAGGAGAACTTGCTGCTCCTCCAGAGGACATGAGTTCAGTTCCTAGAACCCACATTTGGTGGTGCTCAACTGTGTGGAACTCCAGCTTCAAGGGATCTAATGCCCTCTTCTAGCTTTCAAAATCAAATACACACTCTCTCTCTCTCTCTCTCTCTCTCTCTCTCTCTCTCTCTCACACACACACACACACACACACACACACACACACACACACACACACACACTTTTTAAAACAAAATAAAAATTCAACTGTCTTGGCTGGTTTTATGCCAACCTAACACAAGCTAACATCATTTGGGAGGAGGGACCATCAAAATGTTTCTATAAAATCAGGCTGTAAGCAGGTAAAGCTGTAGGGCATTTTCTTAATTAGTGACTAATGGGTATACCCTGGTCTGGTGGCCCTGGATTCTATAAGAAAGCATTCTGAGCAAGCTATAAGGAGCAAGCCAGTAAGAAGCACTTCTCCCATAGCCTCTACACCAGCTCCTGCCTTCAGGTTCCTGCCTTGTTTGAGTTCCTGCCCTGACTTCCTTCAATGTTCAACAGTGCTGCGGAAGAATAGGTGAAACAAACCCTCTCCTTCCCAGCCTGCTTTTGGTTGTGGTATTTCATCATATCAACTGAAAACCTAAGACACAAACTTAAATTTTTTTCATTTCTAGTTCATAGTCTCGTTATTTAAAATCTAATGTTTAACTATGCTCGAATTTTGCCAGGGACAGGAAGAAACATGTGTCTATGGCTCCTATGGGGCTGTACTAGTTTTCATTGCTATGACAAAATACCCAACATTAACCTAACAAAGGATGTGACACTGTGAATGAGTAACCACCGTGGCCATCCTGTCTGCATTTAGAATTCACCTGGAATAGGAGTTTTCCCATTCATGACTCATTGCACCTGAGAAAATTTACATGACCCCAGGTACACAGGTATATAAAATAGATATGCAAATCAAACATTCATTGATAACATATCATAAAGATGTTTATTTTAAAGATGTTTATTTTAAAACAATTATCTGTGGGCTGGGGAGCTATCCCAGTAGGTAAAGTGATTGCTGATAAAAGTGTGAGGACCTAAGTTTGGATCCCTAGAACCTACATAAACGTCAAGTTTGTCCCAATGCCTTTCCCACAATGGGCTATGCTATAAATACTATGAGCCAGAATAAACTCTTAGGCTAAGTTGCTCCCTGTCAGATATTTGGCCATAGCTATTCTAAAGGTAACAAACATAGACTCGTTTTGACTTACTATTTCAGCCATGGCCTTGCCACCATTGGTTCACTTCTACAGTGAGTCAGACTATCCCAAGTGCCGGCTATATGAGGATAAGAAGGCTGCTCACCTTGCAATGGACCGGAAGCAGAGAGGAAAGCACCGAGATCCAGCTATAACTTTCAAAGGTGACACCTAAAGACTCCTTCCTCTAGCCAATATCCCTGGAAATAGCATCACTCGCTAAAGACCAGGTACTCAACATTTGAGCCTCTGGGGAACACGACCTGTTCAAACCATAAACATAGAGATATACAATCAATTGCCAAAAATCAACTGCACAGTATTCAGATTTACTGTATTGAAATGCAAGGTCCTTGTTACAAAGATATTTGGTTGCTACAGTCAAAGAAATTGCAATTGAGGATTGAATGATTAAAAGGAATGATTAATCACAATTAAGGAAAAAAATGTTCTATACACTTGTGTATGGCCCAATCTTCTGTAGGCATTTTCTCAATACCTTCTCTCTCTCTCTCTCTCTCTCTCTCTCTCTCTCTCTCTCTCTCTCTCTCTCTCTCTCTCTCTGTGTGTGTGTGTGTGTGTGTGTGTGTGTGTGTGTGTGTGTGTGTGTGTGTGTTCTGTGTCTTAGGGTGTCTATTGCTGTGATGAAACTCCATGACAAAAGAATCTTGGAGAAGAAGGGTTTATTTGGCTTGCACTTCCATATCACTGTTCTCACTGAAGAAAATCAGGACTCAAACACACAGGAACCTGAAGGCAGGAGCTGATGCAGAGGCCATGGAAGGACACTGCTTGCTAGCTTGCTTTTCATAGCTTGCTCCTCCTTCTTCCTTATAGAGTCCAGGACCAGCAGCCCAGGGATAGCGGGACCCACAATGGGTTGGGCTCACCCTCACTAATTAATTAAGAAAATGCCTTACAGACTTGTCTACAGCCCAATCTTATGTAAGCATTTTCTCAATTGAGGCTCTATCCTTGCAGACTTTAGCTTGGGTCGAGTTGACATAAAAATTTGTGTATGTCTCTGTGTGTGACCAAAAATGGTTGAAAGAAATTGATGTTACCCTGAAAAGCAGTAGATTTCTTGAGCTTTCTTCACAGGCAAAAACCAACCAATCAACCAAACAAACAAACAAACAAATAAAGCAGGGAGTCATGAAGCAGGTCAGAACTCTCCGTCTGAAGACAGGGCACTACATCAGCTCAGTATTCACTAGGAATTCAGACTCTGGCTAACATGCAAGGCATCCCATGGGACAACTGGTGTCTTCTGCCTTGTCTGTGGAAGTCGAGTTGACAGACACCATCATGTGAAGAAACCAGAGAGCAAAGGTATATAATGGAGAGACCTGCAAGGAGGCTGCACGGCCTGGAGCCACGGTCCTCCCCTCTGCTCCCCTGGGATGAAGTTGGTCAGACAACAACTCACAGAGGAACTAGAGTGAGCTCAAGTGCCACCCCATGTGAAAAGCACAGATGCTCAGCTCTCTCATCTTCCAGTTCCTCCTCCTTGACCTCTGTGAAGGGGAGGAAGGAAAGGAGTCAACACAAGGAGTCACTTCCACTTAGTATCAAAGGGACGAACCTGGAAGGTGGAACTGGACTTGAAGATAGTGTGAGAAGGGATTTGAAGTCCATCTGTCCACTGAGAATCTGATTCGTCAGGAAAGGGGAGTTTCTGCATACGAGTTGGGAACTGAGGGCAGAGACCTTGACTATTAGGGTGCATTGTTAAGTTGACCTATGTGGGAAGCTGAAGGAGGCTTTGATATGGGGCCTGACCTGCTCAGGCCTAGACCAAGCCTTGATGAGTTTGACAGAGGTCTGTAGAACAGAGCAATAGGCCAGAGACACAATCTTAGGTTAAAGTTCATCAGAACCAAAAGCAAAACCTGTAGGGCTCATCATCTCTTGTGCACTGTGTAAAAGCAGTCACCTGTCAATAAAGATCTGAATTGGCCAATTGAAAAGCAGCTAAGTAGGTAGGACATCCAGGAAAGAGAGGAACTCTGGGAAAGAGTCAGGCTTGGGAAGATTCACCACTCAGACTCAGAGGAAGTTGGACATAAAAAACTGAGGAGAGGTAACTGACCAGTCACGTGGCAGATATGGAGTAGTACACAAGGGTTAATATAAATTAAGAGCTAGTTGGGGAACGAGCCTAGCTTAAGGCCATAAGCATAGTAAATAAATTTTAGCCTCCATGTCATTATTGAGGAACTGGGGTGAACATAGAAGAAAACAGTTTCAAAACCCACAGCAGACAAACTAGAAAAAGAAAGAAAGACAGGAATGCTGGTGGCTAATCCTATGAACACCTATGAACAAAGTGGACGAATTCCATTGTATCCTCCCACTGGGTATGGTGGCTCATGCCTGTAATCTATGGTAAACACCAGTAAAGCTGAGGCACAAAGATAGCCATGAATTTGAGAGCTACAGAGTGAGGCCCTGCCTCCAAAATGAACCAAAGTCCAATAACAGCAACAACAAAATACAAACAAACCATATTCTCTGTCCACACCCCATGTGATATCCATCTTTTAGAAATTATGTCCCCAGGAGGAGCATTTGGGAGACTATTTTCACATATGGTCATAATCTCCCAGGAAAATGGAGCATCTTTTATAAACAAAGTAATTATATGGGGCTGGCGAAATGGTTTAGCAGTTAAGTATGCTTCCTGCATTTCCAGAAGCCCTGAGTTCTGTTGTCAGTACCCAAGGAGAGCAGCTCACAGCTGCCTTTAACTCCAGCTCCAGAAGATCCGACACTTTTCTGGTCTCCAAGAACACCTGCATACACACACACACACACACACACACACACACACACCACACACACTCACACACATTCACAAACACACAGAGACTCACACTCATACACATTCACATACTCACAGACATTCATACACACACTCATGCACTCACACACACATACACTCACATTCACACACACATATACTCACATACACACAGATTCTATCTATAAAACATTTTAAAGTAGTTGTACCCGGAAGTAATGAATTATGTCTCACTTCTGGGAAATTTCTGGATACCTTCTCAAAATCTTTCTCATTTTCTTTCTTATTATCTCAGTGGCTTTTTAAGTTTCTCATAGTTCTCTTTAGAGTCCCTAACTTTTCATCCAGACCCTTCATGTACAGAATGGGAATGGGACAGGGGACAAAGCTGTCACCCGCTATGATCTCTTTACATCAGGAGCCCAACAGAAGAAAGACAGCAACACCAAGGAGCCAAGAGCAGAATGAAGTGGGCAAGGTGCAGGGGACCATGGGACAGAGCGGCAGTTCCAGAGCAGTGACAGCGGAGGGAGGGAGTGGTGACAGGCACCCAAACATGGCTACCCACGGCTGGAGGAAGAATCACTGCTGCAGCCTTGGGTAAAGGAAGAGACAAGCTGCTGCCCGCCCACCCGCCACAGGCCATATCTTCTGGGACTTCCTCTCGCTCTTCAGTTCCCTGCTGGCGCTCATAGAGGGAGGAACTCAGTGTGAAGCCCGAAAGTGGCCATGGCTCCTACAAGTTAGTCCCCAGGCACAGAGCAAAGCGATGTGGAGAGAATAGATGGGCCTTCGGGGACGAGGGGACATTCAGCAGGCTACTGCTGATCACAGAGGTGTAGATGGCATTGAACTGGCCCCGCTTCCTAGGCTCCGACTATGGGCCCAGTACTAGGATGAGATCATGCCTGCTCGGAGTAGAACCTGCTGACACAGAGCAAAAGGAGGAAAACTAAGTTCTCTGCTTCCGGGCCCCAGGTTTCCAGAAGCCATCGTGTAGCTTGTTTTCATAAAACCCCCAGAAAAGAAAAAAAAAAAAAAATGCCCTGCTTCCTGGAAGACTGCCTGAGAGGCTTCTGTTTCTATTAAGATACTTTGAGAGGCGCTCTTCCTCCACCTTTTTAAAGGTGAGGCTCCGACAGTGCTAGCCTATAATCCCAGCACTTGGGAGACAGAGGCAGGGGAATCTGGAGTTTGAAACCCTCCTGATTATACAGTGAGCCACCTCCCATACCCACCCACCCCCATCACTTCATAAACAAGTGAAAATATAAATAAAGGGTCGTCGAGAGGGCTCAGCAGGTAAAGGCACTTGCAGCCAAACCTGAAGACCCAAGTTCTATCCCCAAGTGCTACATGGCAGAAAGAAAGAAATGACTCTTGCAAGTTGTCCTACATGTAATAAAAATATAAATAAATGGATAAACAAACTGATTCAGGATCTAAGCAAGAGACAGATGTCTCTTCCCTGAGGGGAAGTCCCAGCAGGAGTGCTTAACTCTAACACTGAATTTTCTAGGACTCCATAAGCTGGCTAAAAGCAATTTAAAAAACCAGAAGAAACTCCACCCTAAACCACAGTGCCCAGGAGGGAAATAGGCCCCTCTACTAGCCAAAGAGTTGGCTTGCATGGCTACCTCAAGTCTAAATATCACATAATGGTCAAAGACTCATAAAACCACAGTCAGCTTCTTCCAAGCACTCCAAGGAGAGATGTGTACTTTGAAAACGTTCTAATCCTTCGCTAAATACCAAATACTGGCTGTGTTCTCTGTTTCTGGCACAGTCCCTACTTCCAGCCCGGATGGGAGGCTGAACCAGGGGAGGGAGGATGGTTCTGTTCACCTCAGCCCTAAGACAGGGTAGGCCCTCCAGCCTTCCCTCCCAAGCCCCCCATCCCCACGCCCTGTCAGGTTCCCCTCCTCAGAGCAGGAAAGTGAGGTGAGGTAATGTCTCTGGAACCCCACCGTGGCAAGAAGATGAAAAGAATCCGAGAAATGTTGTGTTTAATTTAAAGCAGACCCAGCCTGCCACCAAGCTGCAGTTCCACTCAGAATAACCAGTTTGTTTTTCTTGGACATTCCAGGAACCAACTGGCCACCCCATGTCAAAGCCCAGCAGGAATGCTCAGAGGGCCCCTTGCTGTGGGACACTCGGCTGGGTGGGGGACTGGCAGATTGCTCTCTCCTCCTCAGACCGGGACTCCTACTGTGGTCACTGTAGGAGTCATTTGTTGAACATTCTTAGCCTGAGACCCCCCCCCCATGTACCTGGCTTTAAGCACAATGTTGACAATAGCAACATGGTGTATTTATCCTGCGTATGCTGGTGAGCCTAGCGTTGTGCTGACCTCCCTATTCCCTGCTTGTCAGATCCTTCGAGCATCCTAAGAAATCAGGAAGATTTATTACTTTCTTTCTGCAGTGGCTGCAATTAAGGCAAAGGGTGGTTACATAACTTGTCTCGGGTCACCCAGCTAGGGTTTGAGCTCAGAGTGCCAATCTAAACTTGGTTGTCCATCAGCAAGCCCTGACTTCCCACAGCTGGCACAGCATCAAGGTCCTTGTCCTGAATCACTGCTTCTGTGGTATCAGGGTCTACAGTGATGTCTGGGAAGGGAGTGGTCTGGGGCACAGGCACATGGCGGCTGATGAAAGGTGGAATTGTAGTCACGAGCTCTTCTTTCCAGCTGTTGAAACCTGCATCTTGGGTGGGGGCTTCCAGGCCCTGTGCAGCTTGTTGCTTCCAGGGATCTGTTGAACCCTTTCCTGTCTCTAATCGCTGGGTGGCTTAGAGAAAGGATGATGCCAGAGAGAGAGAGAGAGAGAGAGAGAGAGAGAGAGAGAGAGAGAGAGAGAGACAGAGAGAGACAGAGAGAGAGAGACAGAGACAGAGAGACAGAGAGACAGAGAGACAGAGAGACAGAGACAGAGACAGAGACAGAGACAGAGACAGAGAGAGAGAGCAGGCCCTGGGTATGGGACTGGGCCTGGCCTGGATCTTAAGCAGTCCCCGTGCCCCTTTTATCTACAGAGCCTTATTTCTCTATAATAGTATCTTTGTCTTTGAGGGGAGCGGGAAGGGAGAACACACATGGCTCTCATGGCTGGGGCCTCCTAGGGCCCTGACTTTCTCTAGCTTTATTCTGTAACTGGCACCGAGGGTGGCCACGCAGCAGGAGGCTGCCCAACAGGAACAGTTTTTGCCTTTGAACCTTCCAAAACAAATAGACAGGCAAGGGGGCACTTCCGGTGTCTGTCCCTGTGGGCTGCTGCTGTCAGGACTCAGAACAACCAAAGGGACATCTGCCATGCTCTGCTCCTTGAGCTGCTTTAGCCGTAAAGAGGACTGAACAGGAGCCTGCGATGATAAGACCCAGGGCAGTGGAGCCTGTCACCAGCAAACCTGGGTCTGGCTTCCCTACCTGAGTCAACAAGAGGAGCCCTGGGCTGTGAGAGGGCAAAGAAGGGGGAGCGCTCAGAGAAAGGCTGGCTCAGGGGACAATGGGGTTACTGTGGGAGGACTCAGCTCCCAAGAGATGTTTCCATGGCACCCACGAAGGTCAATGGTCACATTGTGTGGGAGGCTTTGGGTCCAGCCTCTCCCTGTGGGGCAAAGATAGTGGGTGGGAGGGATCCTTGCTCTCTGGCCCCTGGAAAATATCTCCTGGCACCATGCCGTGGGGTGGCAGGAAGGGGACGGAGCCTACCCACCACCCTTCCTCCTCTGCAGACAAGGGTGAAGCTGTGGGGGTGTTGCCAGGAGGAATTCCTGAGGCTAGGACTGAAGCATACGGTCATCCAATCTTCCTGTCCTGGAGGGGATAGACAGCTGAGAAATGCCCTTTCTGTGTACTTTCTCCAAACCTGAGCCAATAAACCAGCTCTCGCTCCACTGAGTCATCCACAGGAACTGCAGGCTTTGGTGCCAAGTGTGGAGAAGGGGGAGACCATTTATAAGTTGCAAAATCTCAGGAATGCAATGCACTTTTCACCAAAGCAGCATGGGAGCTAGTTAACCTGGTTAACTCTTAACCAGGCAGCTAACAACAAATGCTGTGTCCGCTACCAACAGAATAGCAATGGGAGCTGCCAGCCAGGCTCTGGGGTCAGAAAGTGAACGGTGCTTTAGAATGCCTACGTGCAGGAGGTTGGGACCCAAGGTGACAACTCACAGAATGGCTGGAGAGGAGGAGAGCCCTCTTCATGTATTTTCCCCTCTAGGAGAGCATCACTGGAAAGGAATAAGCACCCTGGCCTAGAACAGCACTGGGAGAATGCTACTGGGGCAATATGGTGTGAGGATGAACTGGGGGTGGGGTGGGGTGTCTGGATAAGGCAGACAAAGATGGGCTGAGGGCTGGGAGCTGAGGGCTCAGCAGTTAAAGTGCTTGCTACTCAAACATCTCAACTAGATTCCCAGAAATCCTTGTAGATGTCACTGGGCTGGGTGGCTCACCTCTGAAGGATCAGCAGAGCAAGCTGGCTAGGTGTATTGCCTGGTTCTAGGTTTAGTTGAGAGGCCTTGTCTCAGTGAAACAACTGAAAGGTTTGCGGTAACCCTCCATATAGTGGCTCACACATGTTCATGTGTGCTCATACTTGTGTGTGTGTGTGTGTGTGTGTGTGTGTGTGTGTGTGTGTGTGCTCACACAGCACAGGACAAATGGGGTGGGAGAATGAGGGAGTTGGGGCAGTCAAGATGGAGAGCCCTGGGGAAAGGCATAAGAGGAAAATACAGGAGTCCACTTAGGCCATGGAGGGCAGTGGCCAACCCTGGGCTCTCCTAAAACAAAAGCCCCTGACTTGCCAGCAGCTGCCGTATTTTTTGCATGTTATAAAGATACTTTTGTGGTTATCTCTGTGAAGGTGCGCCATGCAGCTGTGGGCAGGGTCTGATGCTGACGGCTCTTTGCAGCCAGCCCCATATATCACAGTATCTCCCCATCCAAGTACACATTACATTTGAGACGTCAGAGAACGTCTAGGAAATTGGTGAAGTCCTTCCTTTCCCTGTACTTCTGGATGGGAAGAGCATTAGACACCTGGCCCCTGCTCCTTGGTCATCAATCAAGAGCTTCTCCCAGGGTTTAGCTGAACTCTCTGTTCACTTGCAGAAGCAAGACATGGGGTTAGTGGTGCCTAACAACTACCACAAAAATGTTAGTTATTCCAACTATGACCATGAGGAGGTCACTCAACCTTTCTTTTTTGGTTCTTTTTTTTTTTTTTTCAACCTTTCTGAACTCCAGGTCTTTACAATATGAGGGGCACGGTGAAGGTGGGCAGGACTTTCCTGTCTATTCAGTGAGTCCCTGGGTGCTCTCCCCCCTCCTCTCCCATCCCCCTCCTTCACCTTCCCCTCTCCCCCCTCTCTCCCTCTCTCTCCCTCTCTTCTAGCCTGTCAGCAACTAACTCCACAGCTGGTGGAAACAGAGAGCCTAACTTAAGTACCTTTACACACTCTGTCTATATCATTCTGGGTCCTACAAAGCAGGGAGTTTAACCCATTTTACAGATAAAGCGACTCAGGCTCAGAGCGATGACATCTGGTCAGACACCTCTCCAATCCTCTTACTTTTCCCTTTGCAGGCTCTGAGTGCCAGGCAAGCAGCTCACCAGAGCAGACCTGCAGAGTCTGAGAGGTGAGAGAGGAAACATGGTGGACCCGACATCTAGTAGAAGATCGAACTCAGTGAGCTGCTAGAAGAAGGGTGAGCAGTGCCTGAATGTAGAGGTCATCTTTCTGGGCTCCCTGTGGTGGGTCCAGCTCCCTCAGACACCCTGAAATGAGATGAAAGTCGGAAGTGCATCACAATGTGTTCTAGAGTCAGTGTGGGGGTTGGGGGGAGGCCAAGGATGAGAGGGGAGAGAGGAGTGGGTAGTGAGACTTGACACTGGGCTTCAGTGGAGTCTCCAGCCAACCTTCTAGAGGAGCTCAAAGCAAGCCTGAATCAACCCTCACGGCAACCAGCCATTAAGTGTACAATGACTGCCCTGGGGAAAGGGCTGAGATGCTCCCGGAGGGCAGGCAGCTGGAAATGAGGGGCAGTCCCAGGAGATGCTCTGCAATGCCAGGCACAGTCCAAGAGGCCAACATCTCTGCCAAGTACAGCTCCCCTGAATCTCAGAGGACACATTCCTTTGTCTGGGAGAGAGTGGAACGCACCTAACTCACTTCTAAAGCCAGGCTATCTTGGTCAAAGGCCATGAATGGACCCCGGGACTGGCAGTGTTTGGGTGAAGCAGCTAAATCTTATGATTCTGTGTGTATGGGTTTATTTGCTTGCTTGTTTGTTTAAAATAAGCTGTGTGCCTTTTGCTCTCAGGGAGAAGTTTTACATTCAAACTGCGAAAGCCAACAGTCTTATGAGACTTTTGTTCGCCCATTTTGCTGACTGTGTGTTATGAACAAGATGGGGATATGAACAGCCATACAAGAAAGGGTCATTCTGTTGTAGCCACACTGACTTCTAGTGAGTCCTTTCTTTTTTTTTAAAGAATTAATAATTTATTATATACAAGCACACTGTAGCTGTCTTCAGACACACCAGAAGAGGGCATCAGATCCCATTACAGATGGTTGTGAGCCACCACGTTGTTGCTGGGATTTGAACTCAGGACCTCTGGAAGAGCAGTCAGTGCTCTTAACCTCTGAGCCATCTCTCCAGCCCCTAAAGAGCCATTTCTATCCCACCAACTATAGCTGGCCAAGGAAGCTTCTCTTTGCAGAGTGACAGCTGAAGTGGCCATTTTAAGTCTTCCAACTGGTCAAAGTACAGAGGATAAGTGCTCAGCCCTCAGTGGGACATCAGTGTCACCTTCTTCAAGGCACAGGCAACATCGAGGAAGAGTGGGAAGAAAGATCTAAGCATAAGAAGGCAGAAGCCCTGGGAAGTACTGTCCTGTACGCAGGACATGGGCACTATAACCCTGGACACACAGCAGCTGTAATGGTCTGTACCAGGCATTAACACACACACATGTTCACATGCACATGCACACGCACACACATGCACGCACACACAGACTCAACACTAAAGACACACAGGTCAGACGGGGAAGCAGGGAAGCTGCAGGAGAGGGAGTGACAGTGGGAAGCCAGTAGTGAGTATGATCACAATACATTATGTACACATATGGAAGTATTAAAAATTGAACTTAAGTTGTTTAACTTTTCTTTTATATTTCATGCATATGGCTGTTTTGCCTGCATGTGTTATCTGCACACCACTTCTGTGCAGTATCTGTGGCAGCCAGAAGAAGGCGTTGGATTTCCTGAGACCAGAGTTGTGATCCACCATGTGCATACTGGAACTC
Source organism: Rattus rattus (assembly GCF_011064425.1). Lineage (NCBI taxonomy): Eukaryota > Metazoa > Chordata > Mammalia > Rodentia > Muridae > Rattus > Rattus rattus. The sequence goes on from NC_046159.1 coordinate 75,016,617, forward strand.
AAGCCTTTGGAAGAGCAGCCAGTACTCTTAACTACTGAACCATCTCTCCAGCCCCTAAACAAAGCCCCACGGGCCTTTCCCTCTAGGTAATGGGTGACCTGCAGACTTGCTGCTGCAGGGGAAGGCAAGCACACAAGAGTCCATCTCTTCGGGGCTCAGACAAGCAGATTGGAGCTATAGCGATCAGAATCAGAATGTCTGTCACCTCAGGAGAAGATGTCACCAGGAGGGAACAGCAGAGCGATGGAATGTTCCAGATCTGGCTGGGTGATGCTGGCCTGTAGAGAGTCACTGAGGTGTCTACTTAAGATGTATGCTATTTGCTATCCAAAGGCCACCTAAATGATTTTTTGAATGCAATGTTTTTCAGAAGTTATCTCCATCTCATTGAAGCTATAGACTATGAAGGCACTGGCTCCTAGAAATTCTTAGAAGGACAAGGGGTCCCTTGAAGAAACTCTGTAGGCTGTGTGGTTTCTCTTTTTGCTCTGCTCTTTCAGGTCTATATCTGATTCTGAGCTCCAGACCCACTGATATCCTGCCCTGACTTTTATTATGTTTCCAAAAATTTTTTATTTATTCAGATTTGCATAATATATAAAACATATTTTGATCATATCCACCACCATCTCTCTCTTTCAATTCTCCCTGATCTGCCTCCCCATAGCTGTCTTCTTTCCAACTTCATGTTCTCTTAATAATAATAACCATAACCCACTGAGTCCAGCTAGCACTGTCCTTGTGTGTAGTGGGGTGCAGCCTGCCACTGGCCACACCCCTAAAGAAAACTTACTCTCTGTAGCTGTTCTTTCGGGTACTTTGTGGGTTTTTCTTTTTTCTTTCACTCTTCTCCTACTCTACCTTCTTCCCTTTCAACCCCCTAACACTAGGTAGGAGAGAAAAAGGGATAGCGAGAAGGGGGCGATGACATTATTAGACTACTTCCTGCTGATTGAGGGTGTTGAGTTCCTTGGGGTAAGTTTGGTCTCTCAGTCAGGATATCTAATTTCTGCTTTTTGTCTCTTCACATCTGACTACTTGGTGAACCGCAACCAACAGCATCAAACCACCACTGGCCAACCAGTTACCCACTATTGGGGCTCTAGCATTTATATAGCCTCTGAAATGCCCCCAGAATTCCTAGTTTCACATACTTATAGGAACTGTCTGCAGCTCGCCAAACCACACCCCTGCTAGAGCACAAGGCAAATCAGTTAGCTGCCGGGAACAATCTGAAGCAGCCCCATATCCCATGCCTGGGATTCAAAAGGAGATCATGTCTTTATACTATTTCCGTGTTTTTAAAGAAACCATAATTCTCACTCTAACTCTCCCTCTCCCAGCAGCCGTCAATGGCCAGTCGCTCCTCAACTAGGGGAGGGGCCTCGGGAGTGCCTCTCAGGGACGACTTTTAGAGATTACTCCGAAGAGCTTCTCTTGATTCAACCGGAGGCCCGGCTTCTGTCTGTAGAAGAGTATTCCGTATCAGCATAGGGTGTACCAATCCCAGGGGCTAGGACTTTAAAAATATGTGATGTTGCCTCCCTGAGCTCTTTGTGTGTGGGGTGTGTGTGTGTGTGTGTGTGTGTGTGTGTGTGTGTGTGTGTGTGTGTTAGTGTACAAATGCCACGATATACATGTGTAGGTGTAGGTCAAAGGACAAGAGAGGGTCACAGGGACTCCCAGCTCAGGTCATCAGTTCAGCAGCAGGCACCTTCACCCACTAAACCACTTCAGCAGGCCCTGTGCTTAATCTTAAAAACTCTGCTTCTGTCTGGGGAGATGGTTCAGTAGGTAAAGTGCTTATATGCCCTTTAAGCATGAGACCAGAGTTCAATCCTCAGGACCTGTGTGCAAAATACTGCAGGTGGTGACACGTCTATAATCCAAGCCCTGAGGAAGCAGAGACAGATGGATCCCTGGAGTAGCTGGCCAGTCAGCAAGCCTACTTGGCAAGTTCTAGGCTAAGGAGAGACCCCATCTTAAAAATAAAGGGTAGAGAGTGTTCCTGCAGAAGGACACACAAGGTCGTCCTCTCTCCATGGTCACTCTCATGTGTGTGTGCACGCACGCACACACACACACACACACACAGAGAGAGAGAGAGAGAGAGAGAGAGAGAGAGAGAGAGAGAGAGAGAAAGAGAGGGAGAGAGAGAGAGAGAGAGAGAGGGGCACAGACCTACTCCAGCAATGCACTAGGAACAACCCACATTGAAATATATGTGTATATATGCTCATTAACATATATAGCCACACAGTCCTTTCTTGATATTCTCGGGGACGTGGGTTCAGAAACCCCAGTAGCATCAATGTCTGTTCTGCCCTTAAATAAAATGTATGGAATCTGCATAGAGCCTACGGCAGACATCTCTGGATGACTTCTAACATCTGACACAATGTAAGTGTCCTGTAAATAATTGTTACAATGTATTGTTTGGGAAATAATGGCATGAAAAAAATGACTCTAGGTAAAGCATTGGATACAAATACAAATTTCTTCCAAATATTTTAAATTTACAGAGATTGAATCTGCAGATGTGAAAATTGTGACTAAGAAGGGTTAACTGTGTATATGTATTTTAGATTTCAAAATATTTAGAAATGATTTTTACAATTCTCTTTTTAAAAGTGATAGGCTACATACCACATGCTCTTCTGTGGCAACCCCTAAGCACCACTCAAGAAGGCTATAAAAGAGGAAATGTTACTTTCCATTCATTTTGCAAACTTGATGAAATGGCTTAACATACTTAAATACATTAGTTAACTAAATGGACATCGTGTTCTACTTTAGAGGCATTTAATTAAAATTTATTCACTTTGATTATGTAGTTTTCTTTTCTAAGGTCTGTTATTGGTTTATTTTTTTATTATTTTCTCATACATTACATTCCAACTGCACTTTCCCCTCCTTCCACTGCCCCCAGTCCCTTACCATGTCTCTTCTCTCCCCTAGATTCACTCCTCCCTTTCCCTTCAAAAAAGTAGATCAGGTATCCCAGGGATATCAACTAAACGTAGTATAACAAATTACAGTAAAACTAGACACAAACCCTTACATCAAGGCTGACGAGGCAACCTAGTAGGAGAAAAAGTGTCCCAGGAGCAAGCAAAAGGCCCCACTTCCACTCTTAGGATTCCCACAGTAGCATCAAGCTGTGTAACTGTCACATGTGCAGCTCTAGCTCAGACCCATATAGGATCTGCAATTGTAGCTTCAGTCTCTGTGAGCCCCTTTGAGCCCTGTTTAGTTGATTCTGTGGGGCATGTTCCGTCCTCTACTCACCTGGCTCCCACAATTCTCCCTCTGTCTCTTCTGTGGGGCTCCCCTGACTCTGCTTAGTGTTTGGCTGTGTGTGGGTCTCTGCTCCTAACAGTTGCTGGACGTAGCCTCTCTGATGACAACTGGGCTGGGCACCGATCTATGAGTATAGCAGAATGTCATTAGGAATCAATTCATTGACCTTTTTTTTTTTTTCTTGCCAGTTGTGTTTGGTTTTATCCTGGGTTTCTGGGATGTCCTGCCTCTGGTTCCTGAACATTCAGGCAGTATCAGGCATAGGCTCCCTCTCACAGCACGGGCCTCAAGTTGGACCAGTCATTGGTTGGCCACTGTCACAAACTCTGTACCACCACTACCCCAGCACATCTTGCAGGCAGATTGTAGGTTAAAGGTTTTGTGGCTGGGTTGATGTCCCAGTCCCACTGCTGGGAGCCTTGCCTGGTTACAGAAAATGATAGCATTTGAGGGGGCAACACAGAAATCCAATGCAGTGGGAACTCCCTGGGATCTACGAGTGTGACCCTGGTGAAGACACCTAGAAATGGGGGATACGGAGCCTGAGCAGTGTTCTCATATTTTGGAACACATTATCCAACCAGAACTCAGATTTTTTTCTGTAGAGTAGTAGGTAATGGACAACCTGGCTCTGGTTGGGAAGCCAACTTTCCGGCCTCCCGGGTGAGCCCAGCCAAGAGCTGTGTGAGAAGTGGCAGAGCATAGCTGAGGTGTGCAGGGCAGGCGATGTGCATGAGGCAGCAATGGCAGGAGGTGGTCTCAGAGAACATGGTCCACCCACTTCACCATACACTGGTATCTCTTTTCCAGGCCCAGAGGGTTCAGGACTTGAAGAAGGATATGTGGAGTTGTGGAGTCGGCAAAAGAAGTCTTTGACCAAGAGGTGCAGTTCACACACTGGCACTAAGGCAACTCAGGCCACATTTACTTATACATCTATTTATTTACAGCTGAAAGGCTTTACATTCATCTTCTCATGTACGATCCCATTTAAGAATTTCCTGTGTTTCCAAATGCATAAAACAAAGAAAGAATATCAAAAGCAGTAAAGGAAAGAGGTCAAGTAACATATAAAGGCAGACCTATCAGAATTACACCAGACTTCTCACCAGAGACTATGAAAGCCAGAAGATCCTGGACAGATGTCATACACACCCTAAGAGAACACAAATGCCAGCCAGGTTACTGTATCCAGCAAAACTCTCAATTAACATAGATGGAAAAAACCAAGATATTTCATGACAAAACCAAATGTACACAATATCTTTCTACAAATCCAGCCCTACAAAGGATAATAAATGGTAAAGCCCAACACAAGGAGGCAAGCTACACCCTAGAAAAAGCAAGAAACTAATTGTTTTGTGACAAAATAAAGAGAAGACAAGAATACAAACATAATCTCCCCTCCAAATACGAAGATATCAGGAAGCAACAATCACTATTTCTTAATATCTCTCAACATCAATGGACTTAATTCCCCAATAAAAAGACACAGATTAACAAACTGGATATGCAATGAGGACCCAGCATTTAGCTGCCTACAGGAAACACACCTCAGAGACAAAGACAGACACTACTTCAGAGTAAAAGGCTGGAAAACAACTTTCTAAGCAAATGGTTTGAAGAAGCAAGCTAGAGTAGCCATTCTAATACCAAATAAAATCGATTTTCAACCAAAAGTCATCAAAAAAGATAAGGACACTTCATATTCATCAAAGGAAAAATCCACCAAAATGAACTCTCAATCCTAAATATCTATGCTCCAAATACAAAGGCACCTACATACGTAAAAGAAACCTTACTAAGGCTCAAAGCACATATTGCACCTCACACAATAATAGTAGGAGATTGCAACACCCCACTCTCATCAATGGACAGATCATGTAAACAGAAATTAAACAGAGACATAGACAGACTAACAGAAGTCATGAACCAAATGGACTCAACAGATATTTATAGAACTTTCTATCCTAAAACAAAAGGATACCTTCTTCTCACCACCTCATGGTACCTTCTCCAAAATTGACTATATAATCGGTCACAAAACAGGCCTCAACAGATACAGAAAGATAGAAATAATCCCATGGGTCCTATCAGACCACCACAGGCTAAAGCTGGTCTTCAATAACAATAAGAAAGGAACACCCACATATACACGGAAGTTGAACAACGCTGTACTCAATGATAACCTGGTCAAGGAAGAAATAAAGAAAGAAATTAAAGACTTCCTAGAATTTATGAAAATGAAGGTACAACATACCCAAACATATGGGACACAATGAAAGCTGTGCTAAGAGGAAAACTCATAGCTCTGAGTGCCTGCAGAAAGAAACAGAAGGGAACATATATCAGCAGCTTGACAGCACACTTAAAAGCTCTAGAACAAAAAGAAGCAAATGTACCCAGGAGGAGTAGAAGGCAGGAAATAATCAAACTCGGAGCTGAAATCAACCAAGTAGAAACAAAAAGGACCATAGAAAGAATCAACAGAACCAAAAGCTGGTTCTTTGAGAAAATCAACAAGATAGAGAAACCCTTAGCCAGACTAACGAGAGGACACAGAGAATGTGTACAGATTAACAAAATTAGAAATAAAAGGGAGATGTAACAACAGAATCAGAGGAAATCAAAAAAATCATCAGATCCTACTACAAAAGCCTATATTCAACAAATCTTGAAAATCTGGAGGAAATGGACAATTTCCTAGACAGATACCAGGTACCGAAGTTAAATCAGGAACAGATAAACCAGTTAAACAACCCCATAACTCCTAAAGAAATAGAAGCAGTCATTAAAAGTCTCCCAACCAAAAAGAGCCCAGATCCAGATGGGTTCAGTGCAGAATTCTATCAGACCTTCATAAAAGACCTCATACCAATACTATCCAAACTATTCCACAAAATTGAAACAAATGGAGCACTACCGAATTCCTTCAATGAAACCACAATTACTCTTATACCTAAACCACACAAAAACCCAACAAAGAAAGAGAACTTCAGACCAATTTCCCTTATGAATATCGACGCAAAAATACTCAATAAAATTCTTGCAAACCGAATCCAAGAACACATCAAAACAATCATCCACCATGATCAAGTAGGCTTCATCCCAGGCATGCAGGGATGGTTTAATATACGGAAAACCATCAACGTAATCTACTATATAAACAAACTGAAAGATAAAAACCACATGATCATTTCACTATATGCTGAGAAAGCATTTGACAAAATTCAACACCCCTTCATGATAAAAGTCCTGGAAAGAACAGGAATTCAAGGCCCATATCTAAACATAGTAAAAGTCATACACAGCAAACCAGTAACTAACATTAAACTAAATGGAGAGAAACTTGAAGCAATCCCACTAAAATCGGGGACTAGACAAGGCTGCCCACTCTCTCCCTACTTATTCAATATAGTTCTTGAAGTCTCCTAGCCAGAGCAATCAGACAGCAAAAGGAGATCAAAGGGATACAGATTGGAAAGGAAGAAGTCAAAATATCACTATTTGCAGATGATATGATAGTATATTTAAGTGATCCCAAAAGTTCCACCAGAGAACTACTAAACCTGGTAAACACCTTTGGCAAAGTGGCTGGGTATAAAATTAACTCAAACAAATCAGTAGCCTTCCTTTACACAAAAGAGAAACAAGCCGAGAAAGAAATTAGGGAAATGACACCCTTCATAATAGTCCCAAATAATATAAAATACCTCTGTGTGACTTTAACCAAGCAAGTGAAAGATATGTATGATAATAACTTCAAGCCTCTGAAGAAAGAAATTGAAGAAGATCTCAGAAGATGGAAAGATCTCCCATGCTCATGGATTGGCAGGATTAATATAGTAAAAATGGCCATTTTACCAAAAGCGATCTACAGAATCAATGCAATCCCCATCAAAATACCAATCCAATTCTTCAGAGAGTTCAACAAAACAATTTGCAGATTCATCTGAAATAACAAATAACCCAGGATAGCTAAAACTATCCTCAACTATAAAAGGACTTCAGGGGGAATTACTATCCCTGAACTCAGTATTACAGAGCAATAGTGATAAAAAAACTGCATGGTATTGGTACAGAGACAGACAGATAGACCAGTGGAATAGAATTGAAGACCCAGAAATGAACTCACACACCTATGGTCTCTTGATTTTTGACAAAGGAGCCAAAACCATCCAATGGAAAAAAGATAGCATTTTCAGACATTGTTGCTGGTTCAACTGGAGGTCAACATGTAGAAGAATGAAGATCGATCCATTCCTATCACCCTGTACAAAGCTTAAGTCCAAGTGGATCAAGGACCTCCACATCAAACCAGACACACTTAAACTAATAGAAGAAAAAGTGGGGAAGCATCTCAAACACATGGGCACTGGAGAAAATTTCTTGAACAAAACACCAGTGGCTCTAAGATCAAGAATCGACAAATGGGATCTCGTAAAACTACAAAGCTTCTGTAAGGCAAAGGACACTGTCATTAGGGCAAAACGGCAACCAACAGATTGGGAAAAGATCTTTACCAATCCTACAACAGATAGAGGGCTTATATCCAAAATATATGACGAACTCATGAAGTTAGACTGCAGGGAGACAAATAACCCTATTAAAAAATGGGGTTCAGAGCTAAACAAAGAATTCACAGCTGAGGAATGCCGAATGGCTGAGAAACACCTAAAGAAATGTTCAACATCTTTAGTCATAAGGGAAATGCAAATCAAAACAACCCTGAGATTCCACCTCACACCAGTCAGAACGGCTAAGATCAAAAACTCTGGCAACAGCAGATGCTGGCGAGGATGTGGAGAAAGAGGAACACTCCTCCATTGTTGGTGGGATTGCAGACTGGTAAAACAATTCTGGAAATCAGTCTGGAGGTTCCTCAGAAAATTGGACATTGAACTATCTGAGGACCAGCTATACCTCTCTTGGCCATATACCCAAAAGATGCCCCAACATATAACAAAGACACATGCTCCACTATGTTCATAGCAGCCTTATTTATAATAGCCAGAAGCTGGAAAGAACCCAGATGCCCTTCAATAGAGGAATGGATACAGAAAATGTGGTACATCTATACAATGGAATGCTATTCAGCTATCAAAAACAATGACTTTATGAAATTCATAGGCAAATGGATGAAACTGGAAATTATTATCCTGAGTGAGGTAACCCAATCACAGAAAAACACACATGGTATGCACTCATTGATAAGTGGATATTAGCCCAAATGCTCGAATTACCCTAAATGCACAGAACACATGATACTCAAGAAGGATGACCAAAATGTGAATGCTTCACTCCTTCTTTGAAAGGGGAACAAGAATACCCTTGGGAGGGAATAGGGAGGCAAAGTTTTGAACAGAGGTTGAAGGAACACCCATTCGGAGCCTGCCCCACATGTGGCCCATACATATACAGCCACCAAACTAGATAAAATGGATGAAGCAAAGAAGTTCAGGCTGACAGGAACTGGATGTAGATCTCTCCTGAGAGACACAGCCAGAATACAGCAAATACATAGGCGAATGCCAGCAGCAAACCACGGAACTGAGAACGGGACCCCCGTTGAAGGAATCTTAGAAAGGACTGAAAGAGCTTGAAGGGGCTTGAGACCCCATATGAACAACAATGCCAACCAACCAGAGCTTCCAGGGACTAAGCCACTATCCAAAGACTATACATGGACTGACCCTGGGCTCCAATCGCATATGTAGCAATGAATATCCTAGTAAGAGCACCAGTAGAAGGGGAAGCCCTTGGCCCTGCCAAGACTGAACCCCCAGGGGGAGGGCAGTAATGAGGGGAGGATGGGGAGGGGAACACCCATAGAGAAGGGGAGGGGGAGGGGTTAGGGGGATGTTGGCCTGGAAACAGGGAAAGGGAATAACTTTTGAAATATAAATAAGAAATACCCAATTTAATAGAAGAATTTCATGTGTTTAACAATAATGTGCACACTGTACTTTCCCTCCCCTTTACTTCCTCAATCCCTGTGGTTTTCTGCTAACCCATAATCTACAGAGCTTCAGGAGCAGTGACAGGCTAACACGGGCCCCGGCACATGGCCAAGAGACCATGGTTGGCAGCAATCAGTTACAGTAGAGAGGTGATAGACTACAGATCCAGGAAATTCTAATTTAATTATTGACACCCAGTGTCTGGCCACATCCTGATCAGGAGATTTAGTCCCTTTAACACACCGGCTCTTGGCAAGTTAGTAACCTGAGTAAGTTCTGCCTCCTTGCCTGGCTCATCTGTGAATGTTTCTGTTAATTCTTGGAATCAACGCTACAGCAAGACCGGTTTACCTTTTGGTGATCACCTAACTGTTGTTTGGAATGGCTCAGTGAGCAAATCGTCAGATCATCAGAACCAAGTTCCCATCAGGAGAGAACACCCGGACGTTAGCTGATGACCCACACCAGGTCCCCCGGTTGACTCAACCGCATCATCATGTTTAACATGATCTGTTCCGTTCCCATGATCCTCAGGGACAAACAAGAGTAAACCATAGCCTGTGCTTTCTTTTTCTGATTCTGGGAAATGTCTGTCACAGTAAAACTGCCAATAGCAAAACCAAAAATGCAAACGCAAGGAGAAGAGGACCAAGCAGCCACTCAGGAAAAGCCAGGGGATTCTGCATGAGAATCCCCACAGGCCATGTGGGGATCTTGCCACAAGGAGGGCCGTCTGCACTATACTTGTGTGCATTCCCAGAAGAGGCTTGGGCACAGCCATTGAGGAGATGGGGAGACAATCTTCAGCTCAGAACACCCTTGGGATCCTGGACCTCTATTGTTTGACCTCCAGTAGGAGCTTAATGACCCACCTTACTTTTATTTCTTATTTATTTTTTTTCTTTTTTTCAGAGCTGGGGACCGAACCCAGGGCCTTGCGCTTGCCAGATAAGCACTCTACCACTGAGCTAAATCCCCAACCCCCTTATTTATTTTTTTATTTCTCACACGCACATTGCTAGGTAAAAGCAAAACTGAAAGGTAGCATGCTATATGATTTCAAACCTATGGCACTCTAGACACTTGGATTGTTTAGCACAAGCAATGAACTCTATACTATAGTCAATAATATATCAATACTGGCTAGGCAGTGTGGTGCAGGCACGGAAACCCCAACACTTAGGAAGGGCCACCACAAGTTTCTGGTCTACCTAGAAATTCCAGGCCAGCTAGAGTTACTACATGATAAAGCCTTACTCAAAAAACAACAGCAACAACAACAAAAAAATCTATTTTAAAAAGCACTTTCTGCTTGCTGATTTAAAACTGCTCCCCAACCCCCACCCCACCCCAAAAAAATAACTATGAAAAAAAAACCACAGCGAAACAAAACCACTGAAACAAAATCATTACTCAGACAGCTAAGCATTCGGCAAACGCAGCACAAGAGCGTGAGGAGGTGCCGCAGATGTTAGCTCCAGCAGGGTGTTATTACACAGATGACTGCTGATTTGTCTGCATATTCTCCTCTCTGCCGGAAGAGATGGAAGGAGGGGCTTCTGAAGACCGACATCCGGTTCTTTAGCCATTGCAGGGAACACAGAATGTTATTCTTTGCTTCCTCCATCCCCTTCAGATCAGAGTAAAACCTTGACATCGTCTAAGGTAGCATATTTGGGGGTAGGGCACCTTTCTTTGTATGGCTTCTAATTTTAAAGGTTCTCATGATCTTCTTGTTGCTGTGAGCACATTCAGGACAGAGCAAGTGATCTCCCACTCCTAGTTCTGGGATAACACAGGCTGGTAACAAGAAAAGAAAATTCATCCTTTGGGGGGTGTCTGAAACCCACGCAAACCTGTATGAAATTGCAGGTGAACCCAGCCTTTCCTAGCTGCAGGGCGCTGCCTGCCATGGACAACACAGCGTCAGAGTCCAATGGTGCATGGCAGAAAGGCCTCTACAGAAGAGGGAAGAGGACAGCGATTCACAGACATTGACTGAGCAGCTCTCACAGCACTTCTTCCCCAGGCTGCAAGTGTGGAGCCCTGAGGTGACGTTAGAGTTTCCAGTATACCACTCTTCTGCTTCCCACTGTGGCAGCTGCTTGGAGGCCTGATTCCTCTGAAGAGGGTCTTGGGTTTCTTGGGAACCAGCTTCATTCTGGCCTCACGAGATGTGTTGGAAATATAACATTCTTGTTTAGAATATGAACGTCTCCAACGTCTCAAATAAACCTCAACTTTCTTGCCATCCGTACTCAAGTTACAATAGTGACAATGCCACTCCTGAGGAGTGTTCTGGGAGACATCAATAGTAGGAGGCAGGGCGGCCGAGGGACAGGTGCTTGGTGTGGTTCTTGTTGGGTGCTTGATTCCCTCGGACCTTACCAGAGAAGGGACTGGTGGTTTGGGGTCTATGGTTACAGAAACATTTTATTCCATAGGATATTCTGTGGTCAGCTTCTCAGTAAATGGGACCAACGTTAAAACCTTACTTCAACTAATTTGTCCTCTGACTGGTTCTTGTTGTAAATCTCCTGGCCGGAAATATGACATTTTCAGGCAGGCTTGGGAGAAGACAAAGGCCTGACCCATCTTTAAAAGTTCCCAGGCTCAGAGAGTAAACTGTCTGCTGCCCAAGCATGAGGGCCAGAGTCTGGATCTGCAGAAACCACATAAATGCCAGGTGGGGGTGTGGCTACCTGTAATTCCAAAGGCAGAGACATTGGAGCAAGCTGGCTACTCAATCCGTAAGCTTTAACTCCTGCCTCAAAATATACGATAGAGAGCACTCAAGGGAGACACCAGCATCAACTTTAGGCCTCCTCACAAGTGTGCCTGTACACCACACACTCACATACAAGAAGACAGAGGGAGAGAGAGAGAGAGAGAGAGAGAGAGAGAGAGAGAGAGAGAGAGAGAGCGCGAGAGAGAGAGAGAAATGAAAAAAGCAGATCTCGTAACACAGCAAGTGATAACATTCAGAATCGTATGGACAAGTACACATGCATGCATGTATCTGCTGACACATGCCTACCACATCCTGTAGGCTACACACACACACACACACACACACACAGCCTCACAGCCTACAGCATGTTAATCATCTCTTAAGTATATACTGTGTATATGGAAGCACTGAGAACATACTGGAAACCTTGATCGTATCTGAGAAATAGAATTCTATGTGCACTTGTAACCTGTGAATGGGGCCTGGGTGTCCGTCTCCAGGCTTATGTGTCGAATCAGTCTTGAAACAGGCCAGCTCCTCCTGAAATAAAATGTTAATGCTTGTCTAAAGACTGTAAAACAAAGCTACTCAAAGAAAAAGAAAAAGAAAACACTGGTCACATGCTCTAAGAAACTGAAAACAGCATGTTAGGGGCTAAGGAGAGGGTTGCTGGGTAAAAGGCTTTCTAGGCCTGAATTCAGAGAGCCAGCACCATGGGAAAGCTGGGAGTCACAGATCCCATCTGTAACCTCAATGATGGGAGCTAGAGGCAGGCAGATCCCAGGGCTCCTGGTCAGTCAGGCTATTTGAAACAGCAAGCTCTGGGTTAAAGCAAGAAGTCCTGCCACAAAAGAAAAAGAAGAAAAGAAAGAAAAGAGTGGAGAGTAATGGAGGGAAGAAGACACCTGATGCCAACCCGTGCTCCACACATATTTAACACACACACACACACACACACACACACACACACACACACACACACACACTGCAGCATGTAAACCATCTGTTACGTGCACAGTAATTGGTATAAATAGATACTAATGATAATTCAGTTCACAGACTGAAAGTCACCTGGCAGAGTCTAGCAAGGCTGTGGGTGGCCCTGGCCAGTTTGTAGTCCTTGAACATGTGCTCCTCCATCTTCTCCAGTTTAGGAAATCTTATTTCCAAAACGTGTGTCATGGATGCCAGTCCCTGCCTTTCTGGTCTGTTTTATTTTTAATTAGAATATAATTCCATTATTTCTCCCCTTTCCTTTATTCCCTCCAACCCCTCCCAATCCTCTCCTTGCTCCCTCTCAAATTCATGTCTTTCTCCCTTGTTATTGCTACAAATACACATGCAAAATCACATAAGTACAACCTGGCCAGTCCATTTTGTGTTGCTTATGTGTATGACCAAGGCTGACCACTTTGCATAAGAAAACCAGTTAGGGGCTCATCCTAGGGAACAGTAGTTTTCCGGCTCTTAGCATTCCTTAGTTGCTTGTAGTTCTTTGTCTCCTGGTGAGAGGTTGCTCGTCCACGTCAGCATGTCTGTCGGTGTATCCTCGTTCAGGTCTTATTTAGGCAGCCATGTTGCTGCCCTATCATGGTTGAGGCTTCCCTGTCATTTCTAGAAGACGCAATCTCAGCAGGTTTTCTGACCTTCTAGCTTTCGCTTCCCACCCACTCTTCTGTGACATTCCTTGAGCCTCCGGTACAGGAGCTGAAATGAAGAGGTGTCACATGAAGTTGGGTACCCTGTGATCTGTTGTTCTCTGTAGTTCGAACGCTTGTGGTTTACTGTAGCGGTCTCTGTTTCAAAGAGGAGTTTCTTGGATGAGTGTGAGAGCTAAACTCACCTGTAAGCAGAAGGATAAGTACTTAGAACGCAGTTAAGAATTATGCAGGCTAATAAAGGGTCAGTAGTAGGCTCTCCTCTAAGATTTATAACCTTGATAAACACAGGTATGCTTTTTTGTTTCTCTTTTGTGTTTTCAAGATAGGGTTTTACTATGTAGCTGGGGCTAACTTGGGACTCACTATGTAGACCATGCAGGCCTCAAACTCATGTAGAAGGATTTGTCCACTGTTCCTCTGGGGCCCTCCAAGGTGTCAAATGATGGTCTACAGTCATATATCCCTCATAAGGTAAACACCCATGGAAATCCTTGTGACGGAAGCCACCTTAGGCTACCTAAAGGGATATAGCCTATACTAAAGAGAAGCCACAGAGAGTCTAAGAGGATACTGTGTTCCTCACATGGGTAGCTCTGCCTCCATAGCCTTTGAACCTCCAATCAGAAAAGAACCTCAGAAAGGTCAAGAAGGTTTTTACAAACCAGGCCTCTATAGTTTAAAGGGGTCATTTTTCTGTAACAATTTTTATAGCATGTGTATAACTAATCTTGAGTACATAAACCATATGCAATGCCCTACTTAATGAGAAGGGAGGCACAGCTTCTGGGTACCCATGGCCTCTTTAGTTGAGCTGCTCATTCTTTCACTCAATCATTAATTTATTTATCTTTGGCTTCTTCTTCACTGTGATGCTCTTAGACTCCATCCTGGGGAGGTGGGAGAAAGCCGGTGACTTAGGCCAAGCCACCAGGACAACTTCATTGTCCCCATCAGAGTCACAGAACACAAACTCAAAGACAACCCCCCTCCAAAACTATAAAAGCAGATATAGTTTCTCGATATAGATAGATAGATAGATAGATAGATAGATAGATAGATAGATAGATAGATAGATAGATAGTTTGGCCATCTGGGTGAGTCTGCCAACCACTAACTTCAGCCTCCCAAGTGCTGGGATTATAGGTGTTTTTCTAGAATTCTCTTCCCTTTTAAACCATAGCTGTCATCTTCCTATACATCATTTAGCCAGTCTTTCCCTGAAGGATCTTGACCTACTCTCTCTGGAACCTTCCTTGTACATGCCCGAGGAGGTACTGATGTAGAGGCTTGGGCAAGCAAGGATCCAGCAGTTTCCTAGCAGACACAGCTTCTGTTATGAGACTTGGAATCAGATGAGATTTAGTGCCTGCAGGGGTAGAAGGAGACACCAGGAGAAAAGTCACTCTGGGCCATCCCCAGGGCCTGTACAGGTGTGGTCTGGCTGCAGACCAGTGCAGACCAGTGCAGACCAGTGCAGACCAGTGCAGACCAGAAGCCTCGGGAAGGGGAAAGTGAGCAGGACAGGGAAGCCAAGGCCAGAACGGGTAGAGTTGGGTCTCACATTTTATACCAGGCGGCAGACCCGTTTCTAAGATTTTAATGTTGTGTTATAAGTACATTTCTTTACTGTGTGTGCATGCACAAGCACGTGTGCGTTGAATGTGGCAAACATATGGAGGTCAAAACAGCCTGCCGAGCTTGTTCTTTCCTCCTACCATACGGACTCTGTGGACCAAACCCACGTCCTAGGCCTGATGGCAGTCACCTCTACCCATACAGCCATCTGGGTGACCCAGTGTAAGCTTTTAGAATCTGGGGCTGAATCTCAACAATGTGTACAATGAGATAGTTAGGGCAGGGATTGGTGTGCATCCAGAGCAGGAGTGAGGAGGGCCAAGAAAGACTGCTCACAGAGAGGTCTTTCGATCACACGCACCTAATAGAATTCTGAGCACACAGTCTACATCTAATATACACACACTTACTCAGCTCCGCTACTTATGATGGGTGCTATTAAACACTTAAAACTCCTTTTAAAGAGTAATTATTTGGGGTTGGGGATTTAGCTCAGTGGTAGAGCACTTGCCTAGCAATCGCAAGGCCCTGGGTTCGGTCCTCAGCTCCGGGAAAAAAAAAGTAATTATTTATTTTGTGTGCATGGTTGTTTTGCCTGTATGTGTGTCTTGCATCATGTGTGTGGGAGTGCTCACAGAGGCCAAAGTGTTGGGTCCTCTGGAGTTAGACTTACAGATGGTTTTGAGCTACCATGTGGGTACTGGGACTTGAAACTAACTATTTGAAAGAATAGTCAGTGTGCTTAACTGCTGAGCCATCTATCGAGCCCCAGAGTCAGAACTTTTAACAAGATAACAATGGAAACAACTTAAAAGAGAAATTCCACAGCTTCTTCCTGCCCACAGTGGGTATCTGTCTTATATCCACTGGAGATCACCAGACTGCCAATACGCCCAGGGTCAGGGTGGGGGTTGCATATTTATATGTTCCCCAAAACCTGTGTGTGGGGCTGTGTAGACAGGAGGGGTGGGCATTAGTAAATGCTGGATGAGTTGAGAGTCAGGGAAACAGAGATTCATTAAAATACTCACAATGTCCAAGCTGGCAGAAACTGTCCTCCAGGTTACTAAGGGGACACAGAAAAGTCCAGTGACTTGCACAGGATCACACAGCTAGAACCAAGATTTGAAAGCCAGACATGGCTGACTGGACAGTCCATATCTATCCATCTGAGCCACATAACTTCCCCACATCAACTAGAGGTCAGGCCAGCTTTTTCTGAAGGGCTACTTTGCTGGCATTGAATGCCAAGGTCATAGTGGAACTCAGTGAGAGTAGACATTAGACAGACACTGTTTATGCCCATGCATGAATGCCAAGACTATCCTTCAAAGATCATGGAAACCACTATGTCAGAGCTCTTAGTCTGGGATGCCACATAAGATAATGCCCTCTTCCTTAAGTCCAACTCCAGGGTAGGTGGCCAGCTCTCTCTATAGGTGAGCCTAGCTAATAAGCCTTAGGTATTATTATTAGTAACATTCTTATTAGCACACTTTGTATGGCTTTCTTTTGCCATCTATCTCTTTGTCCTCTGTCTCCCTACTCCTGGTGTCTCATCTCAGATACACCATTTGCACACAAATGTCCATGTTGGCATCCTCTGGGGAAGCCATGTCTGGGAAAGGAACTGCACTAGTTACTTTTATGATTTCAGTGACCTCCGTGATTTCTGCTTCAAGCTCTTGTTTGAGCTCCTACCCTGACTTCACCATCAGTAATAGACAGGGACCTGCAAGCTGAAATAAACCCTTTTCCCTCTCCTGAGCTGCTCTTGAGCAAAGTCTTTTTATTGTGTCAATAGAATGAAACTAGAACGGAGGATTGTTGAGAAGAGAACTGAACCTATTTGGAGGGACCACTCACTGGAATCACTAAGGAAAATACAGGCTTTGTACCCAGCCCTTAAACTGCCAGTGAACTGATGCTCAGAAGAAAGAAATGAACTGGGAAGAAAAGAAGAATCATTTGGAAAGAGGGATTCTGAACTGAAAAAAAAAAAGTCTCCATAATAGTTGCCTATGAGCGTATCTGTAGTATGTTTTCTTAGGGATTAATGAGGGAGCCCATTGTGGTAGGGCCATCCCTGGGCAGGTGGTCCTGGGTTCTATAAGAAAGCAGGCTGAGCAAGGCACGAGGAACAAGCCAGTAAGAAATATTCTCCATGGTCTCTGTATTAGTTCCTGTCTCCAGGCTCCTGCCCCATCTGAGTTCCTGTCTTGACTTCACTCTGTGATAGACCTTGCCACTTTTGGTTATGTTGTTTATGGCCATAATAGAAACCCTATCTAGGACAATATCTTTATTTTAAGTAACAGTCAAAATTTGTATGTAGACCATCGATCCATAGAAACGCTTGCTAATGTTAGAATCCAGGCTCTGCTCACAGATACTGACAGGCTCCCCAGTCTAGCTGGTGCAGGACATCTCACTGGAGAAGTAAGTCTACTTCAAAGGACTGCTACATGCTGTTCCCCAAAGCCTCAGTGACCTCCAGCCTGAGAATCAGACAGCCTGGCTGCTGGCTTTTTCTGAACCTTCTCCCTCTTCAGAGGTATAAAAGGGTCCTTCTGCCCTGCGGGCTCTGGTTCTCCTGAGAGAGACCCTGCTTCATTCTCTTTCTCTTCCTGGTTCCAAGGCCTAAACTCTCCTCAGAGCCTCCACCATTTCGTTGCCCCTTCCCTCCCCCAACTTGTCCATGGCACAAATAACTCTTCTAATAGATTCCTTAGTCAAGTAATACGTCTTAGTGTTGTCCTCTTGAACAATCCACCACACCCAAGACCTAACAGTCTATGCACATACACACAAACTCATTCATTTAAACCAAACTCTATTTTATCTTAAATTAAAAAGAAAAAAATTAAGTTTCCCTAAATTATATTGTCATAAAGCCACAAGACACCTTGAAAAACTGAGGATTCTGCAGAGAGAATTTAAGAGCATCCTCCCCCAGATGATCTTGACAGAAGAGCACATTGGACAAAGTCAGGGAACATACTGTTACCATATCTGTCAACACAGTAAGATTCCTGATACCGATTTGGAGACAGAGATATGTATTTTAAAAGTTGGCATTAGGGTCTGGGATGATGACTCAGCATGTAAGATCACGTGTGCAAACATGAGGACTAAATTTCAAATCTCCATCCATGTAAAAACCAGGCTTTGCCACATACAACTGCAATAACCTAACCCAGTGCTATTGATGGAGGAGGCAGGAGGTGGCAAAGTTGTGCCACACTATTCCTGGGGAATGTCAACAAATGTCTACACAACCCAGTTAGGAAACCAATAACAAACCAAAGTACCACAAAACTTCAAGTTGTTTAACCACCAAATTTATAAGAATATGGGTGAGAGATTATAGAAACATGGATGACTCAAAGACAGATTTATTACTAAAAGTCTACTCCAGTATGGCTGATTACTCACCAAAGTTGTAACCCTGGAGCTCTCTGCACAACTTTCAGACAGCTCAACAGGCCACAGTCTCTCCTCAACAGTCATTACTTGCTTATATAACCTTGGGGAGGGAGACCATGTGAATCTGGTAAGTTTCAGGGACTTCCTGAGATTTCTGAGTTGTTTACTTTCTGAGTCTTAACTAGCTTCTACCCCAGATAGACTTCTTAGCTTCTGAAGGAAATCTCTAAGCAATAGCAGAGACATAAGAGTCCTGCTTATTGACCGCCAGCTCCAGGTTCAGCAAGAGGCCCTGTCTCAAGGAAATAAGTAGAAAGTGACAGACCAGGACAACTGTCTTTCCTGGCCTCTGTTAGCACACAAATGCTTGAACCTGCACACATATATACATGTCACACACACACACACACACACACACACACACTTTTTTTTATAAGACGAGTATTAGGCAGGCATGGCGAAACAAATCTATAAATCTGAAAATTTAGGAGGCAGGAGGATCAAATGTTCAAGGCCAGTCTTGATTATACTGTGTTTGATGCCAGCCTGAGCTATGAGATTCTGTTAAACTAACTAAACTAATCAACAATTCAGCACCTTTGTCTGCTTCTTTCTACAGCTAAAGCATTTCTGGGAAGCTCTGCAACCATTGTTCTTACTTTTAAAAGTTGTCTTCAAAATGGAACAGCTGGCCTCTACATTTCCATACCATTCGAATGTATTTGCCTTCAACCCAGCTTGTCGGAAGCTGTGTCCTCTGCATAGGGATGCTGCAGCTGGGGCAGGAGAGACTCCTGGAGGAGCTGTCTTTGCTCACTCACCCACCCTGTGGGATCCCCTGCTGGCTCTTCCCTATAGTCCAGCTCTGTGGATATGATTGCCCTTTTAAAGACAGGAATCTTACCTCCCACATCCCAGTTAAAGGCAGCCTTAAGAGAACCCTTAACAAATGACTGAATGACCAAGCTGATGCCCTCAGGACTAGGAGAGAGGAAGGCAGGCACAGGCTTTTCCACTTCATCTGTAAAATGGTGGTTTCTTCCCTTCCCTTTTATACTTCCCTCATGCAGGACTAAATGGAGTTAGAGAACCTGGGAGTGTTCCCAGAGGCCTGCCTGCAGGTGAGTGGATTGCCCCAGGCAGGGAGGTGTGTGTTAAAGACCTCAGCTGTCCCCATCTGCAGATGGTTATGGCTGAGTTCCATCACCTACATTCTTATAAAACGAGAATATAAACCAGGCACAGTTACTCACACCGCAGTCCCAAAAGGGGGTGGTAGAAGCAGGTGGGTCTCTGTGAATTTAAGGCCACTGTCTTAGTTAGGGTCTCATTGCTGTGAACAGACCCCAGGACCCTTATAAAAGAAAGCATTTAATCCGGGCTTGCTTACAATTTCAGGGGTTAATCCATTGTCATGGCGGAGAGACGGCTGCACACAGGCAGACATAGTCCTGGAGAGTAGCTGAAAGTATGACGTCCAGGCTGCAGTCCAGCTAATTCAAAAATGGCTTGCTGTAAATGAAAGTCCAAGAATCCAGCAGTTGCTCAGAGTACAAGTCTGGATCTCTCGGTGAGAGGCCAAACCTACTCCATCTTGGGATCGGACTCCATCTTAAAAGAAAAAAAAAAAAAAAAAAAAAAAAAAAAAAGGCCTGAAAACTTGACCCACAGCGGAGCCCACAGCGGAACCCACAGCGGAACCCACAGCGGAGCCCACAGCGGAGCCCACAGCGGAGCCCACAGCGGAACCCACAGCGGAGCCCAAGCTGCACCCACGTACCAGGAAGGATCCCACGGCTTGTCCTTGGCCAGAGTCCTAGCTACTTCCTAGCAACAGCTAATCAAAGGTTAGTCTGATTGTTTCAGTGCACTTTCAGACCATTTGTGATTGTGTATGATCTTGCTTCAGAGCACCCACCTGTCAGCTTACAATAGACATTCAGTTGGATGCAGGCTGGACACCACCCTCCTCCCACTATCATTTCCTATAAAACCGTGTCCTGATGAGAGTTCGGGCTACTTCGCCAAACCCTCCTGTGGGCTGGCGGTGAGTAAGGCCAAACTCAAGTTTGTAATAAAGAGACCCTAATGTGATTAGATTGGAGTGGGCTCCTTGGTGGTCTTTTGGGGTCATGAACGCTTCCTGGAACATCAGCAGGCCTTCTGTAGGCTCCAATGCCCTCGAGGAATGGATGAGCTAGCCAGGATCTCTCTCTAGCAGGCAAAGAGCAAAAACTTCCTTCTTCTACGTCGTCGTTACATAGGCTTCCAGCGGAAGGTGTGGCCTTCTTAAAGGTGTGTCTTCCTGCCTGGAGATCCAGGTCAAAGGTGTGTCTTTCTACCTCAAAAGGCCAAACTAGAAGTGGATTCACCCACTTCAAACCAGTCATCTCTCATGGGTGTACCCTCATTTCTGTAGTTCATTCCGGATGTAGTCAAGATGACAACAAAGAATGGCTGTCACAAATCATTTCTTTGGTCTGTTGTTGGCCTCTCTTTCCGGGGTGAAGAGAGATACCCTCCAAAAAGGGAGATGGGGATGAATATGGTTAAAATATACGCATTTGTAAAGATGACATAATAAGATCCATTATTTTATATAATTAGTGTATGTCAATCTAAAATTTTATATATATATATATATATATATATATATATATATATATATATACAAACTTAATTAAGAACAAAGAAAATTCCTTTTTAGAAAGCAAGTGTACATCTGTTCCTGGACTAAACAAGAGATGGTTGTTACTCTCAAATCCAGAAGAGTATATATGCAGGCACGGCATCTGAGCAGGGGCTGAGCACACATTTAATCTGTAAACTCTAGGAGGGGGCGGGGGTGGGGGTGGTGTGGTGTTGAAACCTCAAAGCCTCCCCCCAGTGACTCACTTTCTCCAACAGGGGACCAAATGTTCAAATATATGAGCCTTTGGGGGCATTGTCATTCAAACCACCACAACTGGTGACCAAAGAAGGCCTGTTTGGTTAGGTGACATTACAGTGAGGGGTCCTGTCCTTCGACTGTGTGGGACATTGTCTTAGGATGAGGAAGTGACAATGTACAAAAGTGCAAAGTATCCAGCACTGATGGGGAAGGGAACAGAGCTCTCACCCTTGCCTGAAGAGCTATTGACAATGGATGGCTGTTAGGACAGGGAGAGTCAGTCTTCTTCAGGGACATGATCCCTGGTAGGTTGACCATGGGCAGCATTAATTGGACTCTGGGTTATGACATAAACAAAGAAATGATAGATGACAGCTAGCTAGCTAGATACATGTGTGTGTGTGTGTGTGTGTATGATAGATGATACATACACACGTATACACATACACACATATATACACAGATGATAGATGACAGATACATATATACATACATACACACATATATATATAGGTGATAGATGACAGATACATATATACGTACACACCTCCATACATAGAGGAGCATAAAGTTGAAAGCTGTTCATGGGGGATTTGAGGGTGATATGATTGAAATACTATATGCATGTATTCTTAAAGAAGAAATACAAAGTATTTTTTAAAACATCAAGGCAGAAACGTGTGCAGAGTCTCCAAGGTGGAGCAGGGCCAGGCGTGTGATCAGGGGAAGTAGACGAGATTACCCAGTGCCTGTGTCCAAATCAATTAAGGATGTGTGCTTTTATTTCACAGGAGATATAAAGCCACATGAGGACTTTGGGTTTTTTAAAAGGACTTATTTTTAATTTTGTGTGTGTGTGTGTGTGTGTGTGTGTGTGTGTGTGTGTGTGTGTGTGTGTATACATGAGTTCAGGTACCCACATATGCCAGAAGATGGTGTCCCTGGAGCTAGAGTTACAGAGTTACAGCTGGTCATGAGTCACCCAACATAGGTGGTTTTGGTTTTGCTTTTGGTTTTTTTTGTTTTGTTTTTTTCACCTGAGGAACTGGAGTTACTCCTTTCTGAGACAGAAAGGAACAGGGAAAGGCAGGAGATAGGGTACCCACTAGCCATCTGTGGAGAGGTCTGGTTAAAGGTTGGGTTTATAGCTTTGAGGTTTGGGGTAGTGGTCTGGGTTGGAGGCCTAACTCCGAGTCATGCTTGAGATAAAGTCAGGAAGAAGCCACAGAGGACAGGTTCAATGCCTGGCTGTGGAGAGGTAGGAGAAGGAGTGGTCAGAGAGGTAAGGGGAGAGTGGGACACATCAGAAGTGTGTCAGGAGGGAACGGGATGCCCAGAGTTGTCACATATGAGGAAGTCCAGAGGTAGCCGTGGTCAGTGGGTGCCTGTACCAGGGAAGGGTTGGGAGTGCAGTGTGAAGAGATGCAAAGACAGATCAGCCCTGGATGCTGCAAGCAAGAAGGAGGAGGCTGGTGGGGAAATAGCCGAGGAGATGGAAGAAACTGTCGCCTCCCATCTCACCAGGCCCCAGGTGTGAGAAGAAGGCTGAGGAGACAACCTCCAGCTTAGCCTCTGGCCACTCGGTGCTGCAGGGAGCAACCATGGCTTCTTCAGCAGCAGTTAAAATGTATTTGTTTTTTAAAAAAAAAATGTGTCCGTTTTATTCATGGGGGAGGCACATGTGCTTGGGCACTGGTCAGGGGACACGTTTTAGGAGTCGGTTCTCACCAGTCACTGTGTTGAGACAGGTTCTCTATTTCTGCTGCCGTGGCAAGGACTGCAAACCTTGTGGTCTAGAGAGCATCTAGACAAGTCTCCTGCCTCCGCTTCCTATCTCAGTGGATGCGCTCTAGGATTACACGTGTGCTGCGGAATCTGTTTTTATGTGGGTTCTGGTCATTGAATCCAGGTTCTCAGTTTTGCATGGCAGGGTTTTTGCTGGCTGAACCATCCGCCTGCCCACCAGCAGCACTTTCATGATTCTAGTTGTCTCCTAGAAATTGTTTTCACTTCTGACATGGTTGCTTATGAAACAGCACTTTTGAAACCCACATGTGGCCTGACCTTGGAAGAATGTTCAGCCCAAACCACAATTACTCACATTAACACTGTTTGCGTCCTGGTAGGTACGTACTTATCCCTGGAGCTTGGGTTTTAAGACAGTCTTTAAACGTTTTGTTTACAACAACATACAGCCATTTTCTCCATGAGGCCACATCCCTAGGGAACTTACTAAATCTGTGTTCAAGCCTCTTCTCGTACTTTCCTCACTGTTGACGATGGGGGACCTTTATGGATATATAAATGAGTTTCAGTGGCAGCCATTTTGGGCAAAGGTGTCTTCCTTGGCACTTGCATTTCTTAATAAGTGAGTGAATAGAGGCAGTGCAAGCATAGTGGTGCATACCTCCAGTCCCTCCCAGCATTCAGAAGGCAAAGCTCGACGAAGTTGAGAACAGCCTGTTCTACAGAGAGAGCTACAGCACTGCACAGTGAGGCCCTGTTTAAAAAGAAGACGAGTTGGGAAATGTGGGGGATGTAGCTCAGCTGTAGGCTGCCTGTCTAGCATGAACAAGGCCCTGGATTTAATATCCCACACCAACAGAGAATATATTGATGATGATGATGGTGTGGTGATAATGGTTAATAATGAGGAGACAGAAGGATGGAAGGATGAAAGGAAGGAAGGAAGGAAGGAAGGAAGGAAGGAAGGAAAAGAAGAGAAAAGCTAAAAGAAGAGAGAGGTAGGAGGGGAGGAGAAAGGAAGGAAGTGAAATTTTTCAATGTAAAATACTTGGAATCTGTCTTTTCTTGGGGACAATATTCAGGAATAAATGTCTGCCTTGCCTTAAGCCACCCCTGGACTTCTCTTTGTAGTTAGTATTGTGTCTAGATTACAGGCAAAGGAATATTTGTGGAATGCATTTTACTTCTGACCAAGCAAAAATCCATTCGAGTTCCTTGGAGAACACCCCTCCAGGACTCCAGCTCCACCTCTGCCTGGCCACTGATCCTTACCTTGCATCCCCAATCCCACCACGTGTATTCGGATGCTCCTTGGCTTTTAGGAAATGTGATTCTATCATTATGTAACCTACTCTCTTGCCAGCCTCACGCTGGCTGGCCTGGGGCCCTGCTGGGGAATGACTTTCTCCCTGCCCTTGATTGAGCTGGGCTTACAAGTAGGATATTCACTGTCATATGCAAATATTCAAGAATGTTTTCCCGGCTATATTTAGAATTTTAGGGGTGTCTTAGTTAGGGTTTCACTGTGTGAACAGACACCATGACCAAGGCAACTCTTATAAGGACAACATTTAATTGGGGCTGGCTTACAGGTTCAAGAGGTTCAGTCCATTATCAAGGTGGGAGCATGGCAACATCCAGGCAGGCATGGTGCTGGAGAAGCTGAGAGTTTAACATCTAGGAGATATTGAACTTCTAGGAGAACACTAGCTTCCAGGCAGCTAGGATGAGGGTCTGAAAGCCCACACCTACAGTGACACACCTACCCTAACAAGGCCATACCTCCCAATAGTGTCACTCCCTGAGCCAAGCACATACAAACTATCCCAAGGGGCTTCTGCTTCTGGCCATGGAATTTGAGGTTCATCTGAATGTCGAGAGATAAGAAATACAGTTGTAAGCAGAAAGATGTAGAAAAATGCAGGTGAGGGTGGTACCAGATTTGAGGTTGGCCCAAAGGATGAGGGGATAGACAAGCTGTTAGAAGTTCTATAGTCCTTGATGCCTTTGGTGCCTTCCCATAATCCATCATGACATGAGATGGCATAGGGTCATGTATTTGTTTATTTGGTGTAAGGCTGTGTGTGTGTGTGTGTGTGTGTGTGTGTGATGTCCTACAGGCACACAAGGAGGCCAGAGATAGATTTCAGTGTCTACCTTCATCATTGTCCCTATTTTTCAAGACAGGGTCTCTCACTGAACCAGGAGCTCACCTGTTCTGGTTTCATTTCTACTGCTGTGTTTAGCCACCCCAACACAGAGCAACTTAGGGAAAGAAGGGTTTATTTGGCTTACAGTTCCAGGTTACAGTCCATTGTGGCGAAGTCAAGGAAGGAATTAAAACATCACATCCCAGTCCAGAACAGAGAATCAATGCATGGCCCTTGCTTCTTTGCTTGCTGCCTATGCTTGGCTTTCTTCATTCATGTACAGTTTAGGGGCCCCTGCAAAGGGAATGGTGCCACCCACAATGAACTGCATTTTCCTATATCATTAATACTTAAAATAATTGCCTATAGATATGCACACAGGTCAACCTGGTCTAGATAGTTTTCTTCCCAGATGATTCAACATGATAGTTAAAACTAATCGGAATGTCGCAACTCTCGGTAGTCTGGACAGTGAGCTCCCTGGTGAGCTCCTCCTACGTTTACACTCTCTCAGTGCTGTGTTACAGACATGTGTTACCATGGGCAACCTTTAGGTGGGTGCTGAGGATCCAAACATGGATCCTCATACTTGCTCAGCAAGCATTTCTTCCACTGAGACATCTCCCTAATCCCTGGAATAGTTCTTAAGAGTTATGCTAATGTACAGTTAGAGGGGTTTTTTGTTTGTTTGTTTGTTTGTTTTGTTTTTAGATCATAGTGTAACTCTATTGTAAAAGAAAAGAAAAAACAAAAACAAAAAAGAGGGGGCTGTCCAGACAGTTCAGTTAAAGGTGCTCGCTATCCAAGTCTGACACTCTAAGATGGATCCCCAGAACCCACATGGTGGAAAGAACGGACTTGCACAAATTGTCTTCTACCCTACTCTCTCCACCCTCCCATCTCTCTCACACACGCACATGCACACACACACACACACACACACACACACACACACACACACAATTTTTAAAATGAAATGAAGTGATACTTACCAAGTCTTCCCAGCAAGGTCACATATATTCAGCAGTGCAGAGGAACCATTTTGAATGCTAACTTGGCAAGTCCTCTATGGAATCCCATGGCTCCACCCTCCTCTTTTGATGGACAGGTTGACAGAAAAGCGGTCTGATTTGGGTCCCAACAGCTTCTCCCTTCATAAGTTCCAAAGTGGGGCTACTCTCATCTGTGCTCAGGTATTCCAGGTGCCAGACACTTTCGCATCCACAGTACCTCAGTGACTCCTTGGGCTAGAATGTGACTGTACTCACCAGGTTTCTATCACTGAAATGAAGTGCCTGAAAAGGGATTTATTTAGCTTATGTTTGGAGGAAGCTAAATATAAAGCAGAGTCGCCCAGGCTCTGTGACTGGGTCACTTGGAGAACAAGAGTCTGTGTGAGAGGGGGAAACATCTCCGTGTAGGAAGCCATAGAGAAACTGGTGCCTTGGGTACAGACATTTATGACAACTCGGTTTCACTAGAAGTCATCCCACCGTTCACTTCTGAAGGCAGAAAGCCCAATGACCCTCCTACCGCACCCCGCCTCCCACCGTGCCCTCCCTTACATCCCATACATAAACCCCCTATCCCATCCCCCTCCCCTTCTTCTATGAGGGTGTCCCCCATCCCCAAGCACTCCTCCTTCTTGCTTCCCCACCTGACATTACCCTACACTGAGGGGAGGGGTGGGGGAGGGGCGGACCAAGGGCTTTTCCTCCCATTCATTGGTGCCCAACAAGGCCATCCTCTGCTACATATGCAGCTGGAGCCCAGGGTCAGTCCATGTATAGTCTTTTGGTAGTGGTTTGGTCCCTGGGAGCTCTGGTTGGTTGGTATTGTTGTTCTTATGGGGTTGCAAGACCCTTCAGCTCCTCCGATTCTTTCTCTAACTCCTCCAACGGGGACCCTGTTCTCAGTTCAATGGTTTGTTGCTAGCATTTGCCACTGTATTGGTAACGTTCTGGCTGAGCCTCTCAGGAGACAGCTATATCAGGCTCCTGTCAGCATGCACTTCTTAGCTTCATCAATATTGTCTAGTTTTGGTGGCTGTATATCTATGGGCTATATACCCAGGTGGGGCAGGCTCTGAATGGCCATTACCTCAGTCTCTGCTCCAAACTTTGTCTCTATCCTATCCTATGGATATTTTTGTTCCCCCTTTTAAGAAGGACTGAAGCATCCTCACTTTGGTTGTCCTTCTTGAGCTTCATGTGGTCTGTGGATTGTATCTCGGGTAATTTGAGCTTTGGGGCTAATATCCACTAATTAGTGAGTGCATACCATGTGTGTTCTTTTGCGATTGGGTTACCTCACTCAGGATGATATTTTCTAGTTCCATTCATTTTACTACGAATTTCATGAAGTCATTGTTTTTGATAGCTGAGTGATATTCCATTGTGTAGATATACCACATTTTCTGTATCCATTTCTCTACTGAAGGACATCTGGGTTCTTTCCGGCTTCTGGCTATTATAAGGCTGCTATGAACATAGTGGAGCATGTGTCCTTGTTATATGTTGCAACATTTTTTGGGCATATGCCCAGGATAGTATAGCTGGGTCCTCAGGTAGTACTATGTCCAATTTTCTGAGGAAACTCCAGACTGATTTCCAGAGTGGTTGTACCAGTCTGCAATCCCACCAACAATGGAGGAGTGTTCCTCTTTCTCCACATCCTCACCAGCATTTGCTGTCACCTGAGTTTTTGATCTTAGCCATTCTCACTGGTGTGAGGTGAAACCTCAGGGTTGTTTTGATTTGCATTTCCCTTATGACTAAAGATGTTGAACATTTCTTTAGGTGCTTCTCAGCCATTCAACATTCCTCAGCTGAGAATGTTTTTGTTTAGCTCTGTAGTCCATTTTTTAATAGGATTATTTGGTGCTCTGGAGTCTAATTTCTTGAGTTCTTTGTATATATTGGATATTGGCCCTCTATCAGATGTAGGATTAGTAAAGATCTTTTCCCAATCTGTTGGTTGCCATTTTGCCCTAATGACAGTGTCCTTTGCCTCACAGAAGCTTTGCAATTTTATAAGGTCCCATTTGTCAATTCTTGATCTTAGAGCACAAACCATTGGTGTTCTGTTCAAGAAATTTTCTCCAGTGCCCATGTGTTCCAGATTCTTCCCCACTTTTTCTTCTATTAGTTTGAGTGTATCTGGTTTTATGTGGCGAACCTTGATCCACTTGGACTTCAGCTTTGCACAGGGTGATAAGACTGGATCCATTTGCATTCTTCTACATGCTGACCTCCAGTTGAACCAGCACCATTTGTTGAAAATGCTATCTTTTTTCCATTGCGTGGTTTTAGCTCCTTTGTCAAATACCAAATGACCATAGGTGTGTGGGTTCATTTCTGGGTCTTCAATTCTATTCTACTGATCTATTGGTACCAATATCTTGCAGTTTTTATCACTATTGCTCTGTAATACTGCTTGAGTTCAGAGATAGTGATTCCCCCAGAAGTTCTTTTATTGTTGAGGATAGTTTTTACTATCCTGGGTTTTTTGTTATTCCAGATGAATTTGCAAATTGTTCTGTCTAACTCAATGAAAAATTGAGTTGGAATTTTGATGGGGACTACATTGAATCTGTAGATTGTTTTTGGCAAAATGGCCATTTTTACAAAATTAATCCTGCCAATCCATGAGCCTGGGACATCTTTCCATCTTCTGAGATCTTCAATTTCTTTCTTCAGATACTTGAAGTTCTTATCAAACAGATCTTTTACTTGCTTGGTTAGAGTCACACAGAGGTTTTTTATGTTATTTGTGACTATTGTGAAGGGTCCCTAATTTCTTTCTCAACCTGTTTATCCTTTGAGTAGAGGAAGGCTACTGATTTGTTTGAATTAATTTTATACCCAGCCACTTTGTGGAAGTTGTTTATCAGCTTTAGTAGTTCTCTGGTGGAACTTTTGCAGTCACCTAAGTATACTATCATATCATCTGCAAATAGTGATATTTTGACTTCTCTTCTTCCTTTCCAATTTGTATCACTATTATTTCTGATTGCTCCGGCTAGGACTTCGAGTACTATATTGGATAAGTAGGGAGAGAGTGGGCAGCCTAGTCTAGTCTCTGATTTTAGTGGGATTTGCTTCAAGTTTCTCTCCATTTAGTTAGATGTTGGTTACTGATTTGCTGTATATGACTTTTACTATGTTTAGGTATGGGCCTTGAATTCCTGATCTTTCCAAGACTTTTAACATGAAGGGGTGTTGAATTTTGTCAAATGCTTTCTCAGAATCTAATGAGATGATCATGTTTTTTTTTTTTTCAGTTCATTTATATAGTGGATTATGTTGATGTATTTCCATATATTGAACCATACCTGCATCCCTGGAATGAAGCCTACTTGATCAGGATGGGTAAATCCTTTTGATATGTTCTTGGCTTTGGTTTGTGAGAATTTTATTGAGTATTTTTGCAGTGATATTCATAAGGGAAATTGGTCTGAAGTTCTCTTTCTTTGTTTGGTCTTTGTGTGGTTTAGGTATAAGCGTAATTGTGGCTTTAGAGAAGGAATTGGGTAGTGTTCCTTCTGTTTCTATTTTATGGAATAGTTTGGACAGTATTAGTATTCTCTGAAGATCTGATAGAATTCTGACTAAACCCATCTGGTCCTGGACCTCTTTTGGTTGGGAGACTTTTAATAACTGCTTCTATTTCTTTAGAAGTTATGGAACTGTTTAGATGGTTTAATCTGATCCAGGTTTAACTTTGGTACCTGGTATCTGTCTAGAAAATTGTCTATTTCATCCAGATTTTCCAGTTTTGTTGAATATAGGTTTTTGTAGTAGGATCTAATTTTTTTTTAATTTCCTCAGATTCTGTTGCTATATCTCCCTTTTCATTTCTGATTTTGTTAATTTGGATACTCTCTGTGTTCCCTCTGGTTAGTCTGGCTAAGGGTTTATCTATATTGTTGATTTTCTCAAAGAACTAGCTCCTGGTTCTGTTGATTCTTTGTATAGTTCTTTTTGTTTCTACTTGGTTGATTTCAGCTCTGAATTTGATTATTTCCTGCCTTCTACTCCTCTTGGGTGTATTTGCTTCTTTTTGTTCTAGAGTTTTTAGGAGTGCTATAAAGCTGCTAGGTTATGCTCTCTCCAGTTTCTTTTTTTGGAAGCATTCAGAGCTATGAGTTTTCCTCATAGCACTGCTTTAATTGTGTCCCATAAGTTTGGTATGTTGTGCCTTACTTTGCATAAAATACTAAAAAGTCTTTAATTTCTATCTTTTTTTCTTCCTTGACCAAGTCATTGAGTAGAGCGCTGTTCAACTTCTATGTGTATGTGGGCTTTCTGTCATTTTTGTTGTTATTGAAGACCAGCCTTAGTCTGTGGTGTTCTGATAGAATGCATGGGATTATTTCAATCTTCTTGTATCTGTTGAGGCCTGTTTTGTGACTGATTATATGGTCAATTTTGGAGAAGGTTCCATGAGGTTCTGAGAAGAAGGTATATTCTTTTGTTTTAGGATGAAATGTTCTATAAATATCTGTTAAATCCATTTGGTTCATAACTTCTATTTGTTTCTCTGTGTCTCTGTTTAGTTTCTGTTTCCATGATCTGCCCATTGATGGGAGTGGGATGTTGAAGTCTCCCACTATTATTGTGTGAGGTACAATGTGTGCTTTGAGCTTTAGTAAGGTTTCTTTTATGAACGTAGGTGCCCTTGCATTTGAGCATAGATATTCCACAGATTGAGAGTTCATCTTGGTGAATTTTTCCTTTGATGAATATAAAGTGTCCTTCCGTATCTTTTTTGATAACCTTGGTTGAAAGTCCATTTTATTTGAGATTAGAATGGCTATTTCATCTTGTTTCTTAGGACCATTTGCTTGGAAAATTGTTTTCCAGCCTTTTATTCTGAGATAGTGTCTGTCTTTGTCACTGAGGTATGTATCCTGTATGTAGCAAAATGCTGGGTCCTCTTTCTTTCCATTGATATTAAGAGATATTAAGGAATAGTGATTGCTGTTTCCTGTTAGTTTGTTAAAGGTGGAATTATGTTGGTTTGACTCTCTTCTTTTGGAATTGTTGCAAGATTACTTTCTTGCTTTTTCTAGGGTGTATTTTCCCTCCTAGTGTTGGGATTTTCCATCTATTATCCTTTGTAGAGATGGATTTGTGAAAATATATTAGTTTTGTCATGGGATATTTGGTTTCTCCATCTATGTTAATTGAGAATTTTGCTGGATATAGTAGCCTGGGCTGGCATTTGTGTTCTCTTAGGGTCCATATGACTTCTGCCCATGGTCTTCTGGCTTTCATAGCCTCTGGTGAGGTCTGATGGAATTCTGATAGGAATGCCTTTATATGTTACTTGACCTTTTTCCCTTACTGCTTTTAATATTCTTTCTTTGTTTTGTGCATTTGGTGTTTTGACTATTATGTTATGGGAGGAATTTCTTTTCTAGTCCAATCTATTTGGAGTTCTGTAGGCTTCTTGTATGTTTATGGGCATCTCTTTCTTTAGGTTAGGGAAATTTTCTTCTATTATTTTGTTGAAGATATTTACTGGCCCTTTAAGTTGGGAATCTTCTCTCTTTTCTATACCTATTATCCTTAGGTTTGATCTTCTCATTGTGTCCTGGATTCCCTGGATGTTTTGAGTTCAAGCTTTTTGTATTTTACATTTTCTTTTATGGTATGTCAATGTTTTCTATGGTATCTTATGGCCCTGAGATTCTCTCTTTTATCTCTTGTATTCTGTTGGTGATGCTTGTGTCTATGACTCTTGATCTCTTTCCTAGGTTTTCTATCTCTAGGGTTGTCTCCCTTTGTGATGTATTTTATTTTATTTTATTTTATTTTATTTTATTTTATTTTTTTTTGGAGCTGGGGACCGAACCCAGGGCCTTGCCCTTGCTAGGCAAGCGCTCTACCACTGAGCTAAATCCCCAACCTGTGATTTCTTTATTGTTTCTATCCCCATTTTTAGATCCTGATTGTTTTGTTCAATTCCTTCACCTGATTGACTGTGTTTTCCTGTAATTCTTTAAGGGATTTTTTTGTGTTTCCTCTTTAAGGGCTTCTACTTGTTTACCTGTGTTGTCCTGTATTTCTTTAAGGGAGTTATTTATATCCTTCTTAAAGTCCTCTATCATCATCATGAGATGTGATTTTTAAATCCAAATCTTGCTTTTCTAGTATGTTAATCACTGTGTTATGAGAATTATCTTTTTTGACTAGAAAGGCAATCTACCTGTAGATCAGGTAGTAAAGGTTGGACTCATGCATCTTCTATGTGCCATGCTGTTTGATAGGTCATTTTCTCAGGTCTCCCTTAGTAGCATAAAATCACCCATAGATAATATACAAGCAAACATGCATACTTCTGCTTCTGCAAAACTTTATTCATGAAGACTGAATTTTGAGTTTTATCTCATTTTTACATTGATGAGATATTAACCTTCTTTTAATTGTATTCAATCCTTTGAAAATACTAGCTTGTAGACTGTACAAAAATATGGGGAGAGCCCTCAGGCCACAGATCGGTTACCAATGTATGTGACTAGAATGTCTAGAAAATTCTCTTGCAGCATGTGTCTTCCACATTAATTATTACCCCAAGGAATAGAAATAGGATACATAGTTTCCAATACAATTGAAAGAGAGAAACGATAGAACTAAAAGTTTAATCAACTGAAAATGTAAAAAAAAAAAAAAAAAAGGAAGGAAGAAAAGGGAGAAGGAAGAGAGGGAGGGCAGCGTGGGACACAGAGAGAAAGGACTTTGTGGGATACAGAGCGGGAGGACAGTGTGGTGCACAGAAAGCATGATGGGAAAGCTAAGTTAAGCATATCGTAGCACAAGAGCATCCAACGAGGACATACAAGCAAATACGCACAGCTCTGTTCCTGTAAAATAATAGAACTCACAGACTGGTCACACTGGGCTGCAGTGAGGGGGTTGAAGAGGTCGGTCAACAGTTAACAGCACTTGTTTCTCTTGGCAGAGGAACCAAGTTTCATTCCTGGCACCCATGCTGGGTGGCTCACAACCACCTGCAACTCCAGCTCTAGGTCCAGTGGATCTGACATTTGGTTTTGGCTTCACCAGATACCTGCCTCCACCCACCAGGCACATAAAAAATGAAAAATAAATGTTTAAAAAGAACTTCTGTTCAGGAAAATTAAACAACAACACCAACAACAAGTACGCAGATAGTTGAATATAAAGGTATAGGGAATTGTATACCAGTAAAACAGGTCTCAAATATTGGGTAACTGTTAAAAAAAAACAGGTCAGATACTATACCATCATCATCATCACCCTTATATATAGAGGCTTGGGCATCTACTGATTTGGGTATCCATTGGGGTATGTCTTAGAATCAATGCCT
The DNA here is from genome assembly GCF_011064425.1 of Rattus rattus. Taxonomy (NCBI): domain Eukaryota; kingdom Metazoa; phylum Chordata; class Mammalia; order Rodentia; family Muridae; genus Rattus; species Rattus rattus. The sequence goes on from NC_046159.1 coordinate 75,050,408, forward strand.
CATACATACCGAGGAACAGCTGTACTAGTCATTTTTTCCATGAGCATTCATGTGCAGTCAGAAGTCAGGGTCACAGAAATTGAAAACTGGACTTGATCTTGTGGTGGTCGCAAAATGATTAGAATAGCAGGAAGCCACATGTATAACCATTCCTTGAATGAACCGTGCCACTCAGAAATGAGGGGATCTAAACAAACTGAAGCACTCGCAGGCGAACAAGTGTCTGTAGCTCAGAGAGGCCGCTTACCCAGCCAATGTGTGTGTTTTAGGGCTGCAGAGCTATCTATGTCTTGGGGACCAGATCATGAGACCCAGGACTCCCAAATGGTAACGTTCATCCTTGCTGTGGTTTAGACCTCGGTCATCTCGTGAAGAACATCACTTAATGCTATCAGGAGGCAGTAGAATTCTTAATTCTCACGGGAAGTTGTTAGGTTACTGGGGCCATGCCTTCAAAAGAAATAGTGCTACCCCAGCCCTCTGTTCATCCTGTCTTGCATGTTCAACTATGAACTCTTACCAAGATTTACCTCATCACAGGCTCAAAACAATGGGCGCACCCAAATGTGAACCAGAACCTTTAAAACTACAAGCCAAAACAAGGCTTTTCTCTTTGCCACAGTCATGGAAAACCAACCCAGTTCTCAAATGCTGGGCTTAGCCATTGACTACAGCTTCCTCTCCACGTACTTCAAGCCCAGGCTCCTCTCTAGCCAGTCAAGACGTTCTGCCCGCAGTCCCTACTGGTGGACAACACGGTGCTCAGCCTGGATTGTGCCCCTCTCTCCTCTAAGCATCCTTTTTCTTTTCTTAAAACCACTTCTGCTTATCTTCCTCCTCCCCAATTCAACCAGCTCCTGCATTCTTTTTTTAGATTATAGGAAGTAATCTAAATCTTTTTTAGATTATAGGAAGTGTAGAATGATGTCATTATGCAGCAAAGCAGGTCCAGGATAAGGCATAGCCTATCACTGGATGAGTAGGAAGGGTAGGTGTTGGGGGGAATGGGGGGCAGTCTAAGGAGAAGGAGTGAGAGGAATCAAGATGGAGACCACGGAGCAGGATGATCTGAATCCAGGTGGACCACGTCAATTTTATCTTGTCTAGGTGGGAGGTTTATATCTTTATTGTCAGTGAATTTGTTGTGTGGATTTATGTGTTGTGGATTGAGAAATTAACATGTCAACCTAATTATTAAATTACAAGTTCCTAGAACTTTGTTTTACCGGGCTAAAGAGGACAGTATGTAAAAGAAATGGCTGAGGCAGTTGAAGGGTGTGGATCTTTTGCCTGATCTGCGAGTGAGAATGCACAAGGGCCCAAGAATGAAGTGTGTGTGTGTGTGTGTGTGTGTGTGTGTGTGTGTGTGTGTGTGTGTGTGTGTGTGTGCCAGGCATGATATCTACTGCCTAGGGGACCGCACTGAGAGGGCAGCTAAAAGGGAGACAACCAGAGAAGGTGGCTTGTGGACTGAACGGTAGAGTAGCAGCGGAGTGATCCAGTGAGCAGATCCAGTTTGTGGGAACTGATAGAAAATGTTCCTTTTTAATTTTTCCGCAACAAGGAAGTGCCCAAGAAGTCACTTTCCCACAGTAACAACTAGAGTGTTACAGCCATTGCAGACAGTCTCCAGGCCTCTACTCTTAGGTTTTTACAGCTGACCTCTATGTAATAAGGTTGGAGGCTCAACTAGGGATGGGCCAGGCTAGCTACAATAACACAACCATAGTCGTCTGAGAACAAAAGCAATTTATTATCCAGATAAAGTCACAATCACATGGGTCCTCTGGGGGCCCAGATTCCTTTCCATTAACACTCTGTGGACTGCCAGCAACACATGCCTTCCACAGTCATGGTAACAAGCTGAAAGATGGAGAGAGGCCATAAAGGAACAGGTACTCTGGAGTCCAGACACCTGTCACTTCCACCAGGAAGGAGCCTGGGAAATGTAGTCTACTTAGTGCCTCTAAGAGAAGTGATGTTGGCTTTAAGGAGAGCCAGCCAATCTCTGCAGCTGTGCCTGTGCCTCCTTAGTTATGCAAAATTTCAGATGACACGTCTGGTCAGAGGACACACATGGAGGCTACTGTCTCTCAGTAGCTAAGAGGACCAGAACAAGTTTTAAATCTTTTACTTATTGATTTATTTGTAACCTCCATGGATGTCCTTTTGTTCTCTCCATCAAAAATGGCAATTGCAGTGACGAACAGCATCTTGAGGGTTGTTTGGAGTTTTGCAGAAGATGGTTTACAAAAGGATGGCCTAAACCACAAGCTCGTCTTCATTTAACTTATTTTCTCCTCTCCTTTGTCTTTTCACTCTGTAGACCAAGCTGGCCTGGAACTTGAGATGGGCTCTGAGACACTTTGAGCTTTGTGCTTTGAGCCTGTGATGAGGCATATATCATGGTAAGAGTTCAGGGTTGGACGTGCAAGACAAGATGAACCGAGGTACCACTATTCCTAAAGGTGCGAGCCGCCACTCCAGCTCAACGTTAGCCATCTTCATCCGTGATACCTGCAATAAACTTTGCCCCTTCCCTGTCTAATTTCTATCCATTTTTCAAAGATGAAGTCAAAGTCCTTGTTAAGCAATTGTGGCCCTTTCAGTCCTGACACAGGGGGAAAAAAACAGAATCCAGACTGGATTGAAAGAGCCTGGGAATTTTTATTGCCCCAGGAGAATGTGTGGGCAATGTTAGCTACTATGGCCACTCCTAACACTGAAGTAGTCCTTTCCAAGAGAACTGCTGCTGCTGCTTTAAGGTGCACCTCTCCAAAACACTGAGGAAGGACTCCGGATCTCCCTGTGCCAACAGGTACCCAACCCAACAACTAAAAAGTGAGAAACTTGGCCTCAGAGAAGTGCGAAACTGGTTAAAGGCTTAAAATGTGTCACATGCAAGAAGCTGTCAGTCCCAGCCAAATAGAAGCGGGGAGCCTACAACCTCTCCAACCCTTATTAAAGTTTGCTTAGGAATCACCTTTGTAAAGAAAGTTTCACACATCTCTAGCTCACGCCCTGCTCTGCTTGACATAGATATTTCCTAGACGCAGCGTGATACAGCCACACAGCTCTCACTTGCACACAAAGTCTATCAGGCTCGTTTCGCTTCTCATGTAGATGATGAGACACTTGAGATTCCATGCTAGAGAAATGGCTTACTGGTGAAAGTTTGCTGATCAGGGATACTCCATGAAGAGTGTCATTTCTCGGAACAGGGTAATCCTCTTTCCTGATCCTAACAATCCAATATGGGGATCGATGTCCTTGAGTATTGTCTATATAGGTTTAGTCATTGGGATCCTTGATGTATTGTCTGTGTAGGATTAGCTGTGACCCAACTATAAGTGCCATTCAAACTCAAACAGGAGTTTGGTGAATCACAGAAGTGCCTGCCTTTTTTCCTTCCTTCCTTCTTTCCTTCCTTCCTTCTTTCCTTCCTTCCTTCCTTCTTTCCTTCCTTCTTTCCTTCCTTCCTTCTTTCCTTCCTTCCTTCTTTCCTTCCTTCTTTCCTTCCTTCCTTTCTTCCCTCCCTCCCTCCCTTTCTTCCTTCTTTCCTTCCTTCCTTCCTTTCTTCCTTCCCTCCCTCCTTCCCTCCTTCCTTCCTTCCTTCCTTCCTTCTTGGGTTCTAAAAATATTCCTAATAGCAGCAAGGAACAAAAGAGAGACATCTTGGCCTAGCAGAGTGAGACTAGGTTACAAGTAGACTAGTAAAGTTGAACAAAGAACCATCAAAAGGAGCTGGAAAGATAGCTTAGTGGTTTGGAGTACTTGCTACTGATGCAGAGGACCCAGGTTTGAATCCCATTGTCTACACAATGGCTCACAACCGTCTTAACTCCAGTCCAGTGACTCCAGTCCCAAATAATCTGATACCCTCTTTTGACCTCCACAAACTCTAGACACTTATGCATAGACATACATGGAGGCAAAACACTCATACACATATATAAATAAATACGTAAATAAAATAACTGGTCAAAGATTTAGAGGCGACAGGGCACAGGTGAATGGCCATTTGCCAGGGAATCAAGTCTAAGAGTGGGTAGCTTTGGGGAGAGGTCCCAAGGGAACTTGGCTCAAGAGCAAGCAGTACTCTGTCTCCAGCAATGCTAGGTGGACCCTAAGGCATGCAGACATGTAAAGACTGAAAATAGCAGGTATGGCTAGGGTGTGCCAAAGCAGGCTCTCCCCGTGGTGTTGAAATGATTCATATTAGTGATAGACTTTCCTAAAGGCAATTTCATAAAATATGCCGCATTTAAAAATAACCCTACATATGAACAACCATTTTCTGAGAACAGGTTTAGAATCATGAAAGGAAGGAAGGAAGGAAGGAAGGAAGGAAGGAAGGAAGGAAGGAAGGCCTTCTTGTGATTCACCAACTATAGTTGGGTGATATAGATGGGTCACAACTAAAACTACATAGATAATATATCAGATTCCAAGGATCCCAATACTAGATTGTTAGGATCAGGAAATTGGATTGCCCCATCCAGGAAATGATTCTCCCACAGAATGAAGAATGAGCCATACTGGTGTGTCACATTCATAGCATTGCTCAGAGAGGGACAGTTATAGTCATTAGATTATGAACTCATCCTGAAACCAATCAAAACAGCTAACAGACTTGGATTCTCCTGAGTGGCCAGGCTTCAATCACATGTCTCTTGATTGTTTCTAGGGAATAGAGAAGGATCTTGATTGACAGTTGAGTTGTGTGTGTATGGATAAAGGAAGGAGCAGTTTTCCAAAGATAAACAGGAAGACCACTGACCACAGAAGACTGGGAATGGGAAGTCTCCTGACTTCCCAACAGTCCCAATTCCCTCTGTTCCCTTGGTGGAGATGGAGCTCAGACAGACAGCTTCAGGCAGAGAATAAGTGATTCTTCCCAGAGCCTTCAAGGGATTTTATATAGTTTGTACCTATACTCCATATTTTAAGCTCAATCTATGAATAACCAAATAATTTGAAAGATATGATTGAAGCCACAAAGGAGCTTTCAAACAAACAAACAAACAAAAAACAATCCAGGAATCTACAGGAGGGTAGACAATGCTAAGGATGGAGCTGGAAAGATCCCAGACCTTAGATTGACCTAGGCCATGTCTAGCATGTTGTACACTGGAACCTGGAGCTTTCTGATTAGGCTAGGCCGGCTGGCCCAGGAGCCCTTCCTGTCTCTGCCTCCCTGACACTGGAATTACAAGCTTGTCCTACCATGCCAGACTTTGTCACATGAGTGCTGGGGATCAAGCTCAGGTCCTCACATCTACTTACAGACTATTCCTAGGCACTATTCCCTAAGCCTCAGTGTCTTTACTCCTAAAGCTGAGAGGAGAAACAATGCCATGGGCCGGCTGTGAGAATGCCACAGACTGTGTAGTGTAGTCACTGTGAACTGTATCTCAGCAAGGTTAAGACCAGACAAGGGAAGTCTTCACATTTAAACAGAACAGACTGATCTTGACACCCAGGGGGTCTGAAAGCCAGAGCCCTTTTCAAGGGCAAAAGAACCCACAACTTAATTTAGGGTACCAGTGAGAATTACAATTGCATTTGAAACTGAAACTATGTTGAAAAGCCAGAATTTCCCTCCCCCAGACCCAGACATCAAGTTCTTACCAATGAGTGAATGAGACAATTGTTTGCCTTGGTGATTTCAAGAGCTTAGGAAACACTGCAGAACCAGCCTCTTTATACTACTTGGCAAGGCCAGGACACCAGCTACCACCAACCCCCCGCTCCAGTTTGCATTATGCCAAGACACCACAGGCCTCAGGTCTCATCAGGGTCCTTCCTTAGGGCTGAGGAGGTCAGCATGTATGGTGGCAGCCTCCGATTTCCTCACCTTAAATTAAGCCCAGTAAAAATTGTACAAATGTGCTGGTGGCATCTAAGCGCTACGCTACCCAAGAGAGAAAGAGATGGGGAGCTGTCGAGAAGGTTTTGGTACCAAGAGAGAATATCGTGGTTCTCCCTGATGACTTTCACACAGCCATTTATGGGAAAAAAGCATTGAACTAGAAGCACAAAGCCACCTCTGACTGTGGTATAGAGAAAGCTTCAGGTCTCTCCCAGCAACTTCTTCATCCTTAGAACCCGCCAATGTTGCCTTCTGAGGGTAGCCAACAGGTTCTAATGAAAGAGCCTTGGGAACAGCCTTGCTCGGACAGGTCTGTGTCCTTATAAACCATTTACCTCTGGGTGAGGGGGAGGTCCACACGGTCTGTGTCTCTGATAGAAGTGCATGGTCCACTTGGCTTAGAGTATCAGGAGAGATGAGAGAAAGAAGAGAATGGTTCATGTTCTAGTACTGACTCAAAGTTCCAGGTCTTAGACCCGCCTACCCAGGAGGTCAAAGGAGTTATAAGTAAAGATAAATTCACAGTCATCCACAAATTGACATACCGTAGTAAAAATGTTGATATTCAAAGCATGAGAAAATCTTGGGTATAGCATCAATCCACTTACATAGAATGTTTGACAAATGAGCATGTGGCAGAAACAATGGACGTCTAAAGGAGTGTGTGAGACGTTCAAAGGCTAAATCTGGCTTAAGTAATGATATCTTGCCATACTCAGTGCAAATGAAAGACTCTCCATTTATGTGTTTGTTTTCTGTTGCTAAAAACCAATGGCCACGGAGTAGGTTAATTATAAAGAAAGCAGTACCATTGCACTTAATGGTTCTGGTACGAGTTTGAGGGGTGCTCTTGGAATGAGATCCACACTAGCCGAGCCCCGAGGCAGCCCAGGACGTCACACAATGGTACGTCAGGAATACGTATGTGCACATACCCCGTATTCCTTTCCTGTGCTCCTGTGCAGCCATTTGTAGCTGTGGGGGTCCCCTCGTTGATGACATTTTCTAATCCTAATTGCCACCCAAGGGCCCCACTTCTAAGTAATACATTTAGACCAAGTTTTTATTTTAAATAATCACTGGGACAACGTTACATCCTCACCAGAGTGCACAAGCTAAATGCAAACCATGGCTCCAGATGAGCAGAGAAAAAGAGTATGTCTGTATAGCCTGATCCTATAGTAATGACTGAAAGAGGGGCCACAAAAGGTAATTCACATCCACAGAATAAAACAAAAACACTGGAAATAGGAAGGAGGGAGGGAGGGGAGAGAGAGAGGGAGGGGGGGAGAGAGAGAGGGAGGGGGAGAGAGAGAGAGAGAGAGAGAAGAGGGAGGGGAGGGGGAGGAGGGGGAGAAAGGAAACCTTTCTGGGTACTTTGTAGATCCTTAGATGGGGGTTTTCTGTTGGGATCCAAAACGAGTCTGCCACAGACATCTGCAGTTCCTTGTCTGGAGCTAGAGGAAGAAGTAATTTGTTAGACAGGAAATTCCAGAGCAGTGCATGGACCAGAAAGGAGATAATCAGAAGGGAGGGTCATGGGAGTGGGAAGGAATAGAGGAAGTGAGAAAGCAAGTAGGAGACACCCTTCTCCCCTTACTAGCTTCTCGTCATGTTCAGGGACTCAACCAGACCTCTTGACCCCTGAACCCAGGCTGTAGGCTCCTCCTAATTTGAGGCAGGACTCTGGAGAAAAACACTAGTTCGTATCCTGATCCAAAATGCTCGTCGAATGTGGTACTGTACACCTTAGTCCCAGCACTCGGGGGCAAAGGATGATGGATCTCTTTTGAGTTCAGGGTCAGCCTGCTCTATGTAGTGAGTTCCAGGCTAGCAAGAGCTACATAGCGATAGCCTATCTCAAAAAATAAGCTGAAATATTTTAGATTTGAGGATATTTGTATATGTATAGTGAGATATCTTGTTAACGGGGCCTAAATTAAAACACAAACTAAATCGAAATATGAAATTTATGTTTTTTACACATTTGTATACACCATAGCTTATAAATAATTAGAATATTTTTAATTAATTTAGTTTACATAATCAAGTGCGTGGGCATCTGTGTGAGTGGGGGTCAGAGGACAGCCCTCAGGAGTAGGTTCTGTCCTTCCACCATATACTTCCCAGAGATCAAATTCAGCTCATCAGACCTTGATCCACTGCGCATCATGACAGCCCTTGTGAAGTGTTTTAATGGGCACACATTCGACTGTGACCTCCAGAGGTGAGCATGAGGTCAATGGTAGAACTTCCTACTTATAGCATCATGCCAGCACTCAAGAGCTTTCTGATTCCGGAGCATTAGGGATTACAGCATTCAACCTGCAGTTCTCCAAGGCAATCATAGTCACTCAGAATACGCTTTGGAAAATCCCCCAGAGTGAGGCAGGTCCTATCTGCCTGACTGTTCTTTGTGCGTTGGAACAAAACAAATCAAAAGGCACCAGAGACAGGACCCACCGCCACAGACTTAGACTAACAGCCACACTTGAACAGCTGTCCAATCAGATACTGCAGGGGCTGTTCTCGGTCACCAGATTGATATGTAGTCACCAGAGGTGACCTGAGTGACAGGAAGGGGAGGTTAACTGTGGTGTGGCATGAACTCCACACTGTGGCAAGGGCCTCCAGGATCAGGTTCCTCCGGGAGGGAAGAAACACCAGATCAGGGCTGAAAACCCATTGGCTCCTGGAGGCAGGGTTAAAGGGACATTGTGATTAGAATGACAATGAGGGGTGGTTCCTGAGAAATGGAACATCTCCCTTCTTCCTCTTTCCTCTTTCCTTCCTCTGACTTAGCAACTTTTTTTTTGTACTATTTGCAGGCAGCACAATGTCTTGGGACCTTGAGGAAGCGAGTGGACATCATTGGGAGTCTAAAACACAACCAAAAAAAATCCCATTCGCCACTCTCCCCTTCAGCATCCTGTGGGTGTCACATGTGGCTTTCTCCTGACGGGGCAGAACAGGTGCACATTCTAGTCTAGGGCTGACCTTTGGCTTAGTTAACAGTTCCCTCTTGCATCATGGGAAAGGACCAGAGCCTCTCGCTCTCCCTGCTGCAGAAGGAAACTCCAGATCTTATCACAGCACAGGGAACTGCCTCCCGGGAAGGCTCTTTCCTCAGAAGAGGGTTATAGGTCAGTAGATAACTCGTTCAACTCTCCTGTTATTCTATACCTAAACACAGGGTCACATGACATGACCATTCCCCATGTGGAAGTGGACAGACCTCACTTGGCCAGCAGGGTCTCTCTTGAGCCATTGTACCTTCACAGGGTGAACTGAGACAGGCAGACTTACTGGTCCAGGTACGTTCCTGTTATCTCCCTGTACCTGAGTCCTCTTGTGTCCAGGAACAATGTGTCTGAGTGGGATCTTCCTATTTAACAATCATTTTACCAGTCTTAACGCCACCGACATCTCTCTCTCCTCCAACCTGGCCAGAACTGTTTAAAACACAGATCTGATCCAGGCATGGCAGACTAAGTTCATACTCTTAACACTTGAGAAGTAAGTAGAGGCAAAAGGATCTCAAATTTGGGGAAGAATGTCTTGGAAAAACTAAAACAGACAAAACCTCCCATTCTTCTGAGCCCTCCCTGTGTCTGATTTCACTGTCACCTTCGAACCTTGAACCCCCTTTGTCCTGCTCCGATAAACGTCTCAAAGTCCTCCATTGCCCCTTCAACCCATCTCAGGGTCACACCCTACTGCCGGTTCCTGATAATGCTGTTTGCAAAAACCAAGCCTCTATTAGAAATAAAACATTACTCATTCTCTCAGATCTGGAGCAAATGTCATTGCCCGTGTGCCTCTGCCTGCCTCCCCCAGGCAGTGTGGTGCAGTCCTTGTTCAGGCTGGGTGGTAACTCTCCACCCCCACACCTGAGTTGCAGACCCTCAGCACACGCATGGGCATGCCAGCCAGGTGTAGGACACTATCTGTGCTGCCTCCCTTTTCAAGTTCCAGGGAAACACAAGGCTGATGGGACCCTTGGAGTCCAGCATCCCAAGGCCAAGTACAGTTCAAGAACTTTGAACAGATATTGATGCCTGGACTTAGTTACTAGTTAACAGGCTCTGTAAAGATCAAACAGAACAGGGTACTCTCCAGAGCTCACTGGGGCAACTATTGTAATATTAATACCAGTGGTCTGTTATTGCTAAAGGACCCAATCCTTCAGTTATGAAGGAAGAGGATCTTCTGATAACCACCTGTGGAGACTCCCTTGCTGCACCATTGCGGGGGCAGCCATAGTAAATCTTAGTGGCATTTTTGTAGTTAGTGAGAAAGGGGTGAGGGCACCTAGGTACTGACCAGGACACATATTTCAGCCTACTCAGCGTTGTCCCACCTTCTGCCCCATGGAGAAGGAGCATCCTGAGACTGTGTCCATCACCATTTCTTCTCATAGCCAGAGAGTTCGTTTCAGGCTTTCTGTTTTCCCAATATTGCTGGGCCTGATTCGCTGGGAAGGGGTGACAGTATGTAATTATCTTTTATCAATGTGCTGCGGTGACATCCATTTTCACCTTCGAGCTGGCCAGATTTGGGGTCAGCTAGGAGACACACTTCTAGGTGTGTCTGTGAATACGTTTAGGACCGTCCACCCAGTATGTGAGCAGCATGCTCCCCACGGGCTCGGGTTCCAGACTGAATAAAAAGAAAGAAGAAATGAAGCACCAGCGTTCGTCTCTGACAATGTAGCCAGCCAGTAACGCCATGTTCCTGCCTCCACGTCTAGACAGCGTGATAGGCTGTGACCTTCTTAACTGTCAGCCAAAATAAGTCTTCTCCTCCCTAAGTTGCTTTGTCACAGTGACGAGAAAAAAGAAGGAATGCAGCTTCCAAGAGCACAAACGCTGCTTTGGAGCTGGAGGAGGTAAGGGACACATTCCCCAGAGCTCGACTGTGGACTTGAGACAGGATCCGGCAAACATGTGGCTTTGTGTGTATAGTCTTTGTGCTGTGCTCTAAGGTCACTCTGGTTCTTACCTGTAATGGCACGAGAAATGGCACTTCTGGGGGCTGCATCTGTTTCCTGCTGGTGAGGAGTTAGGATGTGGTGTGCTGTAGGGGAGTTTGCCTGTTGTGGACCATGGCAGGCCAATATATGGGTTTCCTTGGCAGTATTGTTCCCCTGATAACTTAATAGGTTTCCAGATTTTGCAGAATATAGCTTAGCTGGCAGAGTGCTTGCCTAGTATACACAAGGTCAGGGGTTCAATCCCCAGCATTGAATCTCTGAGCAGGAGTAGTGGCACCCACTTGTAACCCCAGCACTTATGGAGTAGAAAAGAGTATAATTGAAAGTTCAAGTTCATTCTCAGCCGGGTTTGGAGGCTAGCCTGAGCCACATGAGCCCCTGTCCAAAAAAAAGAAAGAAAAGAAAAAAAAAGAAAGAAAAAAAGAAAAAAGAAGAAAATAAAAAAGAAAGAAAAGAAAAGACTTTAAGCTTCTGGATGCCTTGGAACAAAGATTGCTCAGAGGTTATTTTCTACTCTGTCTCTTGACACATTATGTCTCACTGCTTCCAAAGACATGCCTTTCTTAGATGTTTAATTGAAGTATAACTATAGCACAGTTACACAAAAGTGAACAAATGGTAGTGTAGTGTACCACTTGGTAAATTTGTACAGGGTGATCACATAGATCTGACCCCAACAAAGAACTATAATTTTAGCCATAACTTCCCACCTGGGTGTGTTCATCATCCAACCTCCAAAACTACAAAGTAGTTTCGCCTATTTTAAAGTTATGTAAATAAGTAAACAAAAATCAAAGACTCAGAGGTTCAATGCTTTGTGAGTCATCCATAGTGTTACACGTGACTGTGATTGGTTTCTTCTTATTTCTGTATAGTATTCTATATCCCAACATGTGAGCATTCTGAAAGTGATCTGTGCTACAGTTCGTTGGATGTTGGGGTGGGGTTATCAGTTGACTTAGAAGGAATAGTGCTGATATGAATGTTCTTAGGTTTCTCCTTTAATTAATTCATATCCACTTCATTGGGTGCATGTAATGGCTGAGATCCTCCTCCAGAGGCCTGTGTGCCTGAACACTTGATCTTCAGCTGGTGCGATTATTTTGAGAGGTTCTTGAACCCTTGGGGCAGGAGATATGAATGACAGAGAAGAGTCACCAGTCTTTAAAACTTCTAGTCTGGTTCTACTTCCAGCCCACAGTCTCTGCTTTCAACACTCCAACATTTGACAAGCTATGCTACAAGCTCCCACCACCACAGATCAAACTACTTCAGAAGTCATGCCTTCCCAGCCAGGATGGACTGACATCTCCTGAACACATGAGCCTTAAGTGCCTTCTGTCATTTTGCCATGGCAATGAGAAAAGGGAACAACATAGTATACTATCCAGACTTCACAAGATAACAGCAATATAAAGGGGGAAGGATTTGTTAAAGATTTCAGTCCATCATGGTGGAAGAGGTATGTTGGGGTCATTTATATCTTGTGAACAGGAAGCAAAGTGAAGCTGAAACAGGATGCACCATGACCTTCAGTGACCCCAAGCACCTCCTTCAGCTAGGCCCCATGTTTCACAATTCTTGCCACATCCTGATTGTTGTGTGCGACATTCTTAATCCATCAATGGATTAATTCATGTATTATATTAGAGACTTTGTGTTCTGATTGTTTTTGAAAATGAGATACTCTTTACTAATCTCCTAGGCATGCCCCAATCCAATCAAATCGACAATCAAAATCAATCATCACTGGGCTGAGTGTGATGGCTCGTACCTTTAATCCTAGTACATGGGAGGCAGAGACAGAAGGATCTCTGTGAATTTGAGGCCATCCTGGTCTACATAGAGAGCTCTGGGATAGCCAGAACTACATGGAGCAACCCTGTCCCAAACAAAACAAAAGATCAATCATCACAATGGGGTAATGTCTCAGTTATCTATGGCTATATTACAAAGTGTCCCCAAAATAGTGGCATTAAGTAACATTCATTTTATTACACTCACAGATCTTGTGGGTGGGTTAGTTTTTCACAACTTGACACAACCTAGAGTCACTTGGATGGTAGTATGAATAAGAACGATCCCCATAAAATGATGTATTTGAATGCCTAGTCTCCAGGGACTCTTTGATAGGATTAGAAGGATTATGAGATGTAGCCTTCTTCCTTGTTCTTCATATAGGCTGCTAGTAGAAGGAATGGCCCAAATTAAAGATGAATAGTCATCATAATAGATAATAAGGACTTTTGAAATTGGATTGAATGCATTTTTGCATTATAATATGACTACGACCTTCCATGGTGGTTGGAATGAGAATGGACTCATAGGCCATTCAAATATATGAATATTTGAATGCTTAGTCATCAGTGGCATTATTTGAGAATGATTAGGTGTGGCCTTGTTGGGGAAATATACCACTGAGTGTGAGCTTTGAGGTTTCAAAAGTTCATTTGCCTACGCAAGGCTCTGTCTGTCTTCTCTCTCTCCCCCTCCTCCTCCCCCTCCCCTCCCTCTATTTCTGCTTGCAGATCAGGATGTAGCTCTCAGATACTTCTTTGGCACCACACCTACCTGCCAGCAACATGCTCCCTGCCATGACAATTATTATTGCTAGGACTAAGCCCTTGGAACTAAAAACAAGCCCTCAATTAAATTCTTTGTTTTACAAAACTTCCTGGGTCATGGTGCCTCTTAACAGTCATTAAACAATGACTAAGATACCTGGGAAGAAGGGACATGAACTGAGGAGTTGCTCAGATCAGACTGGCTTGTGGCCATGTGTGTGATAAACTGTCTTGATTGACGGTTAATGTGGGGGAGCCCAGCATACTTGTGGGGCATCATTGTAGGCAGGGTGGCCTGGGCTGTAAGGAAGCTAGCTAAGTATGAGCCTGCGAGCCGTGCTCTCTATGGTTCCTGCCCCAGGTTCTTGCCTTGACTTCCCATCTTGACTCCCCTCAAAGTTGGACTGTAACCTGAAACTGTAGGATGAAATAAACCCATTCCTCCCACATTTCTTTTGGCAAGGGTGTTTTTTCACAGTAACAGAAAATCAAACTAGAATAGTAGGTTAAAAAGAATTGGATAGAGCACAGAAAGTTTGGTTTTTCTATGTCCCATCTAGTTTGAGGTCTCAATTTGGAAACATCATATGGCTGGGGGTGGTTTGACTAGCTGGGACTATAATCATCTGGAAATGTCTTTACTTACAAATCTGACGTCTGGCCTCTGGTAGCTCAAAATCTAAGCTCTAAGATACTTGTTAGCCAGTTTAGATGGCTTATGCATTCTCACAATATGGTAGCCTTCACATAGTCAGATATCTTCCCTGAAGGCTCACCATCTTCTAGCAAGAAGAATGGAATACATAAGACCTTTCACAAGCATCTTCATGTATCATACCACCTTACTCCTCGGGATGGAACCATTAGAAACACCCCATGATTGAAAGACATTGAATAAAGCCCCCACCTCTTGACAAAAGGCCTGTCAACACATTTATAGTCATGCTTCGAAACCATCACAGATCATAGAGTTTGCCTCTGTTTCTCTCTAGTCAACTGCCAGTCACCATACAACATAATCCCAGAATAGCAACTCCATATTCCTTTGGGCATTATGTGAGACTCCTTGTTGACTCTTACTCCTGTCCACTCTCCATGTTGCCTTTTTGCATTTTAGGTTTCTGGTGGGTAGAGGGTGATGACACATTGTGATAATTCATTTGCCTTCCAGTTCCACCTTCCCAGTAACTAATGATACAGCTGAAACTGGCCGAAGCCATGCTTCTGGAAGTTAGTAGATGTGAATACTACATAGCACTGCAAAGTTGGCAAGTGTGATTCAGTTACGGATTTTGGAGATATACTATCCGGTGGATCCTAAATGTCCTTAGTAGTGTTCTCATAGGAGACAGGTGAAGGAATATTAGACACACAATCAGGACAATACTAAGGGACTGGTGATACAGGCTTTTTAATGTCAGAAGCCACCAGGATCTAGAAACCCCAAGGAATAGAGATTCTTTTCCTCCACAGAGCATGGTCCTGCCCAAGAGCTGACTTCAGATTTCTTTCTTCCAAAACTTCAGCGACTGTGCTTCTGTTGATTGATTTATTGACTTTTACTTCAGTTTCTTTTTAATTAATAATTAATTTTGCACAAAGGCTCTCACCATCTACCTTGGTTTTTAAGGCAGAGTCTTTCACTGCATGGAGCTTACCAGTTCAGCTAGGCTATCTGGTCACTGATCCTCAGGGATCCTTTTGTCTTTGCCTCCCATGTGCTGGGTCGCAAGTATGTTGTCATGCCTTGTTTTTCAGGATGCTAGGGATCCAAACTCAGGTCCTCTTGCTTTCATAGCAATATACCCAGCCCCCTCTGTCTACTTTTTAGGAAGTAGTTATTTATACTTTATATTGGGTTGTCAGCCATTCTGATTTCTTATTCTTTTGGGGGCGACTCTTTTTGTGTAATCCATCTAAAGTTGCACAGGTTTGAGTTCTCTAGGAAGTAGAGACTAATACGGAGTAAGAGGTGTGAAAGATTTGTTGCAGAAAAACACCTATGAACTAAAAGGAAAGAGAATAGAGGTGAGGAGAGCCATCAGAATGCAGACAAGACATAATGGACTCAAAGATTCCAACAAGGAGCTCAGAGCAAGACCATGGTGCCTTAGATGAGGCCCACATTGGGTAGAAATAGGCAAGCCCTTGTGCCAATCCCTTCTTTTATCTCTGACTTAGAACACTACGTCAAGAACATCTTGGTGACCATTGTACCTCTCCTCCTTTGAAACAGGGTCCCATGCAGTCTAGGCTGACATTGAATTTTCTATGTAGCTGAAGCTGGTCTTAAACTACTGATCTTCCTGCATCAGCCTTTTGAGTGCTGGGATTAACAGTGGGTAACAGCATATCTTGTGTCGTAGCTATTGTTCTATTGCTATGAATAGATGCCTATGACCAAAGCAACTCTTATAAAGGAAAGCAATTGTCTGGAGGCTTGCCTACAGCTTCAGAGGATTACTCTATTGTCATTATGGCAGGGAGTGTGGTGGCACACAGGCAAGCATGTTGTTTGAGATGTAGCTGAGAGTTTTACATCCTGATCCTCAGGTAGCAAACAGAGAGAGACAGAAAGAGAAGGAGAGGGAGAGGGAGAGGGAGAGGGAAAGGAAAGGCGGAGAGGGAGGGGGAGAGAGAGGGTCGGAGGGAGGGGGAGAGGGAAAGAGAGATTGAGATTGAGACTGGGTCTGCTGTAGGCTTTGGATACCTTAAAGTCCACCCTAGAGACACACCACCTCCAACAAAACCACACATTGTAATTCTTTCAAACAGTCATCAACTGGGAACTAAATATGCACATATATGAGCCTATGGAAGCCAATATCATATGAACCATCACATGTACCCCCTGGCCATCATAGGCATGTAGTCATTATAATAATACAAAATGCATTTAGTCCAACTTCGAAAGTCTTTAATAGTCTAACACTCTTTAAAAGTCCAAAGTCTCTCAGACAGGGACAATTCTGGGTCAGGAATTTTGATGTGGATTAGTAACCCTATCTCTCCACTTGAGATCCTATCTAGTGGAGGTAGACTCTTCAAGTTCCCAATGTTGGGCATTTTGGCTAAGGTAATCCCAATGAGTAGTGAGAGTGTCTCATTTCCCTGGTCTCTGGTATCTTCTAGAGGGTCCCCCTACATCCCACTCCCTGAAGGTAATTATTCCAATTCATTCTGTTGACCCTCTGGGCTTCTCTCCTGTTCCCTCCCCACATATCTGATCCTGTTCTCCCTTTTCCCTCCCCCTGATCCAGAATTGTTCCTATCTAAAAGAACTGCAGGAATAAAAATGGAAAAGAGACTGAAAGAAAGGCAGCCCAATGACTGGCCCAACTTGGGGTCCATCTCATGGGGGGACACTAAGGCCTGACACTTCTATGCTATGATGTGCTTATAGACGGGAGCCTGGCATGACTGTCCTTAGAGAGGCCCTACCAACAGCTGACTAAGACAAAAGCAGATACTTATACCAAACCATTTGACTGAAGTCGGGGATCCCTATGGTTGAATTAGGGAAAGAATTGAAGAAGCTGAAAGGGAGAGCCACCTCATAGGAAGACCAGCATTCTCAACTAACCCAGACCCCAGGGAGCTCCCAGAGACTGAGCCACCAATTAGGAGCATACGGAGGCTGGTCTGAGGCCCCTGGCATGTATGTAGCAGAGATCTACCCGGTCTGACCTCAGTGGGAGAAGATGCACTTAATCCTTGAGACATTTGAGGCCCCAGGGAAGGAGAAGGCTTAGGAGTGGAGGGGAGCACCCTATCAGAGACAAGGGGGAGGAGGAATGGGATGAGGAACTATGGGAGGAGGGGCACAATGACTAGAATACAAATAAGATCATTTTTAAAAAGGTCTAAATTCTCTCCTTAGACACAACTTAATCTTTTGTTTATTTGTTTTTATCTTGTTTCTTGAGACAGGGTTTCTCTGCATAGCCCTGACTGTCCTAGAACTTACTCCATAGACCAAGCTGGCCTCAAACTCATAGAGATCCACCTACCTCTGCCTCCCAAGTGCTGAGATTAAAGGTGTGCATTACCACTTTGGGTCATCAACTCAATCTCTTAATTATAACCCTCTGTAAAATCAAATTCAAATTAGAGACTTCCAATATATGCTGGCACAGAATGAACACTCCTCCAAGTCCAAAAGGGAAGAAAGGAGATATAATGAGGAAATATCAGATCAAAGACCAAAACTCAACAGTGCACACTCCAAATTTTTCATTTCCATGTCTCATGTCAAAGACCTCCAACTGCTTATAGCTTTCTTGATGAAGCACACTTCTCTTTCTTGGACTGGTTCCACACCTGGTCTGCAACTCACCTTAGTGAGTAACCCAGGGCTTTGGCATCTCCAACGTCTTGGGGTCTCCAATCCAATCCAGGTTTTACCTTCACACCTTTGAGAAACGGCCTCTGCTCCAGGGACTCTGCATTGGTACCCCCAGCCTATTCCCACCTCTACAAACACACTGTAACCCCTACTGTTGTAGGATACATGCTGCCCCCAGAGAATGCTTGATGGGCTTGTACCTCAGGGCTTACTCCATGCATTTATGACCTGGTTAGTAAATACCACTGAGGATTTTTGTGTTCTAGTATAGTGTGCTGTGTACCTAGAACGACTTACTACTCTGGGGAGGATGTCATCAACCAGTAGCACCCCCAAACAATCAAGTTTAAAAGGTGGCCATTTCCACTGTGTTAGTAGGTTCTCTCCTTAACATACGGCTGGCTGAAGCTGCTAATGTGGGGGGCCTCAGAAACATCTCAAGGATTCGAGATGGCCCATTACTGAAAGGGGTAAATGAGAAGGTTAGGCTGATTCCACGACAGGCTTGAAATTGGCAGTTATGATTAGGCCTAAATCTCTGTTTCCAAGAACTGGGCAATTTCAGGCAAGTCCAGGCCTCAGAAGCAGCCCTGCCACCTGGCCTGAGCCCAGGACAATGGGTCAGCAGCTGTTTCCAGACCTCCCCAGCAAGTTTCTAGCCCCTACACTCCAGTTATGGAATGTCCATAGAGATGGGTCCAACAGGTTAACATAGAGGTCACATACCCCAGAATTCCCAAATGTGCTTTAAATCGGGCCTGCAATTTCATTTGGTTGTCTCTCTATTCTGGTGATGGGAGACCCCAGCATGCTGGATTTCTGCAGAATAAAACACTCTTTGCATTTGCATGCTATTTGAGTCTGGGGTGTCATTCTTTGATGAATCATGGACCCTTCCATTCTACTTGCTGGAACCCCCTTTCCTTAAACTACACATATTTTATTTTTCTGTGCTCACTTTGCTCCTTCTCATTATAGATTTGCATAAGAGTGAACATTAATAACAAAGCAACACAGTCAGTTTCCAAGTTTGGAAATCTCTGCCAAAGCTGTTAATCCACACCTCTTCAGTTTCGCCTTAGGCAGATTTTTTCTTTTTTGAACAAGCAGAAAGTAGACATATTCTTGGCCAAAATATCACAGGAATTCTCTAGGCCACGTATTAATATTCTTATTTGAAACCTCTTGAGCCACTGCCCCTCCCCTCCAGGTCAAATCACCCTCAGCATCATTGTCTCCCGTGTTCCTACTAGGATGGCCCATTAAGCCCGGCTTAAACCATTAAGCTACTTTCCTGATCCAAAGTTCCAAGTCCACATTCCTCCAAACAAAAGCATGGTCAGGCCTATCACAGCAATACTCCAGTCCCTGGTACCTACTTCTGTCTTAGTTAGGGTTTCTATTGCTGAGAAGAAACGCCATGATTATGGCTTATGAAGGAAACATTTATTTGGGGCTGGTTGACAGGTTCAGAAATTTAGTCCATTGTCATCATGGCGGGAGGCATGGAAGCACTCAGACAGACATGGTGCTGGAGAAGGAGCCAAGAGTTCTACATCTGGATAGACACACAGCAGGAAGAGCTAGCTGTGAGCCACTGGGCCTGGCGTGACCATCTGAAAACGTCAGTGCCCAACCCCAGTGATGCACTTTCTCCAACAAGTTACATCTACTCCAAGAAGGCCATGTCTCCTAATTACGCTACTCCCTATGAGCCTATGGAAACATTCTCATCCAAACCACTACACCTGGCTTTTATCATTGACCTCTTCTCTTTTTCTACGTGACTGTTTTGTTTACATTGAGTCAAAGACAAACTATATATCCCATTGCATAAAAGATGCTCTTCCTAATAAGATAGTAATAGCTCACTACAAAATGTTTCCTTCTGTACTAGTTAGGTTTTTATTGGCAACTTGGTAAAACCCAGAGTCACCTGGGAAGAGGAAACTTTAATTGAAGAATTGCTTAATCAGATTGGGAATGAAGAATTGCCTTGATTAATGATTAATATAGGTTGGTCCAGCCCACTGTGAGTTACACCATCTCTAGACAGGTAGGCCTGATCTTTGGTCTATGTAAGAAAACCAGTAGAAAGCAAAGCTAATGAACTAATGAGTGAGCCAGTCAATGGCTTGAGTTCATGCCCCGACTTCCCTCAGCGATGGCCTGAAACCTGAAGAATAAGCTGAAATAAATCCTTTCCTCCTCTAAGTTGTTTTTGGCCAGAGTGTTTCATCACAGCAAGAGAAGACGCGACACCCTCTGTCACAGTGAACACTGAAGATCTGACATCATCCGTGTGGACAATCTCTCCTTCCTTCCCCCAGAAGGAGTTAGTTGTCATTGTCTGGAGATATGTTTGGATGGTTGAGAAGGGGTTCTGACTAGCATCTAATGAGTGAGGCTAGGGATGCTTCTAAACATCCCACAGCACAAGGACAGACTCCATCAAGGTAATTATTTCACCTGAAATGTCAATGCTGCCCAAGTCGAGAAAACTCAACTCTACTAAAAAACTTCCCAGGAGACTGGAGTGTGGGTACGGCTACCCATTAATTTGATTATATCTTATTTGGCCTACAGGCAAAGCTTGTTTGCCAAAAAATTAATAAATAAGGATAACATTGCACGGCATATTGAGGCCTTTCTTTTCTAACGCGTGCCTTAGCAGAAGGCACTGGGAGCCTGGCATGTGTACTTCTGAGTGTGAGATGGGGGAGACAGCACTTGTTCATTCCCCTGGTTCCTCCAGCCCCTTTACTGATTTGGATCAAAGACTCACACAAAGTCATGAGGGCGAAGGCAGGTAGGCTACAGTTTTAAATAAATGAAATTTTAATTCTACATCCTGTTTGAGGCTAGATTTTCATCACTTGAACACGTCATACAGGGGCAGAGGGGCATGCTAAGTTTCCTGCTGACTTGAAAAATCTAGAGATCCAAACACAGGGCTAATAGTCACCTTCCAGCACTGTGACTCAGGGTGGGGTCCCTTCCCAGGCCTGCAGGGTAGAGCCTACGTGTTTCAGCCTGAGGCAACTCTTCACCAGGGCTTTTCTTGCCTTGAATAGATGAGTGAAAAATTGCTTACTTGACAGAGAAAGAAAAAAAAGATAAAATGTTTGAAAAGTCACCCTGTTGTTTGACTTGAGGAATCTCATAGAACTGTCCAGGAGTGGGAGCAATGGACAGTGAGGAGGTGCAGGTGCACCCCGATTTATAAGGACAGTGCACACTGCTGTGAATGGACCCAAGGCAGGTTCCAAACCCAGTGGGAAAAGCTATAGTTATCAACTGATACTTACTGGTACATACCATAGCCACAGTTCCTGCTGTGGTGTCTTGCTTTTATCCAAGGATGCAACACGTATGTCATTTATACAGAGATATCAGCCGCAAAGCTGGTGTGGGCC